>NC_089595.1:32155078-32486131 GCF_019320115.1 Miscanthus floridulus
CCCCCTTAATAGTATGGCCAAAGGAAAAACAAAGTCCTAAACTACTCTGTCTATCCAACGCTAAACGATACTTAGAACTAGTCCATCCTTAACCTTGTCGTCCATCCTTTGAAAACCAAAATGATTTCCATCATTAGGGGCATGATAACCATGATTGCCCAATCAATTTCCATTACCATGACCTAACTCAAATTGCCTTCGCAAAACACACGTTAGTCATAGTAATATCGTGCCATCATTAATCACTGAAACCCACTAGGGGCCTAGATGCTTTCAATCTCCCCCTTTTTGATGATTGATGACAACACAACCTTGAGTATGTAAAAGAGATGAGTGAGGTTTTCAACATGCTTGGTTCATATAAGCTTTTGACAATAAGAACAAAGGGGTTAGACATGCTTATATTATCAAGCTAACATGGTGTACTCAAAAGATATGAAATAAGCATGAGTACATGAAGTAAAGCTCATTTGAATCAGAGTAAAATGCAGAAGCAAAGCAAATGAGCATAACCAAGTGACATGACATATATATATAAATGTAGAGAGCACACATGTCACATAAGTCTCACTATCACATGTATATAATATAATGCATAAAAGTAAACCTGAATGCATGAAGTATCACACACAAAAGACCAAAAGAATCGTATCGAGACTATCTCACATGCTCCCCCTAGATCTAACACCCCCTAGATCTAACATACTCACTCACTCTCCCCCTTTGGCATCAAGCACCAAAACCTAAGGGTCGGACGGTGGGACGGGAGCAGTCGAGTCGAGCGCTGAGGTGCGGTGAGAAATCTAGAACTGAGCTGCATCATCCTCTAATCCTAAACTCTAAGCTGTCTGATCCTTGGTAGCTAGAAGTGAAGATGAAGTGGTCTAGGTCTGCTCAGTAACTGGCATGGCCTATGACTCTAAGGGTGTCACTATAGGAAGTGGAGCCACAACTACCGCTGTTGCTATCATTGAAGCCTCAAGTGTAGGAGTGACTGTCTATGGTGGCTCGGACGATGCAACAGATGATGGAATCATCTTAGCAGTCCTAGTAACTAGAGCAGCTGTGGTAGGGACATGGACTCATAACTCTAGAGGTGTAGGTTGCCCTTGAAAGCTCTAGTTTGATTTTGGTGAATTGATGAAACCCTAAGTGCTAACCTAGTTTATCAAAGTGATCATGAGATAGGTAGCACATTCCAAGTGGTGAAGCAAATGAAGATCATGACATGATAATGATGATGCCATGGTAATGATCAAGTGCTTGGACTTGAAAAGAAGAAAGAGAAAAACAAAAGGCTCAAGGCAAAGGTATAAGTGGTAGGAGCCATTTTTATTTTGGTGATCGAGACACTTAGTGAGTGTGATCACATTTAGGATCGGTAGTCATACTATTAAGAGGGGTGAAACTCGTATCAAAATACGGTTATCAAAGTGTCACTAGATGCTCTAACTCATTGCATATGCATTTAGGATCTAGTGGAGTGCTAACACCCTTGAAAATGTTTGTGAAAAATATGCTAACATACATGCACAAAGGTGATACACATTGTGTTTAGCACTTGGGAGCAAGGGTAAGAAACTTCATCAGCACCCTATATAGAAAAGATAGGCTTTCATAGAGTGCATCGGATGCTAGTCTCAACTAGACCGGAGCGTCCGGTCAGTGGAAGCAGTGAAGACGCTGGCGTCGGTCTTTGACCGGATGCTGGGTCACTTTGTGACCGGATGCTGGTGGGGTGCGTCCGGTCCTGCTGTGTGGCAGCGCACATAGGAGGCAATGAGTGATCGAATGCTGGGTGAGTCTAGTCGGGCATGACCGGACGCGTTCGGTCGTGAGTGGAGGCTTACTGGAAGTGACCGGACGCTAGGGTCCTATGACCGATCGTGATCCAACTGACGCGTCCAGTCGTGACTGGAACCTTACTAGAAGTGACCAGACGCTAGGGTCCTATGCTCAGTCATGGCATTGTGCTACGTCCGGTCATTACTTGACCGTTGGGATCGGGCGCTCAATATTTGAAGAGAGGGATGACATGGCAACCATCCGTTGATCGGACGCTAGCAGGGTGCGTCCGGTCACCCCAAGCAATGCCCAGTGAAGGGGTACAACGGCTCTATTTCATGGGGACTTATATTTAAGCCCCATTGCTAGCTCTAGCTCATACTCTTGGCCATTTGCATTGACATAGCAACCTTGTGAGCTTAGCCAAAGCCTTCCCACTCATCTCCAAAATAGATTCAACATCTTTATGAGATTGGGAGTGAATCCAAGTGCATTGCTTGAGTGTTTGCATCTAGAGGCACTTGGTTTTCGTGTTTCGCTATGGGATTTGCTTGTTACTCTTGGTGGTTGCCACCACCTAGATGGCTTGGAGCAGCGAGGATCATCGAGCGGAGGTTGGTGATTGTCTCCGGCTCCAATCGTGGTGATTGTGAGGGATTCTTGATCTTTCCCCGGTGGAGAGCCAAAAGGTACTCTAGTAAATTGCTCATGGCTTGTGTGATCCTCATCTTATGTTGGTTGTGCGGCACCCTATTAAGGGTTTGGCGTGTGATGCCAATTAGCGCGTTAACCTCCAAGTGACTGAATCGCCACAACAAGGACTAGCTTGACGGCAAGCAAGTGAACCTCAGTAAAAAATCATTGTGTCATCATTTGATTTTAAGGTGATTGGTCTTCATTGATATTCATTCTTATGATTGATTGGCTCCTTCCTCGACACGGTGGTATAAACAACTTGTTCACTCTCTCTACATTACCGCAAACTAGTTGTCAAGCTCTTTAGTGTAGCTAGTTGTGAGAGCTTGTTAGTTTGGTTAGTGTGGCTCTTTAGTTAGCCTTTGAGAGCATACTTAGTGTAGTGACATAGCTATTGTGTGGATATAAACTATATAAACTAGAATTGTGGTAGGTGGCTCGCAATTTTAGTAGGCTAGTGCAACACTTGCTTCGCCCCATAATTGTCTAACCGGTTTGTTAAGTGTTGTTGTAGAAATTTTTAATAGGCTATTCACCCCCCCCCTCTAGCCATTAAGACCTTTCAGCCTTGTAAGCTCGCTAAAAGTAGCACCGAGACTCCTGGAGACTGGGTTGTCTGTCACCAACATTGAAGAACTCTAAGTCGGAGTGAAGCCCGTAACAATGGGAGTAAAGTGAGGACCCTAAGCAGTCATTGGTGAAGCAAACCACTGGGACACATGCTCTATAGATGAAGCAAACTGAGTAGCTGGTTATCCCTAACTCTAAAGCCCACTAGGATGTACAGTTGGAGTCACTGAAGTGGTGGTGGCAGGCTGGCCGATCTGAGGTGTAGACTGCTGAGGAGCAACCCCAATAGTAGTGAATACATGCTGCATGAAACCAAGTAACTGCTGCTGAATCATAAGCTACTGCTGCTGCCTCTAAAACTCATCCTATCGTGTCTAAACTTGAGCAAGTGTAGTGGTGGTCTCCTGTGCCTGATATGCCTAGTCCTGCCTCATCCACTCAAGTACAGCTAGGAGTGCCGGGTCTATCTGCGGTGGCTATGGTGGAGCGGAGCTAGAGCCACTGGCCTCTCTATCGTGCGGTCAAGGAGCCATCTATGAAATCGGCTAATAGTCATCATCAAAGCTATCACTCGAGTCGCTCTCAACCTCATCCTCTTGCTGAGCATCAAGTTGCTCCTCCTCTATCGCTGCAATGCCCCTAATGATCTCATCCTACTAGGCTGTTGTCTCTGGTACCTCTGGGCGATGGCTTGACTAGCGAGGTGTCCTAGCATGGCTATGACGTAGCATCTGGCTCATGTCATATGGTGGAAACTCAGTAGTAGCACTTGTGTACTCTGCCATTGTCTTAGGAGACTTCTATGTAACTGCCTTTTGGATAAGAAAAGTGATCCAATGAGCATAAGGTAGCTGACGGTGACCTCTGAAGCCCTCTGCTAGTGTGTCCTCCATATCTGAAAGCATTACATTCCAAATATCAAATACAGTCTGAGACACCAGAGAATGCACTAACCATAGCTGAATGCGAGTCAAACCCTCACGGTAACCCATCCTCAGAAGTAGAGTCCTCCTCATAATAGCATCAAGGAGCCAAGCTATAGGTGTAAGGTCACGTGGTGTCCTGCTCGACCCCTCGCCAAATGGCTCTATGAAGCACGGTCTGATGAGATCTATAGGTGGCACAAGTCTACCGTGAGGGTGTCTTGGAGGCTCGGTCTATCCATAGCATACCTCATGAAGGCAAATAGGTGACTCTAGAATCCTTAGTATCTCTTTGACCCTCGAGCTCTGGAGCCTATAGTCACAGCCTCTGAAAGCAAAGTGAATAAATTTGTGCCTCGAGTCAATCCATAGAGAGGAGTAGGACTCACGGACCCATGATGGAACATAGCAACCGGTTCATCCAAGAAGGTCTATCAAGCCTGGTAGATAAGAGAGGTGAGGATGGATCTACTTGCCTACAGCTGCAACTAAAGACTCTATGGAGCAGACCTATTGAGATCTAAAGGCAACACCACTATTAAGATATGCATTATAGAAATCCTCCTATAGTACGGTGTAGAAGTGCTCTGACGCACACTCATCCCACCTCGGTGGAAACCAATCCTCAAACTAAACAAACCATAGCTGCTACACCTGTCTAGCTGTAGCTACCCTCAGGTCAAGGTGAACCACTGGAGGCAGACCCTATGGTCTCAGAGGTGGACAAGAGCCCCGCCTCTATGTCTGAGGCCTCGGTGACACCTGAGTATGTGTATGGCTGGAGCATCAAAGCTATGGCTATGCTGCCTGCTCTGCCTCCTCAACCTACTCTCCCTACTGAGCATCCTCTATCTGCTCTACTGACTATGTCTACTATTTAGTCTCCCCCTAAGTCTGACTCTCCTCTAAATAGACACGCCGTCCTCCAAGCATGACAGTCCTGAGTGGACTACCAAGACTAGCCTCAATCCTCTCGATGGCGACCCTCTGAGCCGGTGACAATTGGTCGCCTATGCGAACACCACTACTAGCTCCACCTCTCTTTGCATGCTCTGTGGTGGCTACCAATGCTGCTGCCCTCTCTGCCTCAACATCATCTAACTTCTGCTTCTTTTTTATAGTCATTTTTGCCTTTCCCTTTTGCTACGTAGTTAGGTGAGGTAGAGGCCTTGGATCCTCATCACCAGGACCACCTCCAGCATTCTTGCAATGTGCCATCTCTGAAGCCAAACAATATCACTACCACTAACAAGAAATAACTGCCTCAATCCGTACTTGCGGGCTTGGCCCTGAGTAAAACTACCACTATCAAGTCAACCACAAGAGCACCGACTCGCTGCACGATGGAATAGATAGGAAATATAAATAATCACTATATTCATCTAGAGGTGAGAAACCCTAAGAAGCAAGCAGTAGATGAGAAATTGAAATCGATGGTTTGCTACCTGATCAAATCCGATGATCTGGTGATTGGCAAGGAGAGGATCACAGGGCACCACTTGGGATCAGCAATGTTATGCCTAGGGTTAGGGTTGGGTGATGTGAAGTGGTGCTACGGCTGAGGAGATGTGGTGGCGTATTGGATGGCGGCATGGGTGAGACCCGTGATGCGTGACGACAGGGGTCACAGTGGCACGACAGCGTGGAGCAGTGCGGCGTGGGTCGGTTGGCTGCGCGTGGCGCGACGGCATGGACTTTGGGCATGGGAGCACGAGCATGGACGTGGCAGTGGAGGTAGGGTTAGGGTAGTGGCATAGAGGAAGATGGTGGTTAGAGTGGTGGCATGGCGTACAAAGGAATATATAGTGCCCCCCGTGACAGACAAGGAAAGGAGAATTAAATCCATTCGGATTCGACTGACCGGACGCACCGGTGGCAACAAATGAGCGCTGCCATCCGAAGTCCGATTGACAACAGAGAGGTCCAAAACCCCTCAAGTCATGATTGGACGCATCCGATTACCCTTGACCAGATGCAAAACAGAGTACGGTCGATCCTGACATCTTCTCCTTTGTTGACCAAACTCAGGTCCTTCTTCACACCGGACGCTGGAGGAACACTGTTCAGCATCCGGTCACTTCTGTGCTGCATCTATTCACCTCCTATGAACTGATCGAATGCTGGAAGCAGAGTTCGGTGCAGCGTCCGATCACCATTTTTCAACAAATCTTGAAAGTTCCTTTGCGCTGCCTTATCCAATTGGGACTTATGTGAGAGACCTCTCTCAAACCCTCAAATTCTCAAAGTATTTTGCCTTAGGCTATAAATCTTTTTAAGAAAATATGCAATAAAAGGGTCGAGGAGCAACATGTGGCCACACAATAGGGTTTAGAATCAATAGATGCCTCAAATGCTCTCCCTATTTGTGGAAAAACACAACGGGTGCTCAAAAGATAACCGAAAAGAAACAACCAAGCAACATACATGCACATGCAATGCAATACTTGAAAGTAAGTCTAGTTGCTTGTCAAGTTTGATCCAAGGTTAAGCTTTTTCACATGCTTTTCAGTGGTTATCTTAACCATGTTAGACAAGCCCTAGGTGCATTACTAAAAATTAAACATGTTTTATATTACAATGCAATGCAAGGGACAACACAAGTTTATTTTTTAGTGAAGTTACTAAAATCAAGCACATTGAGCTCATTCCTCAATCGACAAAATATAGCCTCATCTAGCGGTTTAGTGAAGATATCCACCAATTGATCCTCGGCCCTTACACCTTCTAGTGATATATCATTTTTTAGCAACATGATCTCTAAGAAAGTGGGGACGGATATCTATGTGCTTGGTGCGAGAGTGTTGAACCGGATTATTAGCAAGCTTTACCGCGCTCTCATTGTCACACAAGAGAGGTACCTTTTCTAGAACTACACCATAGTCTAGCAAAGTTTGCTTCATGTAAAGAATTTATGCACAACAAGCACCCACGACAATGTACTCCGCTTCGGCGGTGGACAATGCCACACTATTTTGCTTCTTGGAGGTCCAAAACACTAATGATCTACCAAGAAAATGACACCCTCTAGATGTGCTTTTTCTATCAATTTTGCAACCGGCATAATCCAAATTGAAATAGCTAACTAATTGGAATCTAGCTCCTTTGGGATACCAAAGACCAATGCTTGGTGTGTGCTTAAGGTACCTAATGATTCTTTTAATTGCAACCATGTGAGCCTCCTTAGGATTAGCTTGAAATCTAGCACACATACACACACTAAACATGATGTCAGACCTAGATGCGGTCAAATATAACAAGCTACGAATCATAGAATGGTAGAGAGTTTGATCAACCATTTTACCTCCCTCATCTAGGTTGAGATGTCCATTTGATGGCATAGGTGTCTTGATTGGCTTACATTCATCCATTTTGAACCTCTTGAGAAGGTCCTTGGTATACTTTTCTTGAGAGATGAAAATCCCCTCTCTCATTTGCTTGACTTGAAAACCAAGAAAGAATGTAAGCTCTCCAATCATAGACATCTCGAACTCCTTTGACATCAATTCACCAAACTCTTTGCAATAATATTCATTTGATGAGCCAAATATGATATCATCCACATATACTTGACAAATGAAGATCTCTCCATCAAGCTTCTTGATGAATAGTGTGGTATCAACCTTTCCAATGGTGAAGCCCTTCTCAATTAGGAAATCCCAAAGGCGCTCATACCAAGCTCTTGGGGCTTGCTTAAGCCCATATAGCACCTTGGACAACCTATAGACATGATTAGGATATCTAGGGTCTTCAAACCCAGAAGGTTGATCAACATAGACTAGTTCATTTATGAAGCCATTTAAAAATGCACTTTTAACATCCATTTGATATAATTTCATTTCATGATGCGATGCATATGCAAGAAGGATATGAATGGCTTCAAGTCTTGCAATCGGTGCAAAGGTCTCTCTAAAATCCAACAATTAAACTTGAGAGAACCCCTTTGCAACTAGTCTTGCCTTGTTCCTGACAACAATTCCTTGATCATCTGGCTTGTTGCGGAATACCCACTTTGTTCCAATGACTCTTGCTCCTTGTGGTCGCTCTTCAAGTGTCTAAACTTAATTGCAGGTGAAGTTGTTCAGCTCTTCATGCATGGCATTTATCCAATCCAAATCTTGAAGAGCTTCTTCTACATTTTTAGGCTCAATGCAAGAGACAAACGAGTGATGTTCAATAAATGAAGTAAGTTTTTAAGAGTGAGTCATTACACCCTTTGAAGGACTCCCTATGATGAGATCTTATGGATGTGCTTATAGTAGGGGTGAATTTTTTCTATCAACCACTTGAGGGGGAGGTTGTGGAGCATCAACATCTTGAGCTTGTGCCACCATTTGATCACGGGAGATGTGAGTATCTTCATTTTCTACTCTCCCATCTTTATCATCATCTTGTAGCATATTTGATGAAGAGGATGGATCAATTACTTGTACATCATCTTCATCGTCTTTGGGCTTGATGTCTCCAACAGGAATGTTCTTCATGGCCTCCCTCAATGGTTCATTTCCTACATCATCAAGATTCTCATGTGCTCCTTGAGAGCCGTTAGATTCATCAAATTCCACATCATATGTTTCTTCAACCAAGCCGGTGGCATGATTAAATACTCAATATGCTTTGGACTTTGATGAGTAACCAACAAGAAAACCAATATCACAACATCTTTAGAACTTCCCTAGGTGTTGTCGCTTCTTGTAGATGTAGCAATTGCAACCAAACACTCGGAAGAATGAGACATCCGGCTTCTTCCCATTGAGCAACTCATAAGGGGTCTTGCCAGGAAACTTTTGAAGGAATAGGCGGTTGGATGCATAACATGCGGTGTTGATAGCTTCCACCCATAGAGCTTCCGGTGTATTGTACTCATCAAGCATTGTTCTTGCAAGGGTGATAAGTGTCCGGTTTTTTCTCTCTACTACACCATTTTGTTGAGGAGTGTATGTTGCGGAGACCTCATTCTTGATCTCAACTTCATCACAATATGCTTCAATGTTTGTGTTGTCAAATTCTTTTCCATTGTCACTTCTTATCTTTTTGAGCTTCACTTCAAATTCATTTTGTGCTCTCTTGGCAAACTTCTTGAAGCATGCGGCCACTTTGGTCTTGTCATGAAGGAAGAACACTCAAGTATATCTAGAGTAGTCATCAACTATCACAAGACAATAGAGATTGCCTCCCAAACTCTTGTAAGTTGTTGGTCCAAATAAGTCCACGTGGAGAAGCTCTAGCACTCGTGTTGTTGACATGTAAGCTTTGGTTGGATGAGTGTTGGCAACTTGCTTGCTGGCTTGACATGCACTATAAAGCTTGTACTTCTCAAATTTCACATCCTTTAAACCTCTCACCAAATCATTCGTCATTAGCTTCTTGAGTGAGCTCATCCCAACATGTGCAAGTCTTCTATGCCATAGCCACCCAAGTGTTGTTTTGGTGAATAAGCATTTCTTTAAGCTTGCATCTTCGGAGGTGAAATCCACTAGATATAGGTTGTTGTATCTAAAGCCCTTGAATATGACTTGATCATCATCTTTCTTTGATACAACCACTTCCTTCTTAGTAAACAAACATTGAAAGCCAAGATCACACAATTGACCAACAGATAGCAACTTGAAACTCAATGAAGCAACATATAGCACATTTGATATTGAATGATCATTTGATATTGCAACTTTGCCCAATCCTTGAACTTTGCCCTTTGAATTATCACTAGATGTAATCCTTTCTTGTCCATCTACTTCTTCATCTAGTGAGGTGAACATACGAGGATCACTGGTCATATGTTGAGTGCAACAACTATCAATAACCCAATGACTTCCACCGGTCTTATAGTTCACCTACACATAAGAGATCAAGCTTGTTGTTTAGGGACCCAAACTTGATGAGGGCCCTTGACTTTCTCCACTAGTGACTTTGCAACCCAAATTTGCTTAGGCCTATTCTTGTTGGATGGACCTAAGAACATGACTTTCATCTTTCCACTAGAATCCTTTCTAAGCATGTAGTGAGCATTGAAGGCAAAGCGTCTAGCATGCTTGGGTAAGGATTTTGGTGGTGGAGTTTGACACTCATGAGAAAAGTGACCTTCTTGTCCACACTCAAAGCATCTCTTTGGCTTAGGCTTTGACTTGTATTATTGTTGATGTTGAGCTTGAGCTTTCTTCTCTTGATTTGCTAAGTACCCAATACCACTTCTATCCATCTTCATCATGGTGTTCATGAGTAGCTCACTTTGGAGATATTGGCCTCTTGTGAACATGCTCAAGCCGGTCTTGAGATGCTCTTCTTCCAACTTGAGCTTCTTGTTTTCTTCTCAAGTTCATCATGATCTTTCTCAATCTTGAGTCTCTTGTTCTCTTCTTTAAGCATCTCATATTCAAGAGCCATATTATAATCTTTGTCAAGATTCTCTATCACAATTGTGTTGGTGGTTGATAGCTTTTCAAGATCTTTCTTGAGCTTTTCATTCTCATTCTTGAGCTTGACATAAACATCATAGTTGTCGGACTCAACCACTTTCTTGCCTTTGCTACTAGAACCTTGCTCAATGCTCTCAACAATCAAGTCATCACATGATGTAGCTATATCAATCTTAACAACATTGTTAGTAGCATCATGTGGCTCATTGGATAATAACTCATGAGAAAGAACAAGATTGTCATGATTAATCTTTAGATTGGTGTACTCTTCTTTTAGCAAATTGTAACTAGTGATAAGCTCATTATGTATCCCCTCAAGTTTATCATGTTTTTCTCTAAGCTCCTTTTTAGAGGTTTTGAGCACCTTGAGTTTGGATGACACAATTTTATTTTCTTCTCTAAGCTCAACACTAGCTTTTTCAGCTATGTCATATTTTGCTAAGAGTGAGTCTTTCTCAAGTTCTAGCTTTTTATTTTTTAGCTCTTGTCTTTCTAATGATTTTAGTGTATTGGTTTAGCAACTTGACAAGATCATCATAAGAAGGTGATTCAAATTCTTTATCACTATCACTACCATTTTCATCATTGCTAGCATTATCATCACCACTACTATCATCATCCTTTTGTACCTTTCATTCACCCCTGGCCATAAGGCATAGGTGTGTAGAGGATGATGGCAGTGGTGTCGATGAAGATAGTGAAGAACCAATCACAAGAGCGGCCACCTTCTCCTTCTCATTCTTACTTTCATGATCGGATGAGCCACTTGATGATTCAATGTCCGTGAGCCAATCACCAACAATGTATGCCTTGCCATTCTTCTTCTTCTTGTAAAATTCCTTCTTCTTGCCATCCTTCTTCTTGTATGGCTTGTTCTTCTTCTTCTCATCATCATCTTCATCACTTGAGTCATCTTTCTTGGCCTTGTACTTCTTCTTGTACTTGTCTTTCTTGAGTTTGGGGCATTGATGAGCTAGATGACCAAGTTCTCTATAATTATAGCAATCCATTTTTAAGATGGGCTTCCTTCTACTACTAGTGAAGAATTTCTTCTTCTTGCCATCAAATGTGACACCATTCTTGTTTAGCTTCTTGAGCATCTTGGTGGTTCTTCTCACTATGAGAGCAAGACTTGCATCATTAATCTCATCATCACTTGAGCTATCATGATCAACTCTTGCTTTGCCCCTCTTCTCTTGGCTAGCCTTGAATGCCAAATCTTTCTTCTTGGTGGAAGAAGAGACATCTTGTGGAGTGATGTGCATGTACATCTCATGTGCATTGATCTTCCCTAATATTTGAGTTGGTGTAGTGGTGGAAAGATCACCTTGATGAAGCACCATCACAATATGCCCATACTTGTCAATGGGGAGGACACTCAATATTTTTCTCACAACATCGGATGGTTGCATTTTTGTGAGCCCAAGCCCATTGACTTCCTCTACAAGAATATTCAAGCGTGAATACATCTCATTGGCACTTTCTCTAGGAAGTATCTCAAATGAATTAAGCTTTTTCATCACAAGATGATAGCGTTCCTCATGCTCACTCATGGTTCCCTCATGGAGCGCACAAATGTCCGACCATAGTGCATGGGTGTCTTTGTAGTTCCACACACGATTAAAGACACCCTTGCAAAGGCCTGTAAAGAGGGTGTTTCTAGCCTTTGCATTCCACTTTTTGTAGTTAACCTCATTGCCTTGAGGGTTGGTGGGATTTTTAGGTTTTGGGAAGCCTTATGAGGTGGCTCTAAGAACTCCAACATCTAAAGCCTCTAGGTATGCCTCCATGTGAATTTTCCAATAAGAAAAATCATCTCCCTCAAAGATAGGAGGGGGTCCATCCCCATGGGACATCTTGCTCTAGGTGGTTATGCCTAATTTAGGGAGCACGAGACTCTGATACCAATTGAAAGGATCAAGATGCCCAAGAGGGGGGTGAATTAGGCTAATTCTAAATTTTATGCAATAATTAAGTCCTACACTTAGCCCACTTCACCCCTTGTGCCTAGAATATGTTTCTATTTTTCTACCGCACAAAAGTTTTACACCCTAGGTTCCAATCCTACTCAAGCATAACAATTCTAGGAATGTAAAGACATGAAATGAATTGCTCAAATGTAAATGCTCAAAGTAAAGAGAGGGAAAGGAACACGGTGATGTTTTCCCGAGGTATCAGAGAGTCACCACTCTCCACTAGTCCTCGTTGGAGCACCCGCGCAAGGGTGTAGCTCCCTCTTGATTCGCGCAAGGATCAAATGCTCTCTACAGGCTGATTCTTTGACACTCTGTCATGGTGAATCACCCACAACCGCTCACAACATGACTTGGGTCATCCACAAGCTCTGTCGGATGATCACCAAGCTTCCAATCACCACTAAGCCATCTTGGTGATGGCGATCACCAAGAGTAACAAGCACAAACTCTCACTTGACCAAGACAAGCCTAATGAGAAAGATGGATGCACACTTGCTACTCTCTATTCACTAATGAGGTCCTTAATCTTGAATTCTCAAATCTCAATCACCTCACTAGCCTCTTGCTCTCCCTTACACTATAAAGGTGTTTCTCAGATGAACAAATGGGCAAGAGACCTCCTAAGGATGAGTGAAGTAAGTATTTATACCCCCTCATTCAAAACATAATGTTTGGAGGCAGAGTCATCACTCTATGGGCTGACCAGACACACCAGTCAGGGTGACCGGACGCTCCGGTCAGTTATGCCCGCCACTGTGTTAGAAAGAGCCGTTAAGTTCTGACCGAAGTCTGACCAGTGTCCGGTCAAGAAAAACCCATTCTATAACCTTACTAGAGTTGACCAGACACAAGCACCCCAGCATTTGGTCAGTACCCACCAGATGCATCCGGTCAAGCAAAAGCCTCTCTAGAACCTCTCTGGAGTTGATAGGACATAGGCACCCCAGCATCCGGTGCTCCTCCACTCAGCGTCCGGTCAGTACCATATGACTATAGTTGATCAAATGAACTGACCAGACTCACCATCCAGTGTTCGGTCACAACCAGACCAGCGTCCGGTTAGTCATTTGACCCTCCATTCACTTCCAACTTGAAATCATATGTGAATGAAGTTGACTCCAATTGATCTTAGGGCTATTCCTGAGCTACCTAGTGCTAGGTTTGACAAGTGTGCACCACACCTAACCCACTAGACTCACCTAGGTCAAGCTACTAGTCTATACCCCCCTTAATAGTATGGCCAAAGGAAAAACAAAGTCCTAAACTACTCTAAGTGTCTCTCCAACACCAAACGACACTTAGAACTAGTCCTTCCTTAACCTTGTCATCCTCCTTTGAAAACCAAAATGATTTCCATCATCAAGGGCATGACAACCATGATTGCCCAATCAATTTCCATTACCATAACCTAACTCAAATTGCCACTACAAAACACACGTTAGTCATAGTAATCTCATGTCGTCATTAATCACCGAAACCCAACTAGGGGCCTAGATGCTTTCACCATTGATCGGGCGAACCGTCATCCGACGTGTTCTTTGAGGGCATGACCAGAGATAGCGTGTGCATGATCTTCGGAGGGAGGTGACGTGACGCAATGCAGCAGGCGCGTGAATCTAGATGGATGGTTTGCCTTCTCACAATGCTCCATCCTATAAATAGCGGCCTCCTCCATGTTTCTACACATCAAAACCACAGCCTTACCTTTGCCGTTTCTCCACCACCATTGTTCGGATCTACCATGCTTACTAATCTGACGCCAGAGCCCTAGATCTAGGGCTTCTGCTTCTCTGCCGCCGCCTTTGCTTTTCCACAGCCGTCTCCATCCTCAATGGATTCATCATACCACTCCGATGTTACCCATGCACACATGAAGGGACTTGTCAAGTGTGGTCTTCTCTGCAGAAGGATCAATGCGGCAGAGTGGATCGTGGCCGGCTGTGAGAATGCATCGGCACCACCCGATGGCTATGTTGTTTCCTTCGTGCCATTCCACGAGCGCGGACTCGTAGTTCCTCCCTACCCGTTCTTCTAGGGTCTGCTGCACCACTATCAGATTGAGCTACAACACTTGAACCACAATGGGATCCAGCACATCGTGGCCTTCATCGTGATGTGCAAGGGGTACCAAGGGATCAAGCCCCACTTCGAGCTATGGAGATATTTCTTCTCCATCTCCTTGATCAAGAAGAAGGAGAGAGGGCATGAGACCCCAATGCCAATGGGATGCATAGGCATCCACCTCCGAGGGCAGCGAGCGGATGAGTACATGCCCTATCAGCTCTCTAGATCAAACAAGTGGTGGCACTCGCATTGGTTCTACCTGAAGGATGACCTTGCCGCACCCTTGCCTATCTTCTTTGGGCATCTAATTGAAGAGGTTCTACCATCATGGCCGTGGGGTCCACCCATCAATGAGAAGAAGAGGATGTGTGACCTCCTAGAGGCCATCGCATTCTTGAAGACCCATGGCCTCCGCGGTGCCAACGCCATCGGGGGGTATCACGCGAGGAGGGTGGCGTCCTTGATGGCGCACATCCTTCCGCTATATGGGATGATGCCCGGCATGTAGCTTGTCGGGATGACGCTCACCCAGGGGCTGCTCTGTGACAACAAGGTCACACAGCTCATCAAGGAGGCCATGGGGGAGGCCAACACTGTGTTCCTGATCCTGAGGCTTCCCATGATGCGGCTGGACGCGGGCATCATTGAGCTACCAGCAGGGTTGGTCTTTTAGGACTTCATCGCGCCGCTGCTAGAGCACGTAGCCATGAGGGCGGTGAATTGTGCCACGGGTGAACAAAGGAAGAAGAAGAAGGACGATGAGGAGAAGAAATGGCAGTTGAAGCAGCGAGCGAAGCTACAGCGAGGGAAGCGATGTCAAGGTTCGTTGGAAGAAGAGGAAGAAGAGGAGGAGGAGGAGGATGATAGCTCCATGTCACCCATCCCGTGGGATGATTTGGCTGTCGGGGATGAGGACCCGCCTTTGCTGCTAGCGGGGCCCTTCCTACAGCACGCCATGGGGTAGGAGGAGAAGGACGTGCCCCTAGAGCTGATGGAATCAAACTGCCCTGCCCCATCTGGACCTTCGACGATGGCCTCAGAGCCAACGGAATCTGGCCACCTTGCCTTGTCTGGGCCTTCGATGGTGGCTCTAGAGCCAGTGGAAACAGGTCACTCCGCTCCGTCCGAGCCCTCAGCAGCGCCTCCGGAGTCAGCAGGAGGCGGCCATTCTGATTTGTCCGAGCCCTCTGAGCCAAGGGAGGACTCAAAGCGGCAACATGTCAATAAGGAGTAGCCAGGGTCAGGCAAGCCAGCCCCAAAACATCCTCGCATGATGGAATCAGGGTGAGTTAAGAGTTTTTTCATCCTTTTGTATTGACGGATTTTTGCCATGAACTAACCGCCATGTCCCTTGTAGCGTCGGAGGACATGTGACTCTCCTATGGCTCGCTCCAAAAAAGATCCTCCTTTAGCAAATGCGCCAGGAGCTGGCTAGCACCACGCTGGTGGCAAGCCTGAGTGGCATTGGGGTAGCCACGGCATCAACCGGGGAGGCACAGCCGATGGCTGCGTCCATGGGAGAGCAGGCAAGGAGGGCACGTCCGGGGTGCCCATGGCGGGCGTGGTGCGACCGATCGTGTCCTCAACATCGCAGGCAGAGGTGGCATGACTAGAGACATCGTTCATGTAGGTGGCCATGTCTATGGTAGGGTGGATGGAAGGGGGCACATCCGAGGCATGCTTCGCGGATGTGGCGATAGGGTAGGCCTCTGTGTCCACGTCACCCGCTCCCTCTATCGATAGAGGAGCCGCTCTAGAGGAGCTACCGCTGCAAGAGAGGTCGGCGCCACATGACGTCGGCACGGGGATGTCCCAATCTCTAGTCTAGGTGGCTACCCTTTATGAAGCAGTAAAGGAGAGGGAATAGGGGAGCATCCACATGGAGGTTGGGGATGCGGTTCACGCCCTAACCACCATGCTGAG
This sequence comes from Miscanthus floridulus, assembly GCF_019320115.1. Lineage (NCBI taxonomy): Eukaryota > Viridiplantae > Streptophyta > Magnoliopsida > Poales > Poaceae > Miscanthus > Miscanthus floridulus. The sequence goes on from NC_089595.1 coordinate 32,171,429, forward strand.
CTCGATGGGCAACATTGTCGCCTTGGTTGGCCAGGTATGATATGACCATGCTTCCACCCCTCATGTTCTCTTTCTGCACCTCTAAGTCTTGTCTTCTTCATAGATCCTTATGGCCCGCAGCTAGGAGAAGTCCTAGTTCCTTGCAGAGGAGACGCGTCGGAGTAAGGGGCTAGCCACACAGCTCGTTGCTGCCCGTCAGGAGGTGGCTAAGCTTGCCCCTGTAGCCCGGGAGGTGGATGGCCTCTGAGTCAGGGAGAAGGATGCTCATGATGACACCCACAATGCTGAGGAGAAGCTTGTGGCCCTAATCGAGAGGGCACACATGGACACCGTGGAAGCCGAGTGGCTACGGAAGGAGTGGGATGATTTGCTCTGGGCCATAGAGGAGCTCCACATGGGGATTGACCTGGCTCACTAGGAGCGTGCTGACGCTCAGTAGCGGATCAACCACCTCGAGGATGATCTTCAGAGGGAGAGGGACGTGGCAATATGCTTAGCTTCATAGACAGGTTTCCTAGCCGTTGCAAAGACTTCGCGAGAACGGTCAGGGGCGCGATTTGCCAAGCTAGGGCAAACAAAGCCGTCCGGCCCTACCAGATTAAGAATGCGAAGGCCTTTCCTTTGAAAGGAGAAAAAAAGTGAGGAGCTACGGTCCAGTGGTTGACAAGCCACTGATCGGAGGTGGCTGGAGTGCTTTCATCAAATGATGCATGTGGGCTGAGCCATTCCCATCCCAAGTGGTGGCCTGATTCGGCCTGGCCTAGTTGGAAAGAGATTCATCAGCTATGGAATCTGACAGGTATCGGTATTGAGCAGAGGGGGTTGTTCACAAAGCATCCCATGGTGCGCTCCGAGGGGAAAAAGTATCGAGCAGTATGGAGCGGCTTGCCTACTGCTTTGTTACCAGAGCTGGATCGATTTCATCTTTTCCTAGTGCCCATGCTCTCAACAATAAGCCTGGGGCAGAGGTGGTGAAGAGTCATGACCTAAAGAAGGAGCTCAGTGAGGTGAAGGACACCCTCCATAAGGAGAGTGACGAACATGAAAACATATGCGTTGTTGTTTAGCTAGTCTACGATGAGCTCGAGCTGGCCCCAGAGCAGGTGACAAGCTCGCTCGTGGTTCATGCCACTCAGATCACGGACCTAGCACATGATATGGCAAGGGGCACGCTTCACTTTGGCGTTCACCGATCATTCATGATCGCTCGTTCTCATTACGAGAACATCGATCTAGCGACGATGAGCCAAGGCTTCGCGCCCATCTATACTGACACCTAGCTAGACGACATCGAGAAGGAGCCAAGGCTTCTGCCAAGATAGAAGATGAAATCATCCCCCCAAGGGGTTAGTTTAGTCGGATAGGTCAGGCGGCGTATTTGTACTAAGCAGACAAGTTCCAACCCTCCTATTTCATTTAAACAAGCTTGTTCTTTTGTTTTGGTTGAACAAATTTGTTCTTTCTCCCTTTTTATGTGTAAAAAGGGTTAATGCGTTCCGACCCTTCTTATTGTTTAAACAAGCTTGTTATTTTGTTTTGGTTAAACAAATTTGTTTTTCTCCCTTTTTATGTGTAAAAAGGGTTAATGTGTTTCGACCCTTCCTATTGTTTAAGACTATAGAGCTCGAGGTGTGGGCGAGAAACTCTAGTCACACTAGTAAGCAAGAGTGTCATAGCCGCTAGGGCATAGGTTTTTTTGCAGTCCGACCAGTTTTACTCGGCGTGAGAAAGGGTCAGGCACGACGTCTATTTCAGAAAGGGTATATATATACCCTTATTAGCCCCCAAGTGAGACTCAACCCCTTGCCGTTGTCGGGGTCGGGTTTCACTAAAGATCGAGGAGATGATAGCAAAATTGGTAGGAGAAAGCGTTTTTTTGTTTCAGAAACATTATTCTTAGTTTTTGTACGTACCCCTCCCTAGGATCCGAGCCATCATTCTATGACCGTGCATTCGGTCTCCTTGCTAGTTCCACTTCCCTTGAGCCCCCACGCATCATAGGGGTCCGATCGAGGGATCATCTTGTCTTTGTGATCATCATCCCTCAAGCGTTTTTTGATAAAATGGAGGGGCTGAGCCATGCCATGTTTTTCCTCGATGGACAAAACATGGTGCTCAGTGAGCTGTTAACGGGCTAGTCCGAGTGGGGCCCTGTCTTCCCATTCATGGGGGTCCAGCATGGGTCAGCTGGTGACCGACTCCACATTCTCAGTGGCCAATCCATATAGTTCTCGGGTCTGTTCGACCGGTCCCAAGGGCTCGTTGCCTTTCTTCGAGGAAAAACCATGGATTGGATGTAAGGGACCGTGATGCCTAAGAAGGGGGGTGAATTAGGCAACTTAAAACTCTAGCTCTAAATATGGCCTCTTTTTCTATTCTTAGCAAAACCTATGCAAAAGATAAACTATCTAAATGTGCAACTATGGTTTCTCTAGTGTGTTGCATCTCGACCGCAAAAGGAGTTATGCAAACAATGTAAATGCGGAAGCTAAATAGTAAGGTAGAGATATGCAAACTCCCATTGACGGCTACGGTTGGTGTGGTCTCGTAAGACTACAAGCCCCTCCGATATACAACCATTGGTGCATGCAAGCATCGAGAGATAAGAGGTATTCTAACCTCACTAAACACTAGGCATAAACCTAGAGCAAGCGCATAAGCGGTGGTCTAATCAACATAAGCACTTCGCAAAAGCACCTACGCTAATCACCTAATGAATCACTAATCACTATGCAAGTGGAGATCACTAAAATGGTTTATCAACACCCTTGGTATATTTCCTCAGTTCTCCACATCTCAAATTGCTAGTTGGGGGTCTATTTATAAGCCCCATAGAGAAAGTAGCCATCGAGGGCGAAACCTAGCTTTCTGCTACTGACCGAACGCTGTTGTTGTCCTGACCGGATGCGTTCGGTCATCCCAACCATTGAGCACGTGCGTAGAGATTGGACACACTGCCGAGTCCGGTCATCATCGATCGGACGCATCTGGTCGCATTTGCGCCGCTCTAGAACCTCTCTAGACATGATCAGACACTGCACTTTGTGCGTTCGGTCATCCAGTGCCGTTGTGTCTGGTCCTCACTGAGTTGTTACTGAGATGATGAACAATGAAGTCCGTGCATCTGGTCACTGCCTCACTCAGCATTCGGTCGCTACTGCTGATGCCTGCTCTTGTCGACCAACTAATCGGACACGTCCGATCCTCATAGGGTCGCGTCCGATCACCTCTGCCGAGCTTGTTTCTTCGTGGTCTTGCGTTCGGCTTGGTTCCCATCTTCGTGCTTGGACTTTGCTTGATATCTTGGGTATTCTCTTGGGCTTCTAGGGTCTTGCTTATGGTGTTGATCGTGGGATCATCATGTCGCCTTCGTCCAAGTCACGTCTTGCACCCTATTGAACTACAAAACAATTACTTGCAATTTCATATGTCCAATTTGGTTGTGTTGGTCATCAAACACCAAAATCCAAAGTAAATGGGCCTAGGGTCTATTTTCCTTACAATTTCCCCCTTTTTGGTGATTGATGACAACACGACCAAAACAAGCAAATAATAAAAATTTTAGAATTTAAAAACTATTTACTTGCTAGGATGCAATGCAAAGGGCAAGTTTATATGATGCTAAAAGATACCACATATAAACATCTTTGGAAACTTATCTTGCCCTTGCAAATGTCCCCATGTGGCATTATGGATTTAAGCCTCCCCCTAACTCTATAATCCACTATCCTACCTTTCTCGGACCATTACCACTTGTAAATTATTATGATCGGGCGTGCTTTTGGTTCTACAAATTCTCCCCCTTTGGAATCAAACACCGAAAAGGAAGACATTAGTAGCACAAGGGAGGATCAAACTTTGTGATCCTTTGTATGTGGAGTGGAATAGGTCACAAAATTTGACTCTCACATTACATAGACTAAGCTCCCCCTAAATATATGCATACATATGATGGAGAATGTAGTTTATGCATAACTGGCAAATTAATGCTCAAGGGAGTTTAATCTATATAATGCATGGAGAAAACATATAAATACCAAAGTGAAATCAACATGATGATATCGGTTTAGAAATACCACATGTGGAAACCAATTTGATTTATACCACTTGCAATAGGTGGTGGATATTTGAAGTATGATGCTTAACTCCGGGGACTCCATTTTCCTTGCAATGAGACTACTACACACATGATAAGCTTGAAAAGGTGTTAGTCTCAAGGCATCCAACTTGTAGAGTAACCTCCCCCTAAATTTGTGCACATAAGTATGGAATACTTGTAGGAGACATGCATATTGATTTTAGAATAAAAAATACTACTTGAAAGATGACATCACATGAATGTGAGAATCATTTTTGAAAGTGATATTCGGGAGAAATTATCTACAATTTGGACTTTCGCACATATTTGGTAAACAATTGTAAAATAAGCTATGTGTCGTGCTACTAAACAATTAAACCATGTAGGTTTGCTCCAAGGGTTAAGAGTGGAACCGAGCAAGCCTACCATAAGATATACCTAGTGTATGTTAGACAAAAGATAAAACATGCAAATGCAAACCTAGGCATAAAAAGGAACTAGATGCTAATTGAAATTGCAAAAATTCAATCTAGTTACCTAGCATGGGAAGGGGAATTTGGGTCCATAGTATTCACTAACCCACTTGGCAATTGCCTTGTCCATAAAGATGCACCCCATGAAATGCACCCATACTTTGCCAAGTCTCCAAATTCCCAGAAGTCCATTAGACTTCTCACTTCCCTTTTGGGATCCAAACCTTCTTGATGCTCTTCATGTTGGCAATGATCTCCTTTAGCACCCAAATGCGTTTGGCCCCATTGTTGGCTTGCTTGTTCACCTTGATGGCCACCACCTTGTCATTTTTCTTCTTCTTCAAGAGATAAGGTGTGGAGGCCTTTTTGTCCACCTTGTTGGTGTAGGTGTTGGAGAGCTTGCTTGTTTCCTTTTTGTTTTTCTCTTTCTTCTTAGCTCCTCCCCCATTCTTCACCTTGCACTCATAGGACTTGTGGCCTTCCTTGTGGCACACATAGCAAACCACGGCTTGTCCTTCATCAAGCTTCTTCACTCCCTTAATGGTGTTATCTTGATGATGTTGGGCTTGCTCTGTTTTGCCTTTTACTTGAGTCAAGTCCTTGGTAAGGCGAGCCACTTCTTGCTTGAGTTGCTCATTCTCCATTGCGACCTCTTGTGTGCATGTATCTACAACAACTTTCTCAACACAAACTTGGTTGCACAAGGGTGAGTCTAAACATAAATCATTGCAAGAAGTAGAAGCATCCTTTTTAGGCATGTCAAAGATAGAACTTTTCTTTTTAGGTGCCTTGGTGAGGGTTGTACTGATGGCTTCAAGATTAGCAACTTTATTAGTTAGCTCATCACAATGTTTACACATGGTTTCTATTTTAGCAAGCAAACTTTTATAAGCATCTTATGAGCTAGCTAACTTTTTTTTTAATTTTTCATTTTCTTTATAAGTTGCTCATCATTGATTGTGCATGCATTTGTTGTTGCACTAGCCTCAAGTTGCTCAATTTTAGTAGATAGTTCAATATTGAGATTAGCAAATGTCTCATATTGTTCAAGCAAGGTTTTATATGCTTCTTGTGAACTATCTAGCTTTTCTTGCAACATTTTTAGCTTCTTTTGTTGGCTAGTGCAAGCCTTAGCATATTTAAGATTTTCTAGCATAGGTTCATTAAGAGAAGGCATTTCATCATCACTATCACCCTCACTAGAAGATGAGCTTTCGTTACCTCATGCCAAAAGGCACACACGAGAAGAGCTTGATGATGAGTGCTTGTGGCCTCGCCTCTTGTGATGGTCTTCTTCTTCACTTGAAGAATCATCCCATGACCTTATTGATGCGAGGGCTTTGTCCTTGCATGCCTTCTTTGTCTTGGGTGTGGGCTTGTTTGGACAAACTTCCACAAAGTGCCCCAACTCACCGCATCCATAGCATCGTTTCTTTCTTTGCTCATTTCTTTGATTGGTGAAGATGAAATCTTGAATTTGGATGAGCACACCCTTGACATTGAGCCTTTGGATCATCTTCTCAACCTTATTGATAAGTTTGATTGATTCTTCATCAAGGTCGAAGGTGGAGGAGAAGATTGATCATCATCATCATCATTGTCGTCTTCTTCTTCATCATCATCATCATCACCATCATCTTCACTTGAGGAGCTTGAGCTTGAGCTTGTCTCAACTTGCTTGCCCTTCATCTTCTTTTTCTCACTACATGCGAGAGCTTTGCCTTTGCTTGATGATAAGGCTTCTTCTTGACCCATCTTCCGTGATATTTCAAATGCCACTATCTTGCCAATGACTATGGCCGGGGTCATGGTGCTCAAGTCCTCTATGTTGTGAAAGATGGTGATGACGCTTGCATATTTCTTTTGTGGTAGCATGGAGATGATCTTCCTCACGATGTCCACATCATCTAGCTTTGTTAATCCTATTGAATGGAGCTAATTGATAATTAGATTCAAACACGAATACATATCACGAACAAGCTCATCATCATTCATTTTAAAGGAATCATAATTTTGTTTAGCTAGATAATGTTTTTGCTCATGGACATTAGTTGTGCCGTCATGGAGCTCTTGGAGTTTTAACCAAATTTCATGTGACGTATTTAAAGAGAACACTTGGTTAAACACATCCATGCTAAAAGATTCAAACAAGCAATTTTTAGCTCTATCATTGAAATGAATTTATTTTTCTTCACTCTTTATGGGTTTATCAGAATTCTTAATGGGTTTCATCCTGTCACGAGTGACTCTCCAAATACCCAAATCTTTTGTCTCAAGGTGATAAGCCATTCTAGCTTTATAGTAGGGGAAGTTAGTGCCATCAAAGTGCGGAGGCCCAGAGGTATCCATCCCAACCACTCTAAATAGTGTCGGCTCAACGACGGTGAAGCCAAAGGTCCTAATTGAGCCAACTGGCTTTGATACCACTTGTAAGGGACCGTGACGCCTAAGCAGGGTGAATTAGGCAACTTAAAACTCTAACCCTAAACTATATCCTCTTTTTCTATTCTTAGCAAAACTTATACAAAAGATAAACTATCTAAATGTGCAACTATGGTTTCTCTAGTGTGTCGCTATCTCTACCATAAAAGGAGTTATGCAAACAATGTAAATGCGGAAGCTAAAGAGTAAGATAGAGATATGCAAACTCCCGTTGATGACTCTAGTATTTTTACCAAGGTATTGAGAAGAGTGCAAGCTTCCCACTAGTCCTCATTTGAGCCCCTCGCAAGGAATCCCTTGCAAGGGCCAAGCTCTCGGTTGGGTAACTCTGTGGATAGCCTCAGGCCTTCCCCATGTGCAAGTGGGTCTCCAGTGTACCTTCTGGCAAGCCTCTCCTAGACCACTCCCCGCTGTCTTTACTATCAAGCTTCTGGCCAAAACACCACAGGCCTTGTTCCCTTCGGTACACGGTGGTGGCCACACCACAAACGTAGTTGGTGTGGTCTCGCAAGACTACAAGCCCCTCCGATGTACAACCATTAGTGTGCGCAAGCACCGAGAGATAAGAGGTATTCTAACCTCACTAAACACTAGGCCTAAACCTAGAACAAGCGCATAAGCGGTGGTCTAATCAACCTAAGCACTTCGCAAAGCACCTACGCTAATCACCTAATGAATTACTAAGCACTATGCAAGTGGAGATCACTAAAATGGTGTATTAGCACCCTTTGTATGTTTCCTCAGTTCTCCACATCTCAAATGGCCGGTTGGGGGTCTATTTATAAGCCCCATAGAGAAAGTAGCCGTTGGGGGTGAAACCCAACTTTCTGCTTCTGACCGGACGCTACTTTTGTCCTGACCGGACGCGTCCAGTCGTCCCGACCGTTGAGCGTGTGCGTAGAGATCGGACACACTACCAAGTCCGGTCATCATCGACCGGACACGTTCGTCACATTTGTGTCGCTCTAGAACCTCTCTAGACATGATCAGACGCTGCACTTTGTGCGTCCGGTCATCTAGTGTTGCTACGTCTGGTCCTCATTGAGTTGTTGCTGCGACGATGAATAGTGAAGTCCATGCGTTCGGTCACTACCTCGCTCAGTGTTCGGTCACTGCTGCTGACGCCTGCTGTTGTCGACCAACTAATCTGACGCATTCGGTCCTCATAGGGCCACGTCTAGTCATCTCTACCGAGCTCATTTCTTTATGACCTTGCGTTCAGCTTGGTTCCCATCTTCGTGCTTGGACTTTGCTTGATATCTTGGGTATTCTCTTGTGCTTCTAGGGTCTTGCTTATGGTGTTGATCATGGGATCATCATGTCGCCTTCATCCAAGTCATGTCTTGCACCCTATTGAACTACAAAACAATTACTTACAATTTCATATGTCCAATTTGGTTGTGTTGGTCATCAAACACCAAAATCTAAAGTAAATAGGCCTAGGGTCCATTTTCCTTACACTGGAAATCGACCAAGACTCGAACATAGGCTAGGATGCTCATGGTGCTCGTGTGCTCTATACTGGCTGCTAGTGGGCCCATCGCTTTCCACCCCTCACTCTAAGGGCGCCCCAGAGCGGCTATGAACCCATCAGAAGGCCAGCCTTCAAACTCCTGGGCCTAAATGGGTCGTAGGAGCATTTTTAGCTCCATATCCCACTTTACCTGTGATGGTTCTCGCGCCGAGCTGGACGGCATCGAGAAGGAGGTGGCCCCTTTGGCACAGGACTTACATGCAGAGATAGAGGATGAGATCATCCCCCCAAGAAATTAGTTAGGCAAATAAGCCAGGTGGTGAACTCATATTAAGTGGACAAGCTCTTCAATTTTGTTGTGGCCAAACAGATTTTTAGCCTTTCTCCTCTTTTGTATAAAAAGGTTAATGTGTTCTGACCCCTTCTGTCGTTAAGGCTATAAAGCTCAGGGTGCAGGTGAACAAACTCTGATCATGCTGGTGAGCACAAACGCCATAGCCACTGGGGCATAGGTTTCTTGCAGTCCGACCAGTTTTACTCAGTGTTCATTTCTACAACCCTTGCTTCTAGATCTTAACATGAGAGAGGGTTGGGCACAAAGAATGTTTGCCAGGTGGATATACTTTTAAATGCATTCTGACTCTTTTCATAGTTAAGGCTAAAAAGCTCAGGGTGCAGGAAAAAACTCTGATCACGCTGGTGAGCAAAAATACCGTAGCCGCTGGGGCGTAGGTTTCTTGCAGTCCGAGTAGTTTTACTCAGCGTTTATTTCAACAACCCTTGCTTCTAGGTCTTAACATGAGAAAGGGTCAAGCATAGAGAATGTCTACCAGATAGATATGCTCTTATCAGCCCCCAAGTGAGGCCTAACCCCCTGCCGTTGCTGGGGTCGGGTGTCACTAAAGATCGAGGAGTTGATAGCGAAACTAATAAGAGAAAGCGTGCGTAAATTAAGGGTAAAAGCGACATAGTTGTCTGATGTTCCAGGCATCGACAAAGACTTCATCATTGATGGTCCTGAGCCCCTTGCCGTTGTTGGGGTCAGGTGTCACTAAAGATCGAGGAGTTGATAGCGAAACCGATACGAGAAAGCATGCGTAGATTTAAGGGTAAAAGCGATGTAGCTGTTTGATGTTCCAGGTGTTGACAAAGACTTCACCATCGATGGTCCTAAGATTATAGGTGCCTGGTTAGAGCACCTCCACGGTGACGTACGGTCCCTCCCATGGCAGAGAGAGCTTGTAGTGGTTCTTGTTGCTCTAGACAAGGCAGAGTGCCAAGTCCCCGACATTGAAGGCCCGACCCCACACTCGATGGCTATGGTACCGGCGTAACACTTGCTGGTACTTGGCTCAGCAAAGAAGGGCAATGTCACACGCTTCATCTAGCTGGTCCATGGCATCCTCGAGGGACGCCTCGGCTCCCTGTTCGTCGTATGCCCTAACCCTCAGTGCTCTATAATCGAGGTCGGTTGGGAGGATAGCCTTGTAACTGTAGACCATGAAGAATGGCGTGTAGCCAATGGCCCGGCTGGGGGTCATCCTCAGGCTCCAGAGCATAGCAGGAAGCTCCTAGGCTTGAGGCCTTGTAGGACCATGCCGTTCATGCACTCGACCTACCTGTTCATGTGGGGGTGCGCCACGATGGCCCAATCAACGTGGATGTGGTATTCATCGTAGAACTGGAGGCACTTCTTCCTGGTGAATTATGTGCCATTGTCCGTGATAATGGAGTTCAGAACCCCAAAGTAATGGACGATGTCAAGGAAGAACAGCATGGCTTGCTCGGACTTGATCGTGGAGATCGATTGAGCCTCTATTCACTTTGTAAACTTGTCTACGGTGAAAAGCAAGTGCGTATATCCCTCGGGCACCCTCTTGAGAGGTCTGACCAGATCGAGCCCCCAGATCATGAACGGCCACGTGATAGGGATCATTTGGAGTGCTTAGACTGGCAGGTGGGTCTACCGAGCGTAGTATTGACACCCTTCACAAGTGCGCACAATCTGTTCAGCATCAGCTATTGCAGTCGGCCAGTAGAAGCCTTGTCAAAATGCATTTCTGACTAGGGTCCTAGGCGCGGCATGGTGCCCATAGACCCCACTGTGGATATCACTCAGCAACTACTTCCCATGTTCGATGGGAATGCAGCGTTGTAGGATCCTGATGTGGCTTCACCTGTAGAGCTCGCCCTCAATAATGACAAAGGACTTGACACGACGCGTGAGCCACCGAGCCTTTATTTTGTCCATCGGCAGCGCCTCATGGAGGAGGTAGTCAAGGTAAGGCGTCCTCTAGTTGGCCAGAGGGTCAGGCTCTATCGCTAGATCCTCATCAAGCTCCATGGCTTTAGGGTGGGATGGAGCCATTGGCTAGTTAGCCTAGAGCCTAGGGCAAGTGGCCTATCACTGGTCTATTCTAGCTCCTCGTAGTGGACCAAGAGCTTGTATTGATCGCTGGCGAAGACATCCATCGGCACTGGCTCTCAACCAGACACCGTTTTTGCCAGCATGTCGGCCTCCTCGTTGAGACGCCTTGGGATGTGATTGAGCTCAAGACTGTTGAACTTGTCCTCCAGCTGGCAGACTTCTCAGCAATACACAGCCATCTTGGTGTTGTGGCAGCTTGATTCCTTCATGACTTGGTCGATGACCAACTGGGAGTCACCCCGGACATCAAGCCATCGGATACCCAACTCGATGGTGATACGTAGGCCATTGATAAGTGCCTCATACTTGGCCACATTGTTGGAGGAGGGGAAATGGATGCGAACCATGTACCTCATACACACCCTGAGGGGCGAAACAAAGATCAGCCCTGTACCAGCACCTTTCTTCATTAGTGATCCATCGAAGTACATCGTCCAGTACTCTTGGTCGACGACTGCTGGTGGCATTTGGATCTTGGTCCACTCTGTAATGAAATCAGCCAGCACTTGGGACTTGATGGCCGTCCAAGGGGCATATGAAATGCCTTGACCCATCATCTTGAGTGCCCACTTCACAATTCTTTCTGTGGCATCCTGGTTTTGGACGACCTCATCGAGAGGGAAGGATGTCACGACCATCACCGAATGCGACTCGAAGTAGTGATGCAACTTCCTCTTGGCGATAAGGACTGCGTACAGGAGCTTTTGGATTTGGGGGTAGCGAGTCTTGGAATTAGACAAGACCTCGCTAATGAAGTACACGGGACGCTGCAGTTTGAGGGTGTGTCCCTCTTCTTTTTGCTCTACCACCAGGGCGGCGCTGACCACTTGTGTGGTGGCCACAATGTAGAGCAGAAGCGGTTCCCCATCATTTGGGGGGACCAGGATTGGGGCCTTCGTCAAGAGCTGCTTGACCTTGTCAAGTGCCTCCTAGGCCTCGGGTGTCCATTTGAAGCGGTCGGCCTTCTTTAGAAGCCTATAGAGGGGGAGACCTCATTCGCCGAGGCATGAGATAAAGCGGCTGAGCATGGTGAGGCACCCTATAACTCGTTGTACCCCCTTTATGTTATGAATTGGGCCCATCCTTGTGATGGTTGAGATCTTCTTCGGGTTGGTTTCGATGCCACGCTCGGAGACAATAAAACCCAGCAGCATACCCCTTGGTGGTTCACGGGCCCTTACATCCTAGCTTGTGAACCAGAGATTCACAGGTGGTCCTAGACAGGAAAGCTGCTATGATGTCGATGTTGGCGACGTTGGGCATGTCACACCCAATTTTAAGGATAAAATTGAATGCACCAAAACTCGTGTGTGCCCAGGGATCAATCACACACACAAGCTGACAAACTACATAAAGTATCATCACGGTGTCTCTTATATCAGATTCATAATATAACATAGTCTTACATCACACAGCGGAATATAAAAAGATGACTCTCTCGTGGGCCTTCATCACAGGGAAGGTCAACTGGTTGACCACAAGCCTAAAAATCCTCAGGAAATTCCTCATACCCGTTGTCATCTGTTACCCATCCAGGATTTTTATCCAAATAAAGAAAATAAACAAGCGTAAGTACATCCCGTACTTAACAAGTTAACATGGGGTTATGAAGCTCAAAAAGATTGACACTAGTTTACTGCAGTTAGCATTTTTAGTAATTCAAGCTTTTATTCTCAGGTATTATCAAATTATGCTTAAGCTCCCATTTAATCCCATATGAACAGATATCAGGGTCAAGTGTATCATATATCATCATAGAACAACTTAAATGATCATCAACAAGTAACCAGTTATTCTGTGAGTTTTCTAGGCCACTCGTGACCGTAAGCACGTCTGTTATAACAATTTGTTACCCTCTGCAGAGGTGGTGCATATTCACCGCAAGTCATGATTCCCATATGCCCGGGTTAATTACTCCCATGTCACTGCCAAGGTGAGCGGGCAGGGTACACTATGAAGCTATTTCATAGGTTTCTCTAACAAGTTAGGGCCGCTAGGTTTCCTCGGCAGGCAGATGTAGGAACCCCCCTTTCCTATGGCACATATCCATCATGGCTATACACATAGGAACAGAGGCAGCCCTATACCCAACATGGCAAGCCCCTTTTGCACCATAAAGGTAACCTCTAACTAGCTAGAAAAGGTCCTATTACTAAGCTAAAGTCAGAGCCATATGACTCTCCTGGTTGCACTGTCAGTCCCAGCTTTTATCGACAGATAAGTCCTTATGGAGGGCCGGGAGCAACATGATCAAAAGTCATTTGCCCCTTCGCCCTATGGATCAGTTGTTATAAATCATGTTATACTTTTGGTTCCATAGAACCATTCATCATCATGTAGATCATGTTCAGTTAGAGCACTAGCAATCTACCCATATGCAATTACCCCATAGGAGTCAAGGGAACAAGTCATCAAATGTCTAGAATGTCCTTAGGGTTATCAAAATTAGACACATGCACATGAGTAATTGATTAAAGTGAATAGGACATCAAGGTAGGCCCATGATATACTCGTCGAAGAATTCTTGGTCTCCAACATTCTCCTCACCGTCTGAACGCGACCAACACGGCAACATACAACATTCCAAAGGCATTCATGCAACGCAAACATTCCTATAATTAGAACAATACACCAACAGTATAGAAAACAAGATAAAATATTTATGAAAATAATCTACGTCTCGCTACGATCACGTCAACGCGAAGTTCACGAAAAACTAAGCTAAAATATGAAAGTTATGATTTAAACGGGATTTCCTATAGCAATATATTTAATTAAATCTAACCATGAAATTTAAAAGTTCCAAACTTGTCTAACAGTGGTTCTAACATGTAGATTATGAAATTACGAAGCTAACACAATTTGAACGGATCAATTCGGAGCTAAAACGACGATTTTATAAGCAAAACAGTTCAAATGGCATTTCTGTAAATACTGAAAACGTACTTTGAATTAAAACAGTTAACTTTACGCTTTCAAAACGAGAAAGCGTACATGGGGAAATACGCTAAGGATGGCAGGTTATAATTGGCCGAACTTGAGGGGCTCTTTAGCATAATCACCCGCGAAGGGGTATCGTCCAACCAGGGCCTTAGATCACGCGATGGACGGCTAGGATTAAATCAGGGAGGGGAGAAGAAGGGGGCCGACAGGGAACAGTGCAGCCGCCGTGGCTCTCCATGGCCGGCGGCGTGGAGCACTCCGGCGAGCACGGTTTGGGGGCCACGATCCATGGTTCGATGAACCGAGAGCACCGGGAGATGGAGGGGGTTCTCGCGAACACGTCTAGGCCGAGAAGGCGACCGGAGGGGAAGGCCGAGGCAGCGGTCGCCATGGCCGGCGGCCAAGAGCTTCCTGGGCGCACGCGAAACAGCCATACAAGCCACCAAATGCCAAAGGAAAAGGTTGGGGACAGAGAGGGGAACAAGGAGATTCTTACCACGGGGAAAACAAGATCGGAGATGGCTCGGGTCGGCGGCTCACGCACGGCGGATCCCGGCGTTCTTCGACGGTTGTGCCTTCCATGCACAGCGGGCGCGAAGGAGGGAGCGGGGGTAGCAGGGGGGCGCGTGCGGGGCTCGGCTTCGCTTAAAAAGAGGCCAGGGTGGGGGGGGGGGAGGCGCTCCCACGACGCACGAGGAGCAGGCGCGGTTGCGGCTTGACCGCCGCTGCGGTTGCGGGGCGCGTGGGAGGAAGGTGGGGGAGCTGACAGGCGGGGCCGGGTGTCAGCGGCTGGGCGCGGCGGTTGCTCGCGAGCAGCGCGGCTGCGGTTGGGCTGGCGCAGAGCTGGGCCGGCGCGGAGCGCCAGAGGAAGGCTGAGCTAGGCCAGCGGGCCGGCGGGAGTGGGAGTTGGGCTACGCGGCTGCTCGGGCTGAAAACAGAGGAGGGGAGGAAAGGAAAGAAATTTCTTTTTTTTTCTTTTTCCAAACAAATTTTCCAAAAGCATTTTCAATTCAAATTTCAATTCTCTTTGAAATTTTTGATCAATACCAAACATTCACAAAATAATATGCAGCAACATGAATGCACATACATGTTACTATTTTATGATAAATTTTAAATTCATGAGAAATTTATTTATTTCTACATTTCATGAGCACAAAATACAGAATTAACTCATTTTAAACCTATTTTCCAAAAGAGGCAAATTTTGGGTGTTACAGGGCAGCTCGTTGCACTGTTGGGAGAAGCACCGGATGTACCCACAAAAAGTTTTTCCAAACTTCTATCAGTAGTTTTTGAGATCTCATGGGTTCCTAGGACATGCGTATGTGCCCTAGAAGTTTCCCACGAAGATCTCTTTTAGGTCCACCCAACTTTGGATTCGGTTGGGGGGAAGGTGTTCTACCTTACTGCGCCTGGTGGACTGATACGTCCCTGTCGGGTCGCTCTGAGGGCGTGCGCTGGCTGGTGTCGAGCTCGTGTCATCGGGACAACGAGCTCTCGGCCTACTACGCCACCACACGCTCGACGATCCTCGGGTGTCGCTGGCTCTAGAAGCCCTCGAAGTATGGCCGCTGCGACAGCGATGTTTTGGCTTGCTCGGGTGAAGTGTGGGAGGGCTTCGTCATCCTCGATGATCCTTTGGTTCACGTCGTGGGCCATGGCACATGCGCGCCCACCATCTTTGTGGCGCTCGATCTCTCGCTCGAGCTCCGTGCATTCCTGCTTGAGCTAGAGTCGTGCTTCTTTGAGCTTTTGGTGCCGCGCCCTCAACTGCTCTACCCGCAGGTGAGGCGGGGCCTCTGCATCCCCCTTAACCTCATCGTCGAGGTCATCTATTGGGGTAGCCCCTCCCTCATGGATGCTTTCGACGTATCCCTTGGGGGTACCTGCCATGAAACATTCTCACAAGGGGTGATGGCTCCCCCTGCTAGAGTCAGAGTTGGAGGGTGACTCTGATTCTCCTGCGAGGATTCCACGACGTATTCGGTCATCTCCATGAACTCGTCGTTCATAGGGGATGGGGGCATGCGCTGCGCCACAAGGTGGCCAACGGTCTCTGCAACGTTGCGCAGACCAAATGGGAGTGCTGTCGGGGCGCTCCAGATGAGACATTTTGGGGAGAGCGGCTATCCTCTGGCTAGCTGCGTGATGACATTGGTGAACAAAAAGGTGAGGCAGCATAGGTCCTCCAGGGACGGTCAGGGTCCTAGGAAGACGCCGAGTTAGCACTCTAGCCTCCCATAATCGAAGCCGAGGAGTTGGTCGCTCCCGAGGGCGTGGGCCTCCGGTGCGTGCAGCTGCAGCTCCTCAAGTGCCTCGTCAATCACGTCGAGGCCAGGGGAGTGGAGAGGCTGCACGGCAGTAGGAACCTACGCCAACTCTCCCTATGTCATAATGATGAAGTCCAGGTTCCCAAAGCGCACGTGCGCGCCCGGGACCCAGCTGACGCCGTGACTAGCCATCCGAGGCCTGATGTGGATGTCGAGACACGCAAAAAGGCCCTACCTGGCGCGCCAACTGCCAGTGTTTTCGGACCACCGACGAGTAAAATTGTATTTGCGCGTCTAGCTCGGATGGTGTGCTCGGAGGACACAAGGGTTTATACTGGTTCGGGCGGAATGTCCCTATGTCCAGTTCGCTGCTGCTCGTGTTACCGGCACTTGGTTAGCAGTAGGGGTTACAAACAGGCGAGAGAGGGAAAGGATCCCAAATCTCTGGTGGAAGTAGTGAATGGGTGCTGAGAGCTCAATTGCCGCTCAGCCGTGTGCTCGTGTCGTGCTCTTGTGTTTTTATCTCATAGTCCGGCCCCCTTTCATGAGGCGCCCTGCTTCCTCTTTTATAGGCGAAGGGAAAGCGTGGGTTACAACAGAGGAAAATGAGAAGAACGAGAGAGAAGAGAGAGAAGAAGGCTTCCAGGATTACCGGATCCTTCTTCTCCTTCATGCGGGTCCTGCCGATCCTGTAGATGTCAATAGGGATGGCTCCACGTCGCGGCCCTGTTCATCACTAGCGCCATGCGCAGGCGTCATCTGCCGGTCATGGCGTTCCACTCCGTCCCGGTAGACGTCGTGGTGAACTGACGCGCCTATCAGCATCCGTACGAGGATTAGGCAGAACAGTACCGGCACGCCCAACTCTGTTCTTGATATGAATCGCCAGGTATGGCCCGTTATGGCCACGGGTTACATCGAGGCGTGCCAGCCTCTTTCCTAGTGTCAGAGTTTTGACCCAGGCCCATTTGCTTGAACCTGGAGTGGTTGGCGGTAGTATGGGTCCCCGTCGGACGAGACGAAACCCATGGCCTTGGGGTCGGGTGAGACAGAGCACGAACCCAAGGGGTCGAGCGAGACGGAGCCCGCGGCCTTGGGGTCGGGCGAGACGGAGCCCACGTTCTCGGGGTCGGGCGAGACGGAGCCCGCGTTCTCGGGGTCGGGCGAGACGGAGTCCGCACCCGAGGGTCGGGCGAGACGGAACCCGCGACCTTGGACAAGACAGAGCCCACGGCCTTGGGTCGCTCGAGACCTTTTAATACGTCTCGAGCCATCCGAGAAAGTCAGCGTGGACGCTAACCTCCTTGCTTTGGGTATCCTGATAAGAAAACCGACAAGTGGTCAGCACATTGTGCGTCATGTTAAGTTAATTGAATTAACCTGCAATGGTAAATTGGCTGGATGTTGGAAGTACCTCTTCTGCCTCTCAATTGTTGCATCCGTGAACTATGAAACTGACGTTTTTCATGCTCCAACGCCTTCCAAAGTGGATCAACTGTATAACAGGGAGGCTTCAGACCCGATCCAAGTAAAATTCAATTTTCAAAGCGAAGGCGTGAAAAGAATCACTGGATTTGAAAATGTTTTTGTACCATATTTAGACACAGGTAAACCTCTGCACCATACTGCACTGAACAAGAACCAACTGATTTTGTCCTGAAAATTGTAACTGCAATGCAGTCTCGTCACCCATTGCGTCTTTTAAAGAACCGGGAGAAAACCGAAATTGAACATGGATGAATGACCATGCAAGTTGTTTGTGTTCATGGCATGTTTGGCAGCTTAATTTAGTCAAAATAAACTTTAAAAAAAAACAGTCAAACTCAATTTGCATTTCCAAACGAAGGCGAGTGCGCTTTCCAGTCAGCCCATTCATTTACCTATGGGCCGCAAGAGATGAAGCAAATCAGCCCAGCCCATCGAACGCCGACTCCAGCAAGATCCAGCCGTCAGATCCTCAAACCCCTAGATCCAACAGCCCACATCGTCTGCCTCCTCTATATAGGTGAACTCAGCCGCGAACACAGAAACCCTAGACTCCACCTCCATCCAGCCGCAGCCAAACCCTACCCAGCCGCCGCCGTCGCCGCAGCCGCAGCGCGGAGGCGACCCCCCTACCGCCGCCAAGATGCAGATCTTCGTGAAGACCCTGACGGGGAAGACCATCACGTTGGAGGTGGAGTCATCGGACACCATCGACAACGTGAAGGCCAAGATCCAGGACAAGGAGGGCATCCCGCCGGACCAGCAGCGGCTCATCTTCGCCGGCAAGCAGCTCGAGGACGGCCGCACCCTAGCCGACTACAACATCCAGAAGGAATCCACCCTCCACCTGGTGCTCCGCCTCCGCGGTGGCGCCAAGAAGCGCAAGAAGAAGACATACACCAAGCCCAAGAAGATCAAGCACAAGCACAAGAAGGTGAAGCTCGCCGTGCTCCAGTTCTACAAGGTGGACGACGCCACCGGCAAGGTGACCCGCCTCCGCAAGGAGTGCCCCAACACCGAGTGCGGCGCGGGCGTCTTCATGGCCAACCACTTCGACCGCCACTACTGCGGCAAGTGCGGCCTCACCTATGTCTACAACCAGAAGGCGTAATCGCTTGCGTCGATTTGCTTTACCCGCCTACCTATCAAGCATTCACCTGTTGGTTACTCGAATTGAATCTCATTTTAGATCTGTCTGAAGTTGAAACTTAAATGGAGCAGTAGTATCTATCATATTGTTACCCCTATTACTGAGTTGATGTGATGCGGAGTTTAATTTTGTTTTCATATTCTATCCTTGTCGGCGATTGCATTTTTTGGCCGTTTCACTATCATTCATCATTCCTAGGTTCATTATAGTTGTATATTGCATAATTGGATTTATTGCGTTCCTTAGCTAATGCTATCTCTTGATTTGCCCTGGGGAGGGAAATGTCCTGACCTCTTTATGTTTGCTTGATTATTTTGATCGTCACTAATGTTTTGAGATAAGCTACTATTTAGTCATAATTCCGTGTATGCTCAGTACTTCTTGATATAATTGTTTGTTCTAAGGATTTTACCATTTTGATGTAGTTTTATTAATGACTTAGGAACACATTGCTTGGGTTAGGTAGAATTCCTTGCTTTGGCTGTAGTATTGTCATCTTATAATGCAATTTTTTTTTTATCTCAGTACCCCACCTAATGTAGTTGCTGATTGTGTTGCAGTCATGTGCAAGGGTTTTTTTGGTGATTGTTCTCATCTGTTATTGCTGGTTCTTTTTTTTTTGTTGCTATAATGGCTGTAGTATTGTTTTTCTAATTGTGATCTCAGTACCCCACCTAATAATGTTTTGTTTGCTTTGGTTGTTGTATTGCTGGTTCATTATTTTGCGATTGTGCTGCAGTCTAGATAGAATGGATTGCTTGTTTTGATAAGTCGTGCTGAGTATAAATTACGGTACTGCCATTGCGATTGTGCTGCAATTCTTTTTACAGTGTGGTTGCATTCTTTAGCCTGTTTATACCATGATGATGATGATGTGTGCAATTTGTTTACTTAGCCAGCACAAAATGCAAAAAATGCATCATACTAGTCTCCACACGTGACTTCCAAGTAGGCTGTTCAATGAATTGCGCAGTGTATGGTCATTATTGATATTAGGTGTGCTCTTCGCATGAACTGAACCAGCATGTGGCCTATGGATTCGATTTCTGTTTTTGGTGGTACTGAATTGAGTTATGTGTTAATGAAGATTTCACCAAGCCTAACATTTGTGCCAATTTTGAGCCTTTCAAGTTCATTTGAGTTGAGATCCTTCATGGTGCCTAAATCACACTGATTTACTGAAATTTGCACTCATTGTTTTACCTTGTTTTCTCTGTACCTTCTGCGAATTGTGAATTCACTCAATGTGATTATATTCAACGGTAAGAACGCAAACACGAGACCTATTCCGAGTCACGTACAGGGAAAGGGTCACGCACCGAAAACCTTCTCCAACAGCGAACCTAAAAAGAAGACTCCCAGTTTCCTCCGTCTGGTGCCGCTTGCTCCTCCGTCTTCCCTGTGGTTGGCCACTGAGCTGTGAGCTTCGGCTTTGAAAATATCTTTGCCCCCCTCACACACCTCTCTCCCCTTTCCCTCTCTCCCTCTTGTCACGCGGCAGCACCGGGCGGCTCCTTCGAGACGGCGGCGCAACGGACGGCCATTTGTGCCATGGCGCTCGTTGCGGGTGAGGCCAGCCCCTCTCCCCCCCCCCCCCCCCCCCCCTCCCCCGCCCCTGCGCCACGGCCGGCTCCCTTGTGGGCTCGGGTGGGGCAGCGGTCAGCCCCGATGAGTGCTACGCCAGCGCGGCTGGCCCCCATGGCTGTAGCCTCAGGTGCTGTCCCCTGTGCTCCATTTGCTTCTTTGCGTCTCCCAGGTGAAGCAAGAACATCTCTCTCTATCGGACCCATTGCAGTCTCTTCTATTTCCCTCTTCTGATCTGCACTAGGGTTCATGGATTCATTCCATTTTGTACAAGAAAAGCCAGGTGATTTCCCTTAATCTGTATCCCCATCTTTCCATTATTACGCACCGATGCATAGATCTTGTTTCCTTGCAACGGGAACACAGATCGGTACATCTATGAATGGAGCGCACCTGATTCCTGATTGATTCATTCGGCGCAAAGGGAGGAATCTTCTGACTTGTTTTGATTTTGTTCTTGATGCTGTTGCTTGGATATGCTGGCAGTTTAAAGGAGCTGTCGGGGTGGTGGTGCGGCCTGGCGAGCCCGGAGGTGGGCGACGAGAGCGAGGGCGCGACAGATGCGAGCGCGGACGCTGGTATGGTGCCCGTGTCGGTGGCGGCGACGATGGCTGGCTCGGCCTGCTGCAGCAGCCACTGCACAGTCTCGCCGTTGGACTTGTTGGAGCTCTGCCTGCTGCCTCCGCTCCCCGGGCTGCGCCACCACTTGCAGCTGCTGCTGTTGCTCCTTCCCTCCGCTGCCTCGTCCTGCTGCGGCGGCTGGTGAATTTGGATTTGCAGGTGGTGTTGTGTTGGCTGCTGCTGCTGCCGGGAGGGGGCGCCGTGCGAGCCGCCTCCGTCCCCACCGCGAGCGGCACCTTCAAGATCCGGCTCCAGAGATTTGCGTCCTCTCTCTCGAGACGCTTATTTGCGTTTCGGTTCGGCTTGAATGCAAAATGCGTCATTTGTTTGGGTCATCTGTTGAGCGTGTTTTTGGTACCTAAAACACTGTGAACGATCTATTTTGCGTTTGGGTTGTGTTGTTAGAGATAGTCTTAGGCTGCACGGTTTGGCTACTTCGGTATGGGGTACTAACATATTCAAATCACATGTTTTTTGCAAATTCGGTTAGATGGATTCGTGCGGGACGTGTTTGATTTGTTTGATATGTGCTTTTGATTTGGTCATGATCTTGTCCGTGGTGGCCTCTATTTAGTCGTCTTGTGCGTGCAGTCCGTGGTGGCTTTGATTTGATGAGTGACGGCGAGGACGACGTTCATGTTCAACTGTGCCAAATTTCCCAAAGGCCTTGTGAAATTTCTGAAAATGTGCTGTTTCAAAGAACCTGGTAAAAACTGATAATCGTGAGCAACGATCTGGATGATCAACTTTTAACTTTGTATACATTTCCGCATGATCAACTTTGTACAGCACATGACACGGGCTAATCAGCGCATCAAAATATTTGATTTGTATAGGATTTACATTTTGAATGAACACGCCAATTCATGGCATAGATTAGTGGGTTCATAAGGAAGAAAATGGTAATTCTACTTACCAGGTCGGACGCAACTTCTGCACTCATTCGTTCGCAATTAAAAAAAATCCTCCACTTATCCGTTGACTTGCTCGCCTCTCGCCCCCTCCATCGTGTGCGCCGCCCGCTCCCTCCATGGCCGGCAGCGGCGCCCTCACCCCGGCGCGCGCCCTCCCTGTCGATGCGGGACCCACAGGATACCCCGCAAGGGAGAGAGAAGATCTAGTCCAACTAGGATTCTTCCCATGTAATCTTAGTAGTATAACTATTAAGTAATTCTACTAGAAAATCTTATTACAAACCGACTAGGACTCTGGCCTCCTGACTATATAAAGAAGGGCAGGGCTCCTGAGAGGGAGGGACGACAATTGTACAATATAACATATCACGATCAATCCAACGCAAAGGCTAACGCCGACTGGACGTAAGGTTATTACTCGATCTATGATCGAGGGCCTGAACCAGGATAAATCGACTGTCTCTTGCGTTAACCATCGAGTCCAGCATACGCCGAAGCCCGAGCATACTGCCCCGGGTACCCCCGTGGCAGGCTATCGGTGGTGAAACATCGACAGCTGGCGCGCCAGGTAGGGGACTTTCGGCGACTTTGCATCCGAAAGCTCGATGGACCTCGATAACATGATCTTCCCGACGGGATCAACTTTCATCTTCGGCTCATGGATCTGCGAGGCGGACAACTACGGCAGGCTCCAAAGCCATCTCCTCAAAGATCCGGATCAGCATGAAGAATTTCCTATTTCGACAACTACGACGGATCAGCTCACCAGAAGATTCGCGCAGCTCATAATATCCGATTCGAATAAGATTTCACGGCTACGCGCATCCAACTCGAATTCAAGCTCCGTGTCCAAGATGAAGTCTTATTTGAGTGCTTTCAAGAAACCGAGTTCTTTTTTGGCAGGATTCCAGAGCACAACCCAAAACAACTCGGATTACCCTCAGAGTTCTTTCAAAAAGTCGAGTTCTTTTCCATTTGGGCTCGACAACGCGGCAAAATCCTATCAAGGACAGATCGAAAGGTCTTTCAATCCAATGCTTAGGATACCACTGACAGGAGCCCAAGAGGGTCTCGTGCTAACAATAACATCACTAAACTGTATCATCCACTGGCCAGGTTCCATTCCTGAAGATAGCGGAACCCAACTAGTCGGCACAACAACAACAGCTATTCTACCTTACCAAGAAGGAGACTCGATCTACGACATCAAGACGTCTACTGAAGTCATCAGCAACTCTGACAGCATGAAAACTAACACCAATAACAGAACGGCTCACGCACGGGAAGTGCTCATGATTCGACATCCTCGGTCACCATTAAACCCCCCAGAAGCACCCGATGTCAGGTTATCAGATGAATCAGAATCCAACATATCACCCTTTGCCCAGGGCTACGATGGAGAAACTGAGAGTCAGAGACAGGCTAGAGAAAGGAAAAACAAGTTGAAGCAAGGGTGCCAACACTGCGCTAGGCAGCGTAGAGAAGCCTGGATCAGATACGAGTCAGATTTGGCTGAATACGATAAAAGAAAATCACAACAAGAAGCCGAAGAAAGACGCACGGTGAATACACCTTACGATAAGATTCGAGAAGCATTAGAAGAACTTAGGGCAACCTCACATCACGGAGAGAAATACGAACAGCTCTAGGACTTGCTCCGGTCGACAATCCCAAGAATGCATGAAGAGAGAGCCCGATCGAGACTACCCGCCAGATCAACAACCCGCAGGCAAGAAGATCAAAATCAAAGGAAGTCTGCTTTCGAAAGACTTAGGCCAAGTGGAAGCCATAACGGAAAAAGTAGGAAGGAACATAATCAAGGCCACCAATTTGAACGACCAAGGAAGACCAGGAGTAGGGTGCCTACCCAGACAACCTCGCAGACTTATTCCCATCAAAACAACACTTGGCCAGAAGAAGGAGCCGAATCCGAATTCAAAGAAGCCGGAACGCACGACAGATTCCCCTGTTTCGTGAACAGGTTGGCATCAGTATGATTACCTCACAAATTCAAACCGTCTAACCACTCCAAGTATGATAACAAAACCGAACCAAGGCAATGACTCAGAATATATTCACAATCAATTGAACTAGTCGGAGGAGACGACGATATCAAAACCTTGTTCTTTCCCATGGCACTAGAAACTATGCCCCTCCAATGGTTCGACAAGTTAAATCCAGGATCTATCAGAAATTGGGAGGACTTGCAAAGAGCTTTTTGTGAAAATTTTGCAGGAATCATTACATACCCAATCACTCATGCAGAACTGAAAGGACTCAAGCAAAAGGGAGGCGAAAGTCTCAGAAATTATTATCGATGATTCGGCGAACTACGGGCTCAAGTGCATGACATCACCGAACGAGAAGTAATTGAAGCTTTCTCTCACGGAATCATGGCTAGGTGGCAATTTCAAGATTTCTGCAAAGAAAATCTGAGAAACAATGAAGAATTCAGGTGAATAGTGGAAAAGATGATTACTGCAGAAGAAAAAACACGAGAGAGGTTTCCGGATAGAAGCAACCAGGACAGCCCGGACAAGCAAAATCATCGAAATAGCAGACATCAAGAAAGGAAACGTAGACCAGACAATACCGTGGCGATGGCCGACAAATCAAAGAAGTTTTCCAAACCCAGAAGATATGATGACATTGAAAACATACGTTGCCCATTGCACCCTAATGGGAGGCACACCATCGGAAATTATTACACTTTCAATGATCGATACGCAAGAAAAGATAGTAAGGAGAACACCAAAGAGAACAATCAGAAAAAAGACGAAGACAACCACGAGGACAAAGGATTCCAAAAACCCAGGGGAACGGTAGCAGTGATCTTCTCAGGGGCTCTAGATTGCAGAAGCAAACATCAAGAAAAACTAGCACTACGGACTATCATGACAACAGAACCAGCTACACCAAGATATCTCAATTGGTCACAATATCCTATCCAATTTACCAGAGAAGACCAATGGACTAGCGTGGGAAACGCAGGCCATTATCCACTGGTTCTAGATCCAACTATTGCTGGTATGACTGTCACCAAAGTATTAATCGATGGGGGAGCCGGACTCAACATCATCTTTTCGGAAACACTAAGGAAGATGGGACTACAACTCGTCGGGATGATCACACCAACAAGCACACCTTTTTACGGAATAGTACCCAGCAAAGCAGCCATGCCACTTGGACAAATTACTCTACCAGTCACTTTTGGAACACCCTCAAACTACCATACAGAATTCATCAAATTTGAGGTAGCGGACTTTGAGTCATCATACCACGCGATTCTTGGACGACCAGCACTAGCGAAATTCATGGCGATACCGCATTACCCGTATTTGCTGCTCAAGATGCCAGGGCCTAATGGAGTACTTTCCCTTCGAAGTGACCTAAAACACGCCTTTGACTGCGATGTTCAAGCAATCCAGATTGCAGCCAGAGCACAAGATGACCAAAGTAGAAAAGAAATAGCCACAATTGCTGCAGAGATAAACCAAGAAGAATTAGAAATACCGGCTAAAAAACCCAGCATCATCACACCACCAAAAGAAGCCGACGTCAAGCAGATCGACCTGGGTACTGGCGATACCTCCAAAACGGCCACTATCAGTGCTCACCTCTCGGCAAAATAGGAACACACGCTCACCAACTTTCTTCGAGACAACAAAGATATCTTCGCTTGGAAGTCGGCCGACATGCCAGGTGTCCCAAGAGAGTTGGCTGAGCACAGAATTGATGTTAATGAAAGCTCCAAGCCTATAAAGCAACGGCTACGACGATTCTCACCCGACAAAAAAAGCAGCGATTAAAAAGGAAATCACAAAACTGATGGCAGCCGGATTTATCAGAGAAATCCTTCATCCAGACTGGCTAGCAAACCCGGTCCTTGTGCAGAAGAAGAACACAAACGAGTGGCGTATGTGCATCGACTACACAGATCTCAACAAACATTGCCCAAAAGACCAGTTCGGGCTACCACGCATTGACCAAATAGTCGACTCAACAGCAGGGTCTGCACTATTATCCTTTCTCAATTGCTATTCAGGGTATCACTAGATCGCATTAAAAGAACAAGACTAGAGCAAGACATCTTTTATTACTCCATTCGGTGCTTACTGTTACAAGACCATGTCGTTTGGACTAAAGAACGCCGGTGCCACATACCAAAGAGCTATCCAAACTTGCCTTGGGGATCAAATCGGTGAAAATGTGGAGGCATACGTGGATGATGTAGTGGTGAAAACAAAGAACCCAAACACTATGATTGAAGATTTAGAGCAAACATTCGAAAACTTAAAGAGATGGAGATGGAAGTTGAACCCAAATAAATGTGTATTCGGAGTTCCTTTAGGACAACTACTCGGATTTTTGGTCAGTCAGCGCGGGATTGAAGCCAGCACCAAGCAAATTCGAGCTATAACAGAAATGGGTCCACCTAGAAGTATCAAAGATGTACAGAAACTAACAGGATGCATGGCGGCCCTCAACCGTTTCATATCAAGACTCGGCGAAAAGGGGTTACCTTTCTTTAAACTACTAAAGAAGACAGACAAGTTTGAATGGACAAAGGAGGCTGACGAAGCCTTCAAGAAACTTAAGGCATACCTCACATCCTCACCAATTCTCACACCCCAAGGAAAGACGAAGACATGATGTTATACATTGCGGCGACTACTGCTGTGGTCAGCACGGCAGTAGTCGTAGAAAGAGAAGAAGAAGAACACGTGTATAAAGTACAACGACCTATATATTACATCAGTGAAGTATTATCTGAATCAAAGATACGGTACCCGCATGTACAAAAACTACTCTACGCCCTACTGATCACTTCACGCAAGCTTCGCCACTATTTTGAAAGCCACCAGATCATAGTAGTGATAGACTTCCCGCTCGGAGACATCTTACACAACAGAGATGCAACGGGACGCATATCAAAGTGGGCAGTCGAACTCGGAGCTCTTAACATCAATTTCACCCCGTGGAAGGCAATCAAATCTCAAGCCCTTGCCGATTTTGTGGCCAAGTGGACAGAGATTCAACAGCCTTTATCAGATACAATCCTTGACCACTGGAAGATGTACTTTGATGGGTCACTCAAACTAGGCGGAGCCGGTGCAGGCGTCCTCCTCATTTCCCCAGAAGGAAAACAACTCAAGTACGTCCTTCAGATATTATGGCAAGCTACAAATAACGAAGCAGAATATGAAGCCCTCATCCACGGGCTACGAGTGGCAATTACCCTCGGAATAAAAAGATTACTCGTATACGGCGATTCAGCAGTAGTCATCAACTAAGTCAACAAAGATTGGGATTGCACCAAAGAAAACATGGGTGCTTACTGTGCTAAAATACGGAAACTTGAAAAACATTTTCAAGGATTAGAAATTTTACACGTCCTACGCGATTTCAACATTGCAGCAGATGTCCTTGCCAAGCTCGGATCAGACAGAGCGAAGGTTCCACCCGGCGTATTCATAGAAGAGCTATCAGTTCCCTCTATCAAACAACCCGGTGAAACAACACATGAAATTCAGGCTAAAAGCGCTCAGATCTTGGTAATCAACACTTCATAGAGCCAAGTTTTCATCGACTATATCAAAGAAAACAAATTGCCAGCAGATAAGGCAGAAGCCACCCAAGTTGTTCGCAGAAGCAAAAACTACGTTCTAGTAGGAGATAGACTTTACAGAAGAGCAGCATCATCAGGAGTACTCCTAAAATGTGTCTCATTTGAAGAAGGTAAAGAGATCCTAGACGAAATACACTCAGGTTGCTGTGGAAATCATGCCACCTCAAGAACACTGGTTGGCAAAGCATTTCGCACCGGATTCTACTGGCCAACCGCTTTGAAAGACGCAGAAGAGCTTGTCAAAAAATGCAAAGGTTGCCAAATGTTTGCAAGACAAGCCCATGTACCAGCTCACAATCTTGTCTGCATCCCACCCGCTTGGCCTTTTTCCTGCTGGGGGCTGGATCAAGTAGGACCCCTGAAGAAAGCAAAAGGCGGCTTCGAGTACATCTTTGTAGCAATAGACAAGTTCACCAAGTAGATTGAATACAAACCACTCGCGAAATACAGCGCAACCAAAGCAGTCGAGTTCATCCAAGACATTATGCACCGCTTCGGCATGCCCAATCGAATCATCATAGATCTAGGCTCCCCCTTCACAGCTACAGAATTCAAGAGCTGGGCACAAGACTGTGGTTTCGGTATAGACTATGCGTCTGTTGCACATCCAGAAGCCAACGGATAAGTAGAAAGGGCTAATGTACTCATACTAGCCGGATTAAAACCAAGGTTATACGAAGAACTAGTGGACTATGGGTCCAAATGGATTGAAGAATTACTGAAAGTAGTATGG
Source organism: Miscanthus floridulus (assembly GCF_019320115.1). Classification (NCBI taxonomy): domain Eukaryota; kingdom Viridiplantae; phylum Streptophyta; class Magnoliopsida; order Poales; family Poaceae; genus Miscanthus; species Miscanthus floridulus. Next base: position 32,199,656 of record NC_089595.1, read on the forward strand.
GGGCTACGAACTCAAATAAGCAGAGCAACAGGCTACTCACCCTTCTTCCTAGTTTACGGGTCAGAGGCCGTACTACCCGCCGACTTGATCTGGACATCACCAAAGATAGAACAATACGATGAAGGAGAAGCAGAACACACAAGAAGATTAGAACTCGACAGCTCAGAAGAAGTTAGAGTAAACGCTACCCTCCAATCAGCCAGATACCTACAAGGTTTAAGACGGCACTACAACAAGAGTACCCATCCTCGATCACTACAAGTTGGAGACTTAGTGCTAAGAAGGATACAAAAGACTGACGGACGACATAAGCTACTCAGTCCATGGGAAGGTCCGTTCATTGTCACAAAAGTCACCGGACTAGGCACATACAAGTTAATAACCGAAGATGGAAAAGAAGTCAGCAATACATGGCACATCAGCCAGCTAAGAAGATTCTATGCGTAAAAACAACTCAAGAAAAAACAGACATGCAAGCCACAAGGGACCAACGTTCACAATCAATGAAGGACAATATTCTTCAACAACATATGTATTAGTTTATATTCATGATCAATAAAGATGATATTCATCCACAGCATGTCTTGTCATGACTTCCAATGAGTTGTTTTCCTGAAACAAAAAGCAAAATGGCTGAAAACATGCCTGAGCATCCCGGCCGAGAGCAAAATAGCTAAAAAGACGCTTGAGCCCGCCGATGAGGGTAGCTAAAAGCTAACACCCAAAACAAAAAGCAAAATGGCTGAAAACATGCCTGAGCATCCCGGCCGAGAGCAAAATAAGCTGAAAAGACGCTTGAGCCCGCTGATGAGGGTAGCTAAAAGCTAACACCCAAAACAAAAAGCAAAATGGTTGAAAACATGCCTGAGCATCCCGACCAAGAGCAAAATAGCTAAAAAGACGCTTGAGCCCGCCGATGAGGGTAGCTAAAAGCTAACACCCGAAACAAAAAGCAAAATGGCTGAAAACATGCCTGAGCATCCTGGCTGAGAGCAAAATAGCTAAAAAGACGCTTGAGCCCACCGATGAGGGTAGCTAAAAGCTAACACCCGAAACAAAAAGCAAAATGGTTGAAAGCATGCCTGAGCATCCCGGCCGAGAGCAAAATAGCTGAAAAGACACTTGAGCCCGCCGATGAGGGTAGCTAAAAGCTAACACCCGAAACAAAAAGTAAAATGGCTAAAAACATGCCTGAGTATCCCGGCCGACAGCAAAATAGCTGAAAAGACGCTTGAGCACACCGATGAGGGTAGCCAAAAGCTAACACCTAAAACTAGTCGACCGAAATTGAACTTCAAAAGACCCTCCAGCTCTTCGTTTCGAAAAGCAAGAGGCTCGGGGGCTACATCCAGATAGGAATACTTCTTCCTTAGAAAAGCATTCGGATGCCGAAGTTCATCAAGGCAACATTCTATGCCGAGTCGTTTTTACATAGCGTGGATGAAAGGTTATCAACACAAAGATTTACATCTAACAAGTCATAGCGTGGACAAAGCACTCGACGGATCACAAAAGAGGAAGAAAAGAAAAGTACTCGACAAATCAAGGGGTCTCGTCAGGATAACGCACAGAGTTGTTCTGCGGAGCAGAGATGAAAACGGGACAAAGTACTCAGCAAGTCAAGTAACTTCGACCACACCCAAGCAAAGAATACATCAATGAAAATAAAGAATCTTCATTTAAAGAGGAGTGTAATATTACAAGGGGATGGTCAATCGGATCAGGCAGTGTCATCAGAAAGGGAAATGTCAATATTTAGACTGTCTACAACCCTACTGGCTAAACCTTCGACCTCATGCTCCATCCTCTCAACGGTGTCAAGGTATTCTTGGCTTTCAGCTTCCTCTGCTATCTTGGACAGAGGCGCCTCTGGAGCAAGGACCCGAACCTGGGCCAGAACATTCTTGGTACATACTTGAGCACACTTCTTCGCGAACTCTTGGAAACGAGTTGGAATCTGGGGAATGAACTGCGCCCAAGATTGCCCATCATCCGCTGGAGTCCGGAGAACATCGGCTACTGAACGAAAAGATTTCCACAAAACGTTCCAATTTTCAGTAGCCGTCGCCAGTTTCCCAGACAAGCTTTCAATAGTTTTTTGGGCCTGCACAAGATCTCTGTCAGCTCCACTCCTAATCAGCTTAGCAAGGGTGAGTTCTTCCTCAGCATGAGTAATTACCTCCTCAGCCTTATTATGACTAGAGCGAACAAGAGCCTTCATTTCATCGATACTGTTAACACTGGATTTTGGTCGACTCTGGAGGATGACAGGTGGACCCGCATGCAGGAAGAAGGATATTTGGCAAACAAAACGAGCGGTCGGCTAAATGCTTGTGCAGTCGGTTACTTCAGAAGGTGGTGACTCCATTCGGGAAAGCAGAAGATGGCAGGCAAAGCCGATCGAAAAGATGAAAGTTGTAATAATAAAGGACTCTGAGAGTTTAGGGCAAGGAATCGTAGTTTCCAAGTTTGTTTAAGAGTTCCTTTGTAAATCGTAGTCTTTTAGGACTCGTGTTTTGTCTAGGGTATAAATATTGACCCTCGACCATTGTAATAGGTGTTCACAACCAAATCAATACAACCGGCCCCGTGCCAACTTTTGAGTCCTTTTGTCGTGTCGTCGAGTTCTTCGAGAGGAGTCATCGATCCGTCGACCTCCGTAAGTTCTGACAACCTTGTTATCATGTTTAGTATCATGCGGTGGATTTAGACGTGATGCAAGTAGTCTTGTTTGTTTTCAATGGTCGTGCGGCGGATCTTTGCTTGACAATCAAGAAGTCTTTGCTTATGCTTTGTTTATGAGTAGATACCTTGCGGCAGGCGTTTGCTCAATATGCTTAGTGAAAGCAAGACAGTTATCGGCTCTATTAGATACGGCAAAATCTAAATAGATTCATTAAGTTATCCTGTGTTGCATATTTTAAATATTTTATATATTTGTAACACACTTCTGCCCAATCTAGATTGATATTGTTCAGCCCTCTCTTATGGTTTTATTCGCACTTCAATGATCATTGCTTTTTCATATTACCTTTGCAAATAGATAACATGCTCATAATGGCTGAATTATTTTAATCTAGATTGTCACATGTTGTGGGTTCATGCATGTTAATTACGTTTAAGCTTTAACGAAACTAGGTGTCGTGCGGCAGATGCAGGTTTTAGATTAGTTTAATCGTGTTTATTTGCATGTTCCTTCTTCATGGACCCCAACTCGGCTGGACTGCTGAGCTTGGTTATGCATTAACTCATAATTAATTTCACTTGTTCAAACATGTCTTCCCATGCACATGCATTCGGCAATCAGATCTTTACGTGTGTTCATCTTACGATTAGCTGAATGGTTTATAAACTTGTTGGCAGACAGCTTCCTATAGCTGTATGTCGTTGTAAGTGGCTTCAGGGCCGTATATATGGAACTGTCTGGTCTCACCCGACATGTTCTAGTTTGGCATTTAACTGTTTTATCCCTTGTTAGTTTTTTCAGGTCAAACTGACTGGCACGTTTCCGGATCACGAAGCACCCGGGGACCCGATTGAAGCCACGCTTTTCGGCTTGCTGTGTGTGAGGCACAGTGTGTCACATTTTGTGTCAACACACTTTTTGGCACGCCCGGTGGGACCATCTGTTAGTTCAAGATGGTGTCTGAGATCAACAATGATCATGTTCTGGATGTGAGCATGGTAGAATTGCCAGATAATTACAGGGATTTAGTGCTACAAGCATGTGAGCAATACCAACGGAAGTGTTTGATGTCTTTTTCCAAAAACAAGAGCAACAAAGTGTTTCAAAAGCAGTCAATGCCAAGGGTTCTTCTTCCACATCAAACTGATTACACTGAAGAGGAGGATGCTCAGAAGATGGCAGCCCTGGTTTATAAAGCTATGGGAGAAACCATGACAAACCATCACACAGCTTTTCTGAATACCTTTCGGGCAATCATGATCAATACTTTTGGTCCAATGGTTGATAAATACTTTGAAGAAAATGTTGGCCCACTCAGTGGACCGACACTTTTCAATGTTCCAAAGCATCAAGAGAAGCCTGTTGGAAAAGAAGCAGCATCGACTTCAAATATAGGTGGATTGACTCACACTGAAAAGCAATCACATCCCACCTATGGCCAGGTGACATTTGGTACCACAGGAGAAGTGCCACCTTCAGCTTATAGAGTTTCTCTAGCATCAAACAGATTGCAGAAGAATATGTATGGAGATGGGTATCAAGAATTTACTGATTACAATGCTATCAATGCTGTGCCAAATCCAGGGTATAGGAGTGTTTCAGGATTGCCTTCTGGAGTGCAAGTACAAGGAAATCAGGATTCAGGCATTGATGTTTTGATGCACAGGATGGCTAATATGATGCAGAATCAGTTCGGCTTGAAGCCAAAAAATCAATCCTATTCATACAAGTCTCCTTATCCAGAGTGGTACAACAGAGTGGCGTTACCTCCAAGGGTGAAGCCTCCAACAAATTTGACCAAGTTTTCTGGTCAAGATGATACTAGTACCATAGAGCACGTCAGTTGGTACTTAATGCAGCTTGGAGAAGTTGCTTCAGATGAAGCTTGGAGGATTCGATATTTTCCTTTGTCTCTTACAGGACCAGCTTTCACGTGGTTCACGTCTTTACCAGCTCATTCCATTGGTACGTGGGTAGAGCTAGAGCAGAAGTTTCATTCATATTTCTACATGGGTACTAATGAGAAGAAGTTGGTCGATCTCATGAGTCTGAGGATGAGAACAAATGAGACACCATTGGAATATCTTCGCAGATTTAGGGAGACCAAGAATATGTGTTATTCTCTGAATTTACCAGATGATCAACTACCTGGAATAGCTATAGCAGGAATGTTGCCGAATATCAAGGAGAAGTTGTTCGGCATGGAGTTTGATGATCTTGGCCAACTTGCACAACGTTTAGCAGCTATGAGTAATCAGGCCCAAGGATTCAGGAGAGATAATCACTTTTAGAAGAATAATGCCACTAATGAGGTGTATCAAGGTTTTCTGGAGGAAGCGACTGAGTATATTGATGAAGATGAGATAGCTGCAGCTGAGTTGAATTAGGCAAAGGAGCCTACTCAAATTAGTCAACGCTGGTTGAAACAACAAAAGGGAACCTATGATTTTGATGTTACTAAGGCAGATAGGCTTTTTGCATTATTGATGAAGGAAGGACGCATCAAGCTGCCAGAAGGACATCCCATGCTACGTCCTAAAGGAGTGAAAGACAAAAAGTATTGTGGCTTCCATAACACTAATTCTCACTCTATCAATGATTGCCGAGTGTTCAGAATACGAATCCAGAAAGCTATCCAAGAGGGACATTTGAAGTTTGATGGCAAGATGAGAATTGATGATCAGCCTTTTCCACAAAATATGATTTCTTTCTCTGTGAATATGGTCTCTGCCAATGATCTCAAAGGTAAAGGCAAGATGAAGGTGTTGACTTCTGATAGAGCAAAGAAAAGTGGTGCTGTTGACCCAGATCGGCAAGTCACCAGTAGAGAGCTGCAGCAACGAGTTCGGTTTCAGAATAGCCGAACCGAGAAAGGTCAAACTTCCAAACCCAGAGTTACATCACGTATTTTGCTAAACAAGTGGCAGAGAGAGCAAGAGAAGGAATACTATAAGAAGCAATGGTTTATGGAAGAATGCTGGAGGTATGAGGAAGAGGTATACCGAAGGGAGCAAGAAGAATACATGACAGAATAGGAGCAGTCTCATTAGGGTTGTTCATTCTTTAGGCATTGTTGGAATGAAGGCTTGAGGTTGCCTGCTAGAAATAATTGTCCGGAGTGTAGTGCTCAGTACTCCGAGTATAGGCAATCTTGAGTCAACCGCCGTCCCGTCTATGAAAGACTTGGAACGAAGGTTCCTGAAGATGATCGGCGCTTAAAAATAGATGATTTTGAGAATCAGCAAAGGAAAAGATTTGTAGGTCAAGGTTGGATTCATGATAGGGTGCATGATGAAGAAGCTAATTCCTATAGATACGTATGGCAAAAAGGACAGTGGTGTCCTCCAGGCCTGAGGAAAAGTCAGAAAAGAAGAGTTCAACGGTTGAGGAATAGGGAGTTGAAACATGAAGTTACCGAAACAAAGCAAATATGGCGTCCTAAGAAGAAGCCTGATGGATGTGGTCCTTCGGCTGATGCTTGCATGGCTTTCTTCCTCCCATCAGAGTTTATAGCTCCCGAAAGCCAAGATGTCCAAGAAGAGGTGTACTCTGATTTTGATGAAAGTGAATGTCAGGATTTGATGGCTCAGCTTGTATTAACACAGCAGACTGTTTTTGACAAACCAATCAAGAATCGTCACTTGAAACCACTCTATTTAAAGGGATATGTCAATGGCAAGCCTTTAACTAAGATGTTTGTTGATGGAGGGGCTGCTATCAATATCATGCCTTATACTACCTTTAGAAAGCTTGGGATGACTAATGAAGAATTGTTGAAAACTAACATGGTGCTTAGGGACTTTGCTGGCAACCCTTCCGATACCCGAGGTGCTATCCATGTCGAGCTGACTATTGGGTCAAAAACTCTGATTACTACCTTTTTTGTCATTGATGGCAAGGGGGCATATAGTCTACTCTTGGGCAGAGATTGGATCCATGCTAATTACTGCATTCCTTCAACCATGCATCAAATTCTCATTCAATGGATTGGAGATGACGTTGAAGTTGTACATGCTGATGATTCGGTAAGTGTTGCTGCCACAGAATCTACCTACTGGGAATATGAAGGCGTCGATTGTTTCTCTAGAAAAGTGTGGAAAGAAGGTCCTGTAAATGTTTTCAGCGAGGGCCAATAGCCGATCCAAGCAGTCGGCTCTCATAGTAATTTTTAATGGGAAATCCTGTCGATGGCAACAAAGGAAAGTTGGGACATGGTTTATGTCGGCTGATAAGTAGGAAGAAATTGATGTTGGTGATGGTTCTAAGCCAAGGCCGATGTATATTAGTGCAAAGTTAGAACCAGAATATAAATCAAAGTTGATATATCTGTTGAAAGAGTTTAAAGATTGTTTTGCTTGGGATTACACGGAAATGCCTGGACTGGATCGTTCCATTGTTGAGCATCGATTACCCATTAAACCTGGATTTCGTCCTTACAAACAACCTCCATGGAAGATATACAAAGAGGAGGTATTGGCCGATGTGAAGAAGGAGGTTGAAAGATTAATAGAAGCAAACTTCATTCGGCCATGCAAGTATGCAGAGTGGATTTCAAATATAGTACCGGTATACAAGAAAAAATGGAAAAATGAGGGTTTGCATAGATTTTAGAAATCTTAATAAGGCCACTCCCATGGATGGTTACCCAATGCCAGTTGCCGATTTACTAGTAGATGCAGCAGCAGGTTATGAAGTCATTAGTTTTATGGATGGTAATGCTGGCTATAATCAAATTTTTATGGCAATGGAAGATATTTCAAAAATAGCCTTCAGATGTCCTGGTCATATTGGTTTGTTTGAATGGATAGTCATGACATTTGGGTTAAAGAATGCCGGTGCAACTTATCAAAGAGCTATGAATTATATTTTTCATGAGCTGATGAAAGGTCCTAATATGGCTAGAGGGGGGGTGAATAGCCTATTTAAAAATCTACAAATCAACTAGAGCAATTTGATTAGTATGACAAATAGCGTAATGCAAACTTGCTCTAGCTCTACAAGGGTTGCAAGCCACCTATCCAACTGTTCTAGTTGCAATGATTACTTAGGCACACAAACTTGCTATGTAAATACTCACTAAGAGCTCTCAACCTTGCTACTCTAAAGAGCTCAACTAGATGAATATAAATAATAAAGCAAGCTCTCAATTCTAATTACACTAAAGAGCTTGTGTCAACTAGTTTGCAAGAATGTAAATAAGTGAGTAGAGTGATTATACCGACGTGTAGGGGATGAACCAATCACAAGATGAATATATAGCCAATCACCGGGAGAATGCCAAAGACAAGAGACAATCGATTTTCTCCCGAGGTTCACGTGCTTGCCAACACGCTACGTCCCCGTTGTGTCGACCAACACTTGGTGGTTCGGCGGCTAAGAGGTGTTTCACAAACCTCGTCCACACGATTGGACACCGCAAGAACCGACCCACAAGTGAGGTAACTCAATGACACGAGCAATTTACTAGAGTTACCTTTCGGCGCTCCGCCGGGGAAGGTACAACTCCCCTCACAATCACCGAAGGCGGCCACGAACAATCACCAACTCGTGCCGATCCTTCACCGCTGCTCCAACCGTCTAGGTGGTGGCAACCACCAAGAGAAACAAGCGAAATCCGCAGCGCAACACGAATACCAAGTGCCTCTAGATGCAATCACTCAAGCAATGCACTTGGATTCTCTCCCAATCTCACAATGATGATGGATCAATGATGGAGATGAGTGGGAGGACTTTGGCTAAGCTCACAAGGATGCTATGTCAATGAAAATATGCAAAAGATGTCCCTTGAGCCGGCCATGGGGCTATAAATAGAGCCCCCATCAAATAGAGCCGTTATACCCCTTCACTGGGCAGAACGCGCTCTGACCGGACGCTCCGGTCATACTGACCGGACGCTGGCCCTCAGCGTCCGGTCGCCCGATGGACGCCACGCGTCACCAGCTTCAAACGTTGTTCGTCAGATTTCAACGGCTACGAAGCTGACCGGACGCTCCGGTCAAAACTGACCGGACGCTGAAGCCCCAGCGTCCGGTCGTTTCCAGTAAGCTCCCCGAGGCATGTTTTTTCGACCGGACGCGTCCGGTCCACCTTGACCGGACGCAGTCCAGCGTCCGGTGCTCAACCTTAGCGACTGTGCCGTCTGACAGCTCGACCGGACGCAGCCCTTCAGCGTCCGGTCGCTGAGTGACCCAGCGTCCGGTCAGTAGACCGACGCCAGCATCATTTCGACCAACTCCATTTCAACTCTAACTTCTTCACCCTTGCTCAAGTGTGCCAACCACCAAGAATTTTGCATCCGGCGCAATAGAAAATAGACATTTCATTTTCCCGAAAGCGCCGAATCCCGCCTCGCAAGCTCGGCGGGAGGGAGAGAGGGACCCAAACCCATCTCAACCCTGCAAACACCTTGTGCACATGTGTTAGCATATTTTCACAAATATTTTCAAGGGTGTTAGCACTCCACTAGATCCTAAATGCATATGCAATGAGTTAGAGCATCTAGTGGCACTTTGATAACCGCATTCCGATACGAGTTTCACTCCTCTTAATAGTACGGCTATCTATCCTAAATGTGATCACACTCACTAAGTGTCTTGATCACTAAAACAAAATGGCTCCTACATTTTATACCTTTGCCTTGAGCCTTTTGTTTTTCTCTTTCTTCTTTCCAAGTTGCATTTGACCATCACCATGCCATCACCATTGTCATGATCTTCGCCATTGCATCATCACTTGGAGTAGTGCTACCTATCTCATAATCATCTTGATAAACTAGGTTAGCACTTAGGGTTTCATTAATTAACCAAAACCAAACTAGAGCTTTCAATCTCCCCCTTTTTGGTAATTGATGACAACCCTTATACAAAGATATGAATTAAAGTTCATTTGAATCCATGTTGCTTGCCCAAGCATATTTACCATGTGTAAAGGATATAGGCAAGTTTCATGAACTCCATATGGTAGTAATTGCTCCCCCTACATATGTGCTAAGAGTTTGGATTGTAGCTTTGCACATATGCTTAGATAGGAAATATAGGAGTCAATTTCTACCAAATGATGCTAAGGTATAAGAGATGGACCTTTGAAGCGTGATACCAATCGGAGTGCACCAATATACCATCCTTAGCACCATTAGTAACTAGGCATATACAAAAACTAGAATACCCCGTGAGATCAACATTACATGCAAGGGTCTAGTTTCTATAGAAAGAGCATAGGTCTAGTTACTTAGCCTACGCATGCTAGTTTTTCATTTCAACATTCAAACCTACAACTAGCATACACCACACAAGCAAGGATATTTGAAATTAAAACTTATGTCATGCAAACAAACATATGTAATGCTCATTCAAATGCACCATACAAGTTTATGAGCTTGCTCCCCCTATTTGTATGCTCAAAATTTTAATTGATCCCTTTCCTTTAGCATATCTCTCCCCTTATGTTCAATGCTCCCCTATCACTCATATCTTTGTTTCTCTCCCCCTTTGTCAACAATTAGCACAAAAGGTGAGCTTAAATTATGGATAGGTTGGGGTGAAACCATGTGAAATAGGGATCATTTTCTCAATTTTAGTTTAATCTAGATTACTTGCAAAAGTTATTTAACTCGGTTTGATCCAAGGACAAGCTTCTTCACACCTCCAAATAAGGGTTATCTTGTACCATGTTGAGTTAAACACTTATAGCTCATTTTCTAAATCAAACACTAGGTTTACAAGCCCACAAACATGTCATATGCTACCACTAGATCATTTCAAACATACAAGCAATAGTGGTACCATATAAGCATCAAATTCATTTGATTTTCATGAATGAACCTAGTACATGATAGGAATGACTAGATGCACTAAACAAGTCCTTAGTAATGGATGAATGACATGTCAATCAACTTTACCTTGCTTTGCTCGAAGGAGAGGCATGTCATATAATGGGGGTGCATCAACACATATTGGAGAAGTCAAGTATGTTCAATTCATTCCTTAGCTTGCAAAACCTCTTCTCATCAAGTGGCTTGGTGAATATGTCGGCAAGTTGATCTTCGGTGCCCACACTCTCTATGCAAATGTCCCCCTTTTGTTGGTGATCTCTTATGAAATGATGGCGGACATCAATATGCTTTGTTCTTGAGTGTTGAATCGGGTTGTTGGTGAGCTTGACGGCACTTTCATTGTCACATAGCAATGGCACTTGCTTGAACTTGATTCCAAAGTCACTCAAAGTAGCCTTCATCCAAAGTAATTGAGCACAACAACTACCGGCCGAAATGTACTCCGCTTCAGCGGTTGAAAGTGCTACACTATTTTGCTTCTTTGATGACCAAGATACGAGTGATCTTCCCAATAGTTGACATGTGCCCGATGTGCTCTTTCTCTCAACTTTGCATCCCGCATAATCGGAATCCGAATATCCAATCAACTCAAATCTTGCTCCTTTGGGATACCATAATCCAACATGTTGTGTATGCTTCAAGTACCTCAATATTCTCTTTGTTGCCTTCAAATGACTTTCTCTTGGTGAGGCTTGAAATCTTGCACACATGCATACACTAAACATTACATCCGGTCTTGATGCGGTCACATAGAGTAGACTTCCAATCATAGACCGATACATCTTTTGATCCACCATGTTGCCACTAGCATCACTATCTAAGCTTCCACTTGTCCCCATTGGTGTACTAATAGCTTTGCTCTCATCCATTTCAAACTTCTTGAGCATGTCCTTGATATACTTGCCTTGACTCACAAATGTGCCATTCTTCATTTGCTTGATTTGAAGACCAAGGAAGTAACTAAGTTCTCCAATCATAGACATCTCAAACTCACTTGCCATCATCTTGCCAAACTCCTCACAAAATTCTTGATTTGTTGATCCAAAGATGATATCATCCACATAGATTTGCATGACAAACAAATCATTTCCAAGTTTCTTGGTGAAGAGAGTGGTGTCAACCTTTCCCATCTTGAATCCCTTAGAGAGTAGGAAATCCCTCAATCTCTCATACCATGCTCTTGGTGCTTGTTTCAATCCATACAAAGCCTTTCTCAACTTGTAAACATGGTTGGGTTTCTTTTCATCTTCAAAACCGGGAGGTTGCTCAACATATACAAGCTCATTGATGTACCCATTGAGAAATGCACTCTTCACATCCATTTGATATAGCTTGATGTTGTGGGCACATGCATAAGCTAGCAAGATCCTAATTGCTTCCAATCTTGCAACCGGGGCATATGTTTCTCCAAAGTCAAGACCTTCAACTTGAGTGTAACCTTGAGCCACTAATCTTGCTTTGTTCCTTATTACTATCCCATCTTGATCTTGCTTGTTCCGAAAGACCCACTTGGTTCCAATCACATTATGACCCTTAGGCCTCTCAACTAACTCCCATACTTGGTTTCTTGTGAAGTTGTTTAGCTCTTCATGCATAGCATTGACCCAATCAACATCATTCAAAGCTTCATCTATCTTCTTAGGCTCAATGGATGACACAAATGAGAAATGCTCACAAAATGATGCCAATCTTGATCTTGTTTGCACACCTCTTGAAATATCACCAATGATAGTGTCCAATGGATGATCTCTTGCAACATTGGTTGGTTGAAGCACTTGCACTTGATTGCTTGCATTTGATTGGTTACTTGATTGAGATGATGAACTAGCCATTTGTTGATCTTGCACATTGCTATTACTAGTGCTTGCTTGGATTTGATCATGAGAACCACTTGCTTGCACATTTGAGTTAGAGAGCACTTGATTCTTGTCATCTTCAATATCAATCACCTCTCTAGGCCTTATATCACCAATGTCCATGTTCTTCATTGCATTGACCAATTGAGTGCCTCTTACATCATCTAGATTCTCATCTTCCTCTTGGGAACCATTTGTTTCATCAAATTCCACATCATGAACCTCCTCAAGAGTACCACTAGCCAAATTCCAAACTCTATAAGCCTTGCTAGTAGTGGAGTAACCAAGCAAGAAACCTTCATCACATTTCTTTTCAAACTTGCTCAATCTAGTGCCTTTCTTCAATATATAGCATTTGCACCCAAAAACCCGAAAGTATGCTATGTTGGGCTTTCTTCCATTCAATAGCTCATAGGGTGTCTTCTCCATCATGGGGTGACAATAGAGTCGGTTGCTATAATAGCAAGCCATGTTGATTGCTTCGGCCCAAAATAAATGACTCACATTGTACTCACTCAACATTGATCTTGCCATATCAATCAAGGTTCTATTCTTTCTTTCAACTAGCCCATTTGATTGAGGAGTATACTTGGCCGAGAATTGATGTCTAATACCAAATTCATCACACAACTCATCAATTCTAGTGTTCTTGAATTCACTACCATTGTCACTTCTAACTTTCTTGATGATTATTTCAAACTCATTGTGAATGCCCTTGACAAATGATTTGAATATTGCAAACACATCACTCTTGTCACCAAGAAAGAACACCCAAGTGTATCTAGTGAAATCATCGACAATCACAAATCCATATTTGTTTCCACCAATGCTAGTGTATGTGGTTGGTCCAAACAAGTCCATGTGTATCAATTCAAATGCCTTAGATGTACTCATCATGCTCTTCTTAGGATGTGTATTACCAACTTGTTTTCCGGCTTGACATGCACTACATAGCTTATCCTTTTCAAATGTGACATCTTTCAAGCCTCTAACTAAGTCATGCCTAATCAATTTGTTCAATTGTTTCATTCCAACATGACCAAGCCTTCTATGCCATAACCAACCCATGCTAGACTTAGTGATCAAACATGTTGACAATTGAGCTTCTCTAGCATTGAAATCAACTAAGTATAGATTCTCATATCTAAATCCTTTGAATATCAAATTTGAGCCATCTACACTTATGATCTCTACATCATCCACACCAAATATGCATTTGAAACCAAGATCACACAATTGGGCTACCGACAATAGGTTGAAATTCAAGCTCTCTACTAGTAGCACATTGGAAATGCTCAAGTCATTGGATATTGCAATCTTACCAAGCCCCTTGACTTTGCCTTTGCCATTGTCACCAAATGTAATACTATCAATCCCATTGCTCTTGCTTTCATTGATTGAATTGAACATTCTTGAATCACCGGTCATGTGTTGTGTGCACCCACTATCAAGCACCCAATGCCTTCCTCCGGCTTTATAATTTACCTACAAAAGAAGATCAATTCCTTTTAGGTACCCAAACTTGCTTGGGTCCTTGTAGGTTAGTCACCAAGGTCTTTGGTACCCAAATGGCCTTCTTCTTTGGGCCCACAATTGGTGTACCAATGAACTTAGCCTTCACACCATTGGCACCCTTATAAAGCATGTAACAAGAATCAAATTTGATTGAGGATACATTAGGTAGCTTGTTCTTGTTAGTCTTGCAATTTTGCTCTATATGCCCAACTTGCTTGCATCTATTGCAAAACCGACCATTGCCCTTCACAAAGCTAGCTTTGGGAGTGACAAAGGCCGCCTTGCCTTTCTTGGGGGTATAGCCTAATCCCTCTTTGTTGAGAGAAAACCTTTGGCTACCCAAGCACTTTAGCAAGCGGGCATCTCCACCATAGGCATTGCCTAAGGCACGAGTGAGCTCATTCACCTCCTTCTTGAGGGTCTCATTTTCCACCGCTAGTGATGTATCATTCATAGGTGGAGTGAAAGTGGTAGTGCTACAAGAAGTGTTAGTGGGAGCAATAGCAATAGGCTTATAAGTAGATTCATTAATAAGATCACATGTTAGTCCCACATCACATGTAACTATCACTTGCTCCTCCTTGGCTTCCACCTTCTTGACTTGCTCAATGAGAGAGGAATGAGCTTTTTCAAGCTTTGAGTGAGCTTTGCCAAGCTTCTCATGGGCATCCATTAGCCCCTCATGAGTGGCATTGAGCTCATCAAAGGATTGCTCAAGAAATTTGACTTTCTTGTTCAATTCCTTACATTCCTTTCTCTTCATCTCAAAGCAAGTATGCACTTGCTCACACATGTCCATGAGCTCCTCCTTGGAGTACTCATCATCATCATCATCACTCCTACAAGCATCACTTTCACATTCATCATCATCACTCACATCATATTTTACCTTGGTAGGTTTTGCCATGAGGCACGTCGATGGAGTATCGAAGATAGAGGGCTTGTTGTTGATGGCGATGCTTGCTAGAGCTCTCTTGATAGATTTCTTGTCATCATCACTAGAGCTATCACTATCCGAAGAGCCATCACTATCCCAAGTGACTACATAGCCTCCACCCTTCTTCTTCTTTTGAAAGGTCATCCTCTTCTCTCTCTTCTCCTTCTTTTCTTTCTTGTCTTTCTTGTGTTTGTTCTTCTCATCTTCATCATTGTCACTATTGTAAGGACAATTGGCTACCACATGATCGGGACTCTTGCAATTATAGCATCTTCTCACATATTCTTTGCTCTTGGTATGATCTCTTCTTTTTCTTGCACCATAGCCTTTCTTCTTCATGAACTTGCCCATCTTGCGCACAAAGAGAGCCATAGCTTCATCATCAATATCACTAAGATCCTCATCATCACTTGACTCTTTCTTTGATTTGCCCTTGTTCTTGTATGATGATGAGCTAGCCTTGAATGCTACACTCTTCTTCTTCTTGTCCTCATCTTCCTTCTTGTCCTCCTTGTCATCCCCCTCCCTTTCCACACGGTATGTCTCTTGTGTCATGACTTCACCTAGTACTTGGTTGGGGGTGATCTCCTTTAATCCTCCTCTTATGATTAGCATTCTCAACATTTCAAACCTTGGAGGTAGACTCATCAAGAACCGATGAGAGACATCATCATTCTTGATCTTTTCTCCCAAAGCCTTCAAATCATTGACAATGACTTGCAAGCGATGGAACATCTCCGGTATGCTCTCATCATCTTTCATCTTGAAACCTATCAACTTGTCCTTGAGAATATATAACTTGGCACTCTTCACCTCCGGTGTGCCCTCATAGGTTTCCTCCAATCTCCTCCACACTTCATTTGCTCTTTCACAATCCTTGATTTGCTCAAACACCTTTGAATCAAGTGCATTGTATAGGGTGTTGAGAGCCATTGTATTGCATTGCTTGTTAGACTTATCTTGGTTGGTGGGATTGTCGGGATTAATGATAGCATAATCATTCTTGGTTACATCCCATACTTGATCATTGATTGAACCAAGATACACACTTATCTTTCTCTTCCAATAATCATAGCTTGTGCCATCAAAGAATGGTGGTTTGCCCCCCACATGGTTGAACACAACTTGAGCCATAATTTGACACCGAGGTTGTTAAACCTTCAATCAAACGGTGACCACGGCTCCGATACCACTTGAAAGGTCCTAATATGGCTAGAGGGGGGGTGAATAGCCTATTTAAAAATCTACAAATCAACTAGAGCAATTTGATTAGTATGACAAATAGCGTAATGCAAACTTGCTCTAGCTCTACAAGGGTTGCAAGCCACCTATCCAACTGTTCTAGTTGCAATGATTACTTAGGCACACAAACTTGCTATGTAAATACTCACTAAGAGCTCTCAACCTTGCTACTCTAAAGAGCTCAACTAGATGAATATAAATAATAAAGCAAGCTCTCAATTCTAATTACACTAAAGAGCTTGTGTCAACTAGTTTGCAAGAATGTAAATAAGTGAGTAGAGTGATTATACCGACGTGTAGGGGATGAACCAATCACAAGATGAATATATAGCCAATCACCGGGAGAATGCCAAAGACAAGAGACAATCGATTTTCTCCCGAGGTTCACGTGCTTGCCAACACGCTACGTCCCCGTTGTGTCGACCAACACTTGGTGGTTCGGCGGCTAAGAGGTGTTTCACAAACCTCGTCCACACGATTGGACACCGCAAGAACCGACCCACAAGTGAGGTAACTCAATGACACGAGCAATTTACTAGAGTTACCTTTCGGCGCTCCGCCGGGGAAGGTACAACTCCCCTCACAATCACCGAAGGCGGCCACGAACAATCACCAACTCGTGCCGATCCTTCACCGCTGCTCCAACCGTCTAGGTGGTGGCAACCACCAAGAGAAACAAGCGAAATCCGCAGCGCAACACGAATACCAAGTGCCTCTAGATGCAATCACTCAAGCAATGCACTTGGATTCTCTCCCAATCTCACAATGATGATGGATCAATGATGGAGATGAGTGGGAGGACTTTGGCTAAGCTCACAAGGATGCTATGTCAATGAAAATATGCAAAAGATGTCCCTTGAGCCGGCCATGGGGCTATAAATAGAGCCCCCATCAAATAGAGCCGTTATACCCCTTCACTGGGCAGAACGCGCTCTGACCGGACGCTCCGGTCATACTGACCGGACGCTGGCCCTCAGCGTCCGGTCGCCCGATGGACGCCACGCGTCACCAGCTTCAAACGTTGTTCGTCAGATTTCAACGGCTACGAAGCTGACCGGACGCTCCGGTCAAAACTGACCGGACGCTGAAGCCCCAGCGTCCGGTCGTTTCCAGTAAGCTCCCCGAGGCATGTTTTTTCGACCGGACGCGTCCGGTCCACCTTGACCGGACGCAGTCCAGCGTCCGGTGCTCAACCTTAGCGACTGTGCCGTCTGACAGCTCGACCGGACGCAGCCCTTCAGCGTCCGGTCGCTGAGTGACCCAGCGTCCGGTCAGTAGACCGACGCCAGCATCATTTCGACCAACTCCATTTCAACTCTAACTTCTTCACCCTTGCTCAAGTGTGCCAACCACCAAGAATTTTGCATCCGGCGCAATAGAAAATAGACATTTCATTTTCCCGAAAGCGCCGAATCCCGCCTCGCAAGCTCGGCGGGAGGGAGAGAGGGACCCAAACCCATCTCAACCCTGCAAACACCTTGTGCACATGTGTTAGCATATTTTCACAAATATTTTCAAGGGTGTTAGCACTCCACTAGATCCTAAATGCATATGCAATGAGTTAGAGCATCTAGTGGCACTTTGATAACCGCATTCCGATACGAGTTTCACTCCTCTTAATAGTACGGCTATCTATCCTAAATGTGATCACACTCACTAAGTGTCTTGATCACTAAAACAAAATGGCTCCTACATTTTATACCTTTGCCTTGAGCCTTTTGTTTTTCTCTTTCTTCTTTCCAAGTTGCATTTGACCATCACCATGCCATCACCATTGTCATGATCTTCGCCATTGCATCATCACTTGGAGTAGTGCTACCTATCTCATAATCATCTTGATAAACTAGGTTAGCACTTAGGGTTTCATTAATTAACCAAAACCAAACTAGAGCTTTCAGCTGATCGGCAAGATTGTAGAGATCTACATCGATGATGTAGTGGTCAAGTCTAGAAATCATGAAGGACATTTAGCCGATTTAAGAAAGACTCTGGAGTGCACAAGAAAGCATGGCTTGAAGATGAATCCAAACAAATGTGCCTTTGGAGTTTCGGCTGGTGAGTTTTTGAGATTTTTAGTTCATAAAGGAGGAATTGAAGTTGGGAAAAAGAGCATGGAAGCAATAGACAAAGTTGTGCCGCCAACCAATCTCACAGAATTATAATCATTGTTAGACAAAATCAACTTTGTAAGAAGATTCATATCCAATCTATCAGAGAGAGTTTTACCCTTTTCTCCTTTATTAAAGCTCAAGAAGGATCAAAAATTTGTATGGGGTGACATACAACAAAAGGCTTTTGATGAGATCAAGCAATATATGAAGGCACCACCTGTGCTGGTACCTCCACAACTTGACAAGCCTTTTAAGTTGTATGTGGCGGCCGATAGCCTAACGATAGGATCGGCCCTTATGCAAGAATTTGAAGGAAAACAAAGAGTCATAGCTTATCTTAGCCGAAAGCTGCTAGACCCGGAAACAAGGTATTCGGCTACAGAAAAACTTTGCTTGTGTGTGTATTACTCAGTGTTCGCCAACACGGCCGTGTAGACCGATTACTCGGCGTGTAATCGCTACTCGGTAGCCGAACGTGCAGTTTAGGCCATAAACGGTAGGTTACACGGAATCGCCGTGTAAACGGTAAAAAACGGTCGTGTAATCGGTCTACACGGCCGTCTAGGCGAACACTGGGTAATATTTTGAAAATAATTTATCTATATTATTTTCAAAATATTACAAATGTTTATGATGTGTAATAAGTACCATTAGATTAGTTGTGGAATATACTTTCATAATAAAATTATTTGAATATACAAATATTATCTATGTTATAGGAATATATACACATGTTATTATAGTTATTTTTACAAATAAAATAAAAACGAGTAATCCATGTAAAACCGTGTACACGCCGTGTACACGGTCTAAACGCTACACGAGACCTCGCCGACTGTCTACCGTTTACCGTTTAGGAAAACATTGGTATTACTCATGTACCAAATTTTGGCACAATTTGTTGAATGCCGAATGCGTGGTAGTTTCTAGTTTTGATGTAATCAAACATATGCTATCAATGGCAATTTTGAATGGAAGAATTGGCAAATGGATTTTAGCATTGTCAGAATTTAATTTAAGGTACGAATCGGCAAAGGCGGTAAAGGGTCAAATTATTGCCGATTTTATTACCCAACATCGGGATCTTTCTGTTGAGGCGATAAGCATTGTGCCTTGGGCCTTGTTCTTCGATGGATCATCTTGTAACAAAGGTGGTGGTGCTGGTATTCTCTTGATTTCCCCACAAGGAAAAACTTTTGAGTATGCGGTTCCTATTGAATTTCATATTACTAATAATCAGGCAGAGTATGAAGCGTTGCTTAGAGGGCTTCAGCTTCTTATAGAAGTAAAGGCCGTTGCTGTTGAAATCTTTGGGGATTCTGAGTTGGTGATTAATCAACTGAGTGGTCAGTATGAATGCAAGAACAATGTGTTAAGAGAATATTATGAGGAGTGTAGAGAACTTTTGAAGAATTTTCTGGTAGTAACCTTGCATCATATCCCTAGAGAGTACAATGAAGAAGCAAATAAGTTAGCTCAAGCTGCTTCTGGATATCGAGAGAGTCGGGAAGTTTTTGCTATAGAAGAAGGTGTTTTAAATGCTGATCAAGTAGATGGTGATTGGAGATACGAAATTACCAATTATCTGAAAGGTCCATCTCAAAAAGTTTCTCAAAAACTCAGGTACAAAGCTCTCAAATTTGTGTTCCTTGATGATCAGTTATATTACAAGTCCATCGATGGAGTATTGCTCAAATGTTTAAGTCAAGAAGAGGCCAAGAAAGTGATGTATGAGGTTCACGAAGGATTGTGTGGTGCACACCAGTCAGCTTATCGGATGAAGTGGATAATTAGGAGAACTAGTTATTTTTGGCCGACTATGTTGGAGGATTGTTTTGAATATTACAAAGGGTGTCACAATTGTCAAAAATTCGGCAATATTCAAAAAGTTCCAGCATCTGCTATGAATCCCATAATCAAGCCTTGGCCATTCAGAGGATTCACCAAGTGGGTTGAAGCTATCCCTTTGAAGAAGGTAACGTCAGAGAATATGATCAGTTTTGTTAAGGAACATATAATTCACAGATTCGGGATTCCTCAAACTATAACAACTGATCAAGGAACTCAGTTTACTTCTTCAGAATTCTGTGATTTTGCCAAAGATATGGGGACTACGTTGTATAATTCTTCTCCTTACTATGCACAAGCTAATGGTCAGGCAGAAGCATCAAATAAGATTATGATTAAAGTCATCCAGAAGAAGATTGATGAAAAACCAAGGAGATGGCACTTGGTTCTTAATGAAGCATTGTGGGCTTACCGAATGGCTTGTCATGGGTCCACTCAAACGTCTCCCTATGAACTGGTTTATGGGCATCATGCTGTATTACCATGGGAATTACGGTCAGGTTCAAGGCGAGTTGTGTTACAGAAAGAATTGGTAGAAGAAGATTATAAGAATCTGATGATGGATGAATTGGAAGATTTACATTTGATTCGTCTCAAGGCATTGGAAAATATTGAGAAAAATAAAATACGCGTTGCCAAGTATTATAACAAAAGGGTTAGGCTGAAACAATTCGCAGAAGGAGACTTGGTTTGGAAAACTATATTGCCAGTTGGAACAAAGGATAGAGCATTCGGCAAATGGTCTCCAAATTGGGAAGGTCCTTTCCGAATAGTAGAATGTGTGCGTGGCAATGCATACATATTGAAGACTTTATTTGGGGAGGAGTTTACCAGAGCTATCAATGGAAGATTTCTTAAGAAATATTACCCCAATGTTGAGGTTGGTTCATGAATGTAGATCAGAAAAGCCAATAAAAGGAAAATCGCCTTTAGCCTAAAAAATAAAACTGAGAATAGCCGATATTGTTCATATCGCCTTTAGCACAAAATAGCCGATGCAGTTTGCATCGCCTCTAGCACAAGAATGTTTATGCAAGACCAGGGTGTTTTCAGCATTTTTCTGACAGTCGCAGGTAGAATTTTACCGAAAAGAATCAAAGAAATAAGTATTCTACCAAAAGACAAAGAAGGGATGAGCAACATCTATTAGCCTAAATGGAGATGGTTCGTATGTTGGCAATTCCCATCCTAATTCAAAGATTTTCTTGGCTTCCATTCTTTCTGTTATTACTTCCCTTGACTTTATGATTGTTGAGAAGAGGAATCTTGGGGGTAGCTGGCTACATCCTAATTGTCTGGCCACCATATTTGGATAGTAGAATTCATAGGTGGACTGCACTAACCTCCCATGATGAAATTCGGCTGGCAGAGTGCAAGGTTTGATAAAGGAGTTGAAGATCTCCGTGGATTCTTGACCTGAACAACCAATTTCATAGCTAAACTTGTAGGGCAAAGTCCAATTTTCATTTTCTCTGTAAGGGAACCAGAGCACATTACCGAATCCTTTGAAAAACATCTTAAAGAAATGACCGATGTCTATGTCAATGCTGATAGATGATGCTGCTTCCTCATAAGTCTGACAAGCCTTAACCTTTGCTGTACTGCCTTCAGCATAGTTAACTGAAGGAAAACTTAGATTGAAAAGGCTCATAGAGGTTATCTGATGCATGTATAGCTGGAGCCACATTTGAATTAGCCACCAAGGACCATTCACACAAGAGATTTCTTCACCTTGGCGCATCTGAAGAGTAATCTGATGCATCATATGATAAACAGACCCTAAGAGATATTTGCCTAGTGGGATCTGAGTGCCTGCAGCTAAGTCTTCAGCCATCACCATGTGATTCAGGGTTGGTTCATTGGATTTTCCATAGAAGATGAATCTGCATAGCCACATATTCATGAAGGCTTTCAACTCTTTGTCAGAGATGGTGCCAGATGCATTCATGTAGTTCTGGATGTATTTGACCCATCCACATCCAGAGCTAACGGCTCTTTGATTACTTTTGCTTTTGTACTTATAAGGGTATACTGGTAGTGACACGTTCAAGCCAGTCATCATGAACACGTCGGCTAGAGTGATGGTCATCATACCATGGCCGAAGATGAAGGCATTAATGGTGTCAGACCAAAAATGGGAAGCTGCTATCAAAAGGGAATCGTTTCTGGGTGTTTCTGCTAAGGATAATTCCAGACAATGACTGATGTCTTGACTTTCCTAGTGGCTGCTGCTTTTCTCTAGCATTCTCCTGTACCAATTCCGCCATCCAGCGATTGGGGGAAATGGCCAATTCTTGAATGTGTTTGGCCATCGGTTTGGCAAGGTGATCCCAGATTTGAAAGGGATTCTTTGGGTTTCCTTCTCGATAATTTCAAAAGGGTCAGGATTTCCCATTGGGCCGAGGAAATAGGAATCGGGGTTGGCAGCATAGGGGATTAAAATCTGATTCTTGTATTCCTTTAAAGGGTGATTGAAATCAAAGAGGAATAAGCCAAAAGAAGAATGGGAAGATCAAGTGGAAATTGCCGAATATAGGTGAAGTTTACCTCTGGAATTTCATCCTGGGTCGCCATTGAAGATTCGAAGTGGGTCCGAGGTTGCGCTGAAAGCTTGAATTTTTTTTGGACAACGACTGCGGTGTTGAACGGTGCTGACCTAGGAGGAAGAAGGAGCTTGTGGTCAATTTCAGAATAAAACAACTTTTATCCCGAAATTGAGGGGGCATGTGTTAACACTGGATTTTGGTCGACTCTGGAGGATGACAGGTGGACCCGCATGCGGGAAGAAGGATATTCGGCAAACAAAATGAGCGGTCGGCTAAATGCTTGTGCAGTCGGTTACTTCAGAAGGTGGTGACTCCATTCGAGAAAGCAGAAGATGGCAGGCAAAGCCGATCGAAAAGATGAAAGTTGTAATAATAAAGGACTCTGAGAGTTTAGGGCAAGGAATCGTAGTTTCTAAGTTTGTTTAAGAGTTCCTTTGTAAATCATAGTCTTTTAGGACTCGTGTTTTGTCTAGGGTATAAATATTGACCCTCGACCATTGTAATAGGTGTTCACAACCAAATCAATACAACCGGCCCCGTGCCAACTTTCGAGTCCTTTTGTCGTGTCGTCGAGTTCTTCGAGAGGAGTCATCGATCCGTCGACCTCCGTAAGTTCCGACAACCTTGTTATCATGTTTAGTATCATGCGGTGGATTTAGACGTGATGCAAGTAGTCTTGTTTGTTTTCAATGGTCGTGCGGCGGATCTTTGCTTGACAATCAAGAAGTCTTTGCTTATGCTTTGTTTATGAGTAGATACCGTACGGCAGGCGTTTGCTCAATATGCTTAGTGAAAGCAGGACAGTTATCGGCTCTATTAGATACGGTAAAATCTAAATAGATTCATTAAGTTATCCTGTGTTGCATGTTTTAAATATTTTATATATTTGTAACACACTTCTGCCCAATCTAGATTGATATTGTTCGGCCCTCTCTTATGGTTTTATTCGCGCTTCAATGATCATTGCTTTTTCATATTACCTTTGCAAATAGATAACATGCTCATAATGGCTGAATTATTTTAATCTAGATTGTCACATGTCGTGGGTTCATGCATGTTAATTACGTTTAAGCTTTAACAAAACTAGGTGTCGTGCGGCAGATGCAGGTTTTAGATTAGTTTAATCGTGTTTATTTGCATGTTCCTTCTTCATGGACCCCAACTCGGCTGGACTGCTGAGCTTGGTTATGCATTAACTCATAATTAATTTCACTTGTTCAAACATGTCTTCCCATGCACATGCATTTGGCAATCAGATCTTTACGTGTGTTCATCTTACGATTAGCTGAATGGTTTATAAACTTGTTGGCAGACAGCTTCCTATAGCTGTATGTCGTTGTAAGTGGCTTCAGGGCCGTATATATGGAACTGTCTGGTCTCACCCGACATGTTCTGGTTTGGCATTTAACTGTTTTATCCCTTGTTAGTTTTTTCAGGTCAAACTGACTGGCACGTTTTTGGATCACGAAGCACCCGGGGACCCGATTGAAGCCACGCTTTCCGGCTTGCTGTGTGTGAGGCACAGTGTGTCACATTTTGTGTCAACAGATACTCTCTGAGAGCTTCTGCTTCTCAACTCGAAGAACTAGACAAGACACCCAAGAACAAGTCAGCGAAAAAAGAAGTCAAAATACAAGAAGAAACAGGCAGAACCCGCAGCACCTTTGCATTCGTTCTTCACAGACTCCACCGCAGCATCTCTCTGCTTCTCCGTCTCCACAACCCGAGCACGAAGGGTCTTCTCCTCCTTTTGGTGCATTTGACGCTCTGTCTCCAACTCAGCCCGGAGAAGGTCGAGATCGGCTTTCAGAGCGTCCACCTCAGAAGACAACTTTCTCTCATTCTCAGATGAGAAAAAGAAGCCAGAATGATCACGAGAGAAAGACTGAGCAAAGAGAAGCAAAGAGAGACAAGACGTAAGGACAGAAGAAAAACAAGCACGCACAAAAGGAGTGGCAGTAAAACCTACCTAGAGCTTTTCACCAAAAGAAGTCGTGAGGGTCGACAAGCTCCCCCAAGCTGTGGTCAGCTCCGATAACCGATGGGTGGCATCGAACTATTGCACCACGTCACCGGAAAGGGAGGGACCGCCGGAAGCAAGAGAAGGGGAAGGAGAGGCCAGCTAGGGCAAAGAAGGAGCGACCAAAGCAACCTCTAGGGAAGCCAGAGCCAAACCCTCAGAAGGACCCGGCACGACGGCCATAGTCACCTCTGGAGCAGCCAAGTCTGCAACTTCGCCAGATAGCTCCGAAGCCCCCGCAGCAACTTCATCAACAGAATGTTGTGAGTCATGAGGCTCAAAACTCGTTGGCACGGCGGGAGGCAGAGAAGAAGTCGATGAAGAAATGAGAGAAGACGAAACACTGAAAAGTGATAAAAGGAAGCACCGATAAGAACCAAAAGAAGGGAGATAGAAGCCAAAAAGATAAAGCTAGAATCTACTCACCCAACCACTTTCTTCTTCACGAAGCCAAAAGAAGGCCTCGCAGGGGGAACCACGACGGCGAAAACGTCTCCGCCACTCGGCGACGAGAGCGGGATAGCTGACAACGGAGCCACGGAAGAAGCCGGGGCTGGAGCCATGGAAGAACTCCGCACTGGAGGAACGGTAGAGCTCGATACCAAGGCTACCAAAGAACTCGACATCGGAGCTTCAGAAGAAGTCAGCATGGGAGCCTCGGAAGAACTCACACCTGACCTCCGATTACTTCAAAAAGTTCAAGACTAAAAGTCAAGACAAAGAGGAGAAATTCAATGCAATAGGAATATGAAAAACAACTCACCGCCGCATGATGAGGGGTACTTCATCATCCTCTTCTTCCTCAGCCAAGGAAACCAGAGCACCTGCTGAAAAGAGGATAAAAAGTACTCGGTTCAAGAGAGAAACAGGAAAATAAAGGAACAAAGAGTATTAAATGTGCTCACCTAAGAGCATGCTAGCAACAACTGGAGTACCTGAGGGAGTACTTGGTTTGCGAGGCTTCTTGGAGATAGGCAGGCCAGATGAAGACCCATCCGTTCGCCCCCTCTTCGGGACACTGCGAGGACCGCGAGGGACTAGATGAGGAACATATTCTTCATATACATCAACAAATTCGGAAGAAACCCCAGGAAGGGTGGTAGAGGTTTGGGACTTACTAATTGCAGAAGTTCCAGCAAGTTTATCCCCAGTCTCCGCCACGGCGGGGAGAGCATCAAGAGGGATCGGGTCGACAAAGTTCCGCCCAAGCTCCTGCAAAAAAAGGATCAAACACCGAGACAAAGAAAAGCTAAGCAAGAACGGATGCAGCAAGAGTACATAAAGTACTCGAACAAAAAGATAGACAACTTATAGCTGGGGGCGGGTTGTTGGCTGAGAACTCGGAGACAGCAGGAGGAATGATGCTCACTCCTTTCAGCATCTTCTGGAGACGCTCAAGTACCTCCTCACCGGTCAGCTCAAGAGCTGGGACCATGCGTGAAGGATCCTTGGCCCCAGAATACTCGAAGCCAAGATGCTCCCGCTCTTTCAAAGGCTAAACCCGGTGACGAAGAAAGCTCGAAACAATACCGAAGCCGGTCAAACCCTGCTGTTTCAGCATGCTAATCCTATCAAGGAGTGGCTGGATCACTTGAATCTCAGCAGGTGACTCAAGCTTCTTGTCCCATCGGTCATTCACCACAAGACCAGATCCAGAGTGGACGACGAGGGAAGGGATCAAATTGGCAGCGTAAAACCACTCGGCACGCCAATCTTTTACAGAATTGACCAGGTCATAGTAAAAAAACTTAATCTTGAGACCCTGGCGAAACTGAATCCCGCAACCGCTGGTTTCTTCACGGCGGGGTTGAGGTTTCAGACGAAAGAAAAAGCGAAAAAGAGATAGAGAAGGAGGGATTCCAAGGAAAGCTTCACAAAGATGAACGAAAATAGAAAGATGGAGAATGGCATTGGGGGTTAGATGGTTCAGACTAACCCCGAAATAACCAAGAAACTGATGAAGGAAGGCGGAAGGAGGAAGGCAAAGTCCGGCGCGGACAAAGGAAACGAAGAGGACAATCTCACCAGGACCCAGAGCTAGAACCCGATGCTCACCCAGAACTCTCCATTCAGCGATGACTTTGCTTTGGATCAAGCCGTCGCTAATGAGCTTGTGCAGCTGGTCTTCGCTTGTTGTTGGAGCCGGCCAAACCTTCTGAGTAGCCCTCATGGCCACGAACTCCTGGTTTTCGATCAAAGAAAGGGATGACTCCTCGTCCACAAAGGTCACCTGAGACTTGCTTGCGGTTTTCTTCTTTCCCATGAACTAGCGGAAGCAAAAAGGCACTGGGGAAGATGAAGCTAGGACGGTGGTGCTCGGGTGACGGCGACGATGACGGCGGCAGATTTCTGAAAGCTAGGGTTTAAAGGCAAGAGCTGGGCAGCAAAGGAAAGGAAGATAAAAGGTCTTTAAATAGATTTTTCAGTGATAAAAACGACCCACGAGGCCCGTTAAAACACCATGTGAGAACGCAACGGTCCATTTACCGACGCAGCTAAAACAATGGAGGGCACAAATCCACACAACGGTACAAACCAATGGGCAGATTTTAGACTTATCCGTCCAACACCATGGCAGGGTTATCAGATCGCTACAAGAACAACCCGTCAAACCAAAAAGAAAGAAAGAAGAAAGAAAGGGCTACCTCACAAGGAACAAAAGAACCCGGTTATTTAAGAAAGAACTCAGTAATCTCATGAACGACAGGGATCACAGCAGAAAAGTAAAAGACAAGATTCGTTACATTACAAGCGACTTCAAAAATAGAAGATTACAAATCTTACAAGACTACAACGACGACGACACATCAAGACTCTTCTCTTCATCCGACTTCTTTTCTAAAGAGAAGAACTCGGAGAAAGCACGGGGCTGCGGGATACATAGCCCCAGAATTTTTTGAAGACAAGAATCTAGACCCTCCAACTTTTGCAAGCACCCACCCAAAAAGAACCCGGACATAAGCTTAAGCTCAGAGGCTGCATGCCGCGAAACTACTCGGATGATGGTTTAATCCAAGACTAAAGGGCCACTTCGGAAAGATACCGCAAAACTACTCGGATGATGACATAATCTAAGTCTCGGGGACTACTTCAGAACACAAATTTTCAAACAACATAAAGGTTCAAGACCCTCCAACTTTCTGTTCTAAATAGCAAGAGGCTTGGGGGCTACACTCAGTGAGTGCACTTTTTCTTCGAAAAAGCGCACGTCACCAAAAGACTTCCTCAACACAGACCACTTCAAGACATTACGACAAAAAGAACCCAGAACGAGCCATATTCGAGTTCTTTTTGATAAAGCTTCAACGAACAATCAGAGCAACTTCAAGACAAGATCCTCCAGCTCCTTGTTCCAAATAGCAAGAGGCCCGGGGGCTACAACCAGATGGATGTACTTTTTCTTTAAAAAGCACTCACCACTCGAAGATCCCAAAAAGCGCTACAAGGTTTCACTCCAGAAAGCACTCGGATGACATTTTGTTCCTACTCAACAAGACTTGAAGGAGCAAAGCGAGACTTTCAGAGCTCAACCATGAAGTGCTCGGGGGCTTGTCGATGCGGGACCCACAGGATACCCCGCAAGGGAGAGAGAAGATCTAGTCCAACTAGGATTCTTTCCATGTAATCTTAGTAGTAGAACTATTAAGTAATCCTACTAGGAAATCTCATTACAAACCGACTAGGACTCTAGCCTCCTGACTATATAAAGGAGGGCAGGGCTCCTGAGAGGGAGGGACGACAATTGTACAATACAACATATCACGATCAATCCAACGCAAAGGCTAACGCCGACTAGACGTAAGGTTATTACTCGATCTATGATCGAGGGCCTGAACCAGGATAAATTGACTGTCTCTTGTGTTAACCATCAAGTCCAGCATACGCCGAAGCCTGAACATACTGCCCTGGGTACCCCCGTGGCAGGCTATCGGTGGTGAAACATCGACACTCCCCTGCCTCGACATGTGGCCATGACTGTCTCCCTGGTCAGCGACGGTGCCCTTACCCACCCTAGCGTCGCCCCTTCCCTACCCCGGCGTCCTTCCTCACCGCCTCACCGGGAGCCCTCAACGCTCGTAGATCTGGCGGCTCTCTTCGGCGAGATCCATGGAGCATGAACGAGATCCTTGGAGGTGGCACGACGGTGTTGCAGGGGAGTCAGCGGCGCTCCCCCACCTGGGCGAGATGCCCTCTCCACCCCCGGCGGCACCCTCTCTTACCTCAGCGACCGTGCTTTCCCCACCCGGTGGCCATGGCGCTACTCGTGCCAGGCTCTCTCTCCCCCCTATGTTGCATATGTATGTTTCAAGTGTTTTAGGCGTTTCAGATGTATGTTGCATTTGTTTTATATGGATGTTGCAAAAGTAGATCGGGGGATGTTGCACATGTTGCATATGTTGCAATTGTTTCAGAGGCATGTTGCAAGCGTATGTTTCGAGTGTTTCAGATATTTCAGAGGTATGTTTCATCTGTGTTTTTTCGTAATATGTTGCAAGTGTGTTTATCTAGATGTTGTATTTGTTTCACACATACGTTGCATGTGTTTTATTTGGATGTTTGCGTATGATTGCAACGGTTTTTAAGTGTGTTTCAGAAGAATGTTTCAAGTGTTTCAACTGCCTTCAGACGTAATGTTGCAACTATTGTATTTGGATGTTTCAAAAGTACATCGGGTGTTGCATCTCTCCTCCCCACCTTCTGCTGCATCGTCTCTCCCGGCACTGGCAGGGCATCCATACGACGCCGCTACCAGGTCCTTCTGAATCGGAGGCGCCGTGCGTCCTTCCCCTCTTATCGCTTGGGCGGCGCGGGCCCCACGTGTAGCGCGAAACAGAGTGTAGCGCGTGGGCGTCCGAACATGGGTGTTCGTCCGGACGTCCGGGCGCTAGCACTTCTGAAGAAATAATGACGCCAATGTTCCGCCCCAAACCGACCGTCATGCGTTAGTCGATCTCACCATGGCTTCGGAAGCACATTGGACCCATTTATCAGTAACATGGCTTGGACCCATTTATCAGTGACATGGTAACCGAGACTCGACGAGGACGCCTGGCCTGGCCAAAACCTCTTTTCTCTGTTGTGGTGTCGGCACTCGGCACTGCCGAACCTCCAATTCAAACGTCACTTATTGTAATTTGTAAGGTCCTGCCTTCCGGGTAAAGATCAGAGTTTTTTTAGCAAAATTAAATTTGCTGCTTCTAACTTGCGCATATATTTTAGGTTAGGTCAGGCTGTGGGTTGTTGAAGGATTACTTTAGCGATGTCCATTTGATGTGGAACGATCTTGTTCTCCCCCCCCCCCCACCCCCACTGCCTCTGAGTTCCTGGTTTTACATAAGTGGGGATTTTTGGCAGTTTTTTTATCTGTATTTAATTTGAGTTTTGTCTACTACAAGGGAACACTAGCTACATTTGTTTGTCTAGTACTCTCTCTGTCCCAAAAAGATCGTATTTGTTCAGGTTTAAAACTAGAACAACAGTTTTTTTGGGACAGGTGGAGTACCCTTTATAAAAAATAATAAAATTATTTGGTTTAAAACCTAGACAAACACGATCTTTTTGGGACGGAGAGAGTACTAGACAAACAAATGTAACTAGTGTTCCCTTGTAGTAGACAAAACTCAAATTAAATGCAGATAAAAAAAACTTTGCCACATATGTAAAACCAGGAACTCAGGTTAGGGAAGGGGAGAACAAGATCGTTCCACATCAAATGTACATCGCTACAGTATTTTCACCATCCCACGGCCTGACCTAACCTAAAATATATTCGCAAGTTAGAAGCAGCAAATTTAATTTTGCTCAAAAAAAAACTCTAATCTTTGCTCGGAAGGCGAGACCTTACAAATTACAATACAACAGAGAGAAAAGAGGTTTTGACCAGGCTTCCTCGTCGAGTCTCGGTTGCCATGTCACTGATAAATGGGTCTAATGTGGTTCCGAAGCCATGGTGAGATCGACTAAGCCATGACGGTGAGCTTGGGGCAGAACATCGGCGTCATTATTTCTTCCTTATAAACCCACTAATCTATGCCATGAATTTCGTTAAAGAGATTATCTTAGAGCTAGCAGCTGGCTCGTACTATGAGGGTGCTCTTATAGTTCAGTATACATGGTAACCCAACCAAGTCAACAAAATTAACAAAGTTCCAGCCAATCAACACAATCTATGATTAAATCTTTAAAATTTAACCAAATTTCATGCTTCAAAAATCAGGTAGCCACAAAAACTTCAGTCAGTTGCCTTTTCAATTGCTTTTTCTCCTGCAGTCCTGCTCTTCCAACTGGAGGTCAGGAATCCACCAGCTTGGAGGGAAATGCTTACGTGGCGAAGCCCAAGCCAATTGGCACCTCTCCCTCTCCGGATTCCAAATAAACAACCACCCCACGTTACCGCCACGTAACAACTCCCCCAATCCGTCGGCCGGCATGGCGACCGCCACTGCCGCCACCGTCCCCGCCGGCGGCCGCCCGTACCGCCGCGCCCGCCCTCGCGGCGGCCCACCGCGCCTGCATCGCCTGCGATTCCCGGCCGCAGCGGCGGCCGCTGCCGCTTCCGTCGTCGTCCACGCTGCCGCCGCTGCCAGCAGACGGAGGCGGGCGGCTGGTGGCGGAGCTGGTGTGCGCGTTCAACGAGCTCACGGAGCGGATGGGGGAGGACCTGGCGACGTCCTCCTCGTCGCGCCTGCTCTTCCGCGCGCTGAAGCTGGCGCTCCTCGCCCTCCGCAATGTGGACGGCGGCCGGGCACTCGCGCGAGCGCTCGCCGTCGGCGCCACCCTCGCTGACCTCCAGGTAACGTGTCGTACCCGAGTGCCACCTCCTCCGTTACATTTTTGGCGCAAAAGCTCGTCTCGTTGGAGTTCGGAGTACAGGGTTGGGTTTGTTGGTCTCTTGGCTCCAGTTCTTCTTGTATTGTGTCAAACTTGGATATTGGAACAAGAATATAGCTTATCTAACAAACGAGTGTTAGCTTAATTTTCAAAGTTTGGTGTAGTGTATAGGTATATTTCATTCTGAGATGATTCATCGGTAGGATTTAGGAATTATGATCGTTCCAACAAGCCATCAACATATACATTATCCATCTCTTAAGAGTGAAACCTTTCTGATGGGTGCATACATTAGCTTGTTGACTAACACATGTTTCCTTAATGTTATGCTACAGATTACTCTGCTCACTTAACAAAGTTAATATACTTACATTTCCAACTGAAATAAGGGACCTCTCTTGAACCAGAACTTATATTTCCCGTGTTTCGTAAATTGCACATTTCCCCCATCAAGCTCTCAAATCTTACCAGGCTTTTGAATTGAATGCTGCAAACAGATGGATGCTGAAGTCATATCAGCCGGCATACTAAGAGAAGCATTAGATGCAGGAGCTGTAAGCATGAGGGATGTAAAAACTCAGATTGGGACCAGCACAGCTCATTTGCTTCATGACAGCTTAAGGATTAAGCATGCTCCTTTGAAGCTTGACGTATTGGATGATGAAAGTGCTAGCGCATTGAGAAGGTTTATTCTTTCATACTATGACATCAGGGCAGTGATATTGGAGATTGCACTAAAGCTTGATATGATGAGACACTTTGATTACCTCCCTAAGTATCTGCAGCAGATAAAATCTCTTGAAGTCATGAAGATATATGCCCCACTTGCACATGCTGTTGGAGCAGGTAATCTATCACTGGAATTAGAGGATCTTTCATTTCGTTACTTGTTTCCTCATTCATATGACCATGTTGATCAGTGGTTGAGAAGCCAAGAAACTGATTGCAAGGCCATAATAAATTTGTATAAGGAGCAGTTGCTTCAAGCACTGCAGGCTGGTAATGAGTTACAGAGGATTGTACAAGACATTTCAATTCAAGGGAGGTACAAAAGCCGTTTCAGTACTATGAAGAAGCTAGTAAAAGATGGGCGAAAACCAGAAGAAGTTAAAGACATACTAGGTTTACGGGTAATCTTGGAGCCTCGATGTGATGACAATTCATCTGATTGGGGCCCTAGGGCATGTCACAGGACACATGAAATTATTCAAGCTATGTGGAAGGAAGTCCCGGGTAGAACAAAAGATTATATAACTCACCCAAAAAGAAACGGTTACCAGAGCTTGCATGTGGCCATCGATGTCAGTGAACCTGGGAAGGTGAGGCCACTAATGGAGATACAGATACGCACCAAGGAGATGCATAGGTTTGCTGTTGGTGGAGAGGTACAAAGGTGGTCTTACTGATCCCGAAGAGGTAAAAAACTAGCCTAGTTCTAGTTCTGCTCCTTCTATTACATTACACTCAATTCTTGGATTTAGCAAGTTTTGAAAGTTAGATTTTGACATAAACAAGTGTTTTTCGATGACAAGTTGACACCAGAAATGGAAAACTATGTACTAAACTGAATGATGTATGGGTATTGCTTAGAACCACCATTCCTTGTTATGTTATCCAGGCTAAAAGGCTCAAGACTATTATGTTGGCTGCAGCGGAGTTAGCAGCTCTGCGCCTACGAGACCTACCAGGCAGTGATCGAAAAGCTGGGAACTGCAAGAACCCGGCTTTCTGTCAGCTTGACAAAAATGGGGATGGGAGAATCAGCATCGAGGAGCTCACTGAAGTGATGGAGGATCTAGGTGCTCGAGGCAAAGACGCAACAGAGCTCATGCATCTCCTTGACGCAAACAGTGACGGCTCCTTGAGCTCTGACGAATTCGAGTCGTTCCAGAGACAGGTAGTTTTAAGTTACATACGGGCATTTATCATTTTGGTACATAATTGTGAAACTGGCCTTGAGGGCGGAAGTGAGATTTTGATATCCTGTACATGTCTTTGTTTATCAGATTGAAATGATGAGAAACTTGGAGGACGATGATGATCACTACAGGAAGATCTTGAAGGAGAAGCTGCACACGATCGACAGTGCAGGTCTCATCCATGTCTATCGCAAGGAGCTCAGTGACAAGCTGCTTGTGGGCTGACCTGGAACTCAACACAACCTACCAAACCGTACAGCCATCTTACTGTAGTTTTGCATGTATACCACACCGAGAAGTGACCCCAGCACTGATTTGTAAATAGTCGTCAAATTTACGTGGTATCGTATATGATTGACAAAAAGGAGGGGCTCCAATGCAATACTCGCTGAATGTGGATGGTGTTGTATATGATTCAGGAAAGGGTGGGCTGTAATACTCGCTGAATGTGGATGGTGCTGTATATGATTCAGAAAAAGGAGGTGATTCTGAATTCAAGGGTTCTATAGAAGAAAAACGTTGTTTAATTATCCAGGAAAACAGCAGAAAACTTATTTAATTCAAAATCCTATATATATTAAAAGGAGGCAAATTTGCTTTTTTTTAGTGGAAGGAGGCAAATTTGCTAGCTTGTACGGGCTTTGCACACATATTTCAGCCCACTTAGACGGCGGTACGTACAACCACCCGTCCAATCGGCCCAAGTTTGTTTTGGACGCGGCCCTCTGTCAGTCACAGGGTGTTTTGGTAATCCGGGCTTCCGGCGACCTGCCTTCCCACAACCACAAGCGCAACCGCGCGGCCGGTGGCGCGCTGCCGCTGCTGCTCTGCTCCACCGTATAACGGTGAGGATCACGCTATCACGGCGAGCTAGCGACTTCGAGTGAGGCTAATGCGGTCACTGGGCGCAGCAGCGCCAGAACGGCCGAGTGGGGAAAGCTTCACACCGTCACGCGATCGAGGTGCTCGACGAAATGGCCACTTGGCGAGGCTCACCCAAGGGGTGAGGCGTCCCACGGGCCGTTCAGCAGACAGCAGCCATTCTCATCCTTGGGCTCAGCGGAGAGGTCCCTTCAGGATGCCAGAGGTGCCCCAGGCTGTTGATGCGCAAGAGCCAAAGAGCAGAGGATATGGTAAGGTAAGAGGTCTCTATTCCTGCTCCAATGTCGTAGCTTTCAGGAGCTTGATGGGTGATATGTCTCTTTGCAGGAA
The DNA here is from genome assembly GCF_019320115.1 of Miscanthus floridulus. Lineage (NCBI taxonomy): Eukaryota > Viridiplantae > Streptophyta > Magnoliopsida > Poales > Poaceae > Miscanthus > Miscanthus floridulus. Next base: position 32,234,210 of record NC_089595.1, read on the forward strand.
GGTCAGTGAGAACCGAGAAGATGCCGATGGAAAATTTCCTTCCAGAACACTGTGACACATGTACCTGTGTTCCATGTCAATGCGACAATGTCCTCCGCAGAATATGCAGGCAGCCGGACACGGATACTGAAATGAAAATTTATGCCAAGTGGAAGAGCTCGTGCAAGACTCGGTTTTTTATGCCCATCACCACCTATCTGCAGGAAGCTTCATGTAATCCACTCTCTATATGCATCCTCTGAAAAAACAACACTTTCTTTTTGACAAACCATCTGTTAAACGAATTGATTTGTATTCTTTTAAAAAAAATGACTTGTTCCTCTGGATGTTACTCTCGGCAGGTTATTTCTGAAGGAGCCAGCTAGAATGCACTGTTAAGCACTGTTGGTGTGGCGACTAATGGTAAATTTGCACTACAGCTGTTGAAATGGCATACTTTAGCTCACATTTGTACTTCATGTCGAGCTATTCTTGGCTTCTCTTTCAAAATTGATGGGTTTCATATCAAAATACCATAACAACTATGCAGAAAATCAGGGGTCAGATAGAGATGGAATACAAAGAGATCATATGTTAATATTAGACAAGCGTGTGCACACACACGCACCCAAGTAAAACCCCCATCTTCAGGAAACTGGTTCAAACATGTTTAGCAAGGGGTTGGCACCGCATCTTTCAACACCTTTGAGAGCAAAAGTTGGTTGTTAATACGGCAACGGAACGTCATGCTTATAATTTCGTAACCTTTTCGTATCAGAATTGTCAGTATTGACTTCATTTTTTTCCTTTGATAATGACAATGCTTAGCAAACTGGAAAGCTCTATGAATAATGATGTTGTGAAAAAGCAGAAGGGGATAGCTATAGCAGCTTACAGTGATGACAAGTTTTCTTCACTTATAGTTGCTGTTCCACGTTGTGAACAAATTAAAAACACAATGACTTTCTAACCGTTGTCTGACATGGCACTGAGTTGCACTAATACAGTACAAGCATCAAGGGTTTTAAGTCGTATTTTCCTTTATGATGGAAAGTGTATTTTCCTACTATGGAGATTTTTAAATTTCACAGCATTTCATAACTTTGTTGATGGAAAGTGCTAATGGGGCACAAGTTTCACCCTGAAACTTGTGTGAAAATTGAGGTTTCATCTTGTTGAACTATAAAGTTCTCTTCTGCAAGAGAGCAACTACAGAGCCCAAGTACATATTGACGGTTATTAAACACAATAACATTTATGATTTGCAATATGGATTAAACATTGTTTTAAATAGTTGGATTCAATGATAGTCACTCTCAGTTGCAATGTTAGAGCACTTACAGACAAACTGGGTCAAATGGATTTGACAAGTTGGTGTGTACATATCACCCTTTGATTGGGCAACCATCCAGCATGCTGTAAATGCATGATAGCCATGTTTGTCGCCTCTTTTTTTTCGCATATACTTTTAGGATAAGGATGGTATATGCTGTGCAGATTTTCTTGGTCTTAGGTTGGATTGGTAACTGATGAAGGTCCCACGAATTGACTATGAGGGCGCTGGTCCCTGGCTTGCTACCGACAATTTGCAAGGACTTTGTAGAACCATTTGCCAACAATTAGTTTGGTCAAAACACATGTTTAATTAACTTTTTGCATCACTAATAATCAGATGGTCATACATGTTTGCCACGAAAAAAGTGTTTGGCACAGTTTTATTTCATCCTCACAATCAAACGCCACAGTCAAATGAACACCGCGTGATGTACAACAGAGTGTGATCACCTCCTTTTTCTTCAGTTTTCTAGGTTATTGTGCTATCTGTCACCCTGTTCATGTAGCAAGCAAGTTATACAGCTAATTTGTTCATTACTTATTGCAATACCACATCCCACACCACCAAACACACTGCACACACATGTACTGACAACTGGTATGGTTAGCTTGCAGCCACTCCAGTGAATCCTGAAGAACCTGATTGACTGGCGAGAACATCGGTGGCACTAGCAGGGTTGATGACCCTGCAGTTTCGCCTGATCTCGCCCCGTGTCCCGGTGAGCACCTCGATCTTCCCCATCTTGACCATGGACTTGGCAAACTTGCTCTTCCATTTCGCCTCGCTGCGCACGAAGGAGTCGACCAGCGCCTTCATGGTTGCGTTGGTCAGCAGCGCAGCATCCGACTCAAAGAGGCCGAGGTTGTTGGTCAGACCAACGTAGTACTTGTTGTCAAACTTTTCCGGCGTGATGAGGTCCATGAACGTCGTCGTGTTCGGGAAGAACCGGCTGCTGTTGGACGGGCAGATGCTCTTGAGGAGAAACGCGTAGGCTTTGCTCAGCGCCGGATCAATCTGTAGTAGGCCATATCAGTGGATAACCAGGTGAGAACTAACTATTCCGCAAGCTTGAGGAGCAGCCTAGTTTTTAGTTTTTAGAGAGGGAAGTGTTACTCTTATTACCCCGTCAGCTGAGCCACTGAAGTTGTAGAGCCGGTCGCCCGGGTTGCCAAGTCCGGCGAAGCTGCTGCAGTGCGAGACGCCGAGGGTGTGTGCGCCGGACAGGATGACCATGTCCTCAAGGGTGAGGTTCTTCTTGGCGAAGTTGTCTACCAGTTGGGTGGCGTTGAAGAAGGGCGGGGGCAGGTCGCCCGTTTCGTTGGCAAGGGAGATCCTGCCATCGCGGCGTCCAGCTGGGACCTGGTAGGCGAGGCCACCGGTGAGCACGACGCTGTCCCTCGCCGCGAAGGCGAGGATGTCGGCGCAGGAGACCACCCCGGGGCACTGCGCCTCCAGGGACGCCTTGGCGCTGTCCACCACGTTGAAGAACCTGAGGCTCGGGTTGTTGGCGATCGCGTCCTTCTCTGCCGTCAGGTTCCCCACCGTGTCGATCAGTACCGAGCCGTCGCAGCCCTGCAAGCGTCACTCAGGTCAGATATATATTAGATGTCGTGTTTTAGAATGAGTAGATTTGAACAACCTCCAAAACTTGTATTCCTCGTATACGACTTGAGAAAAGTTATGGCATGCAAATCATATATATATCTACATACCTATAAGTCGTGGAAAAGGTTCCTATACTGTCATCTTTTCAAGAACTTCTTTAGAGGATTTTTGTACTTTTTTATAAAAAAACATTCTAAAGTTTATGTAGAAAGAGAAATATGCAAAACAAGATGGACCGGGCGTTATATTATACAACATGCTGAACAGTATCTTATATATATAAGTACGCTGCACACCATACTACATCGTTGTATTAACGTATTATACACATGTGCTTACTCTGACGAAGCAGTCATGGAAGTGCATGCGGATGAGTGCGGGAGCAACGCCGGAGTTGTTGGTGAACGCGGCGGCCACGGTCTGCTGCACGATGGTCTCGGCCGAGGGGCACGTCTGGTGGTAGAAGCCGACGTCGAGGCGGGCTCTGACCGAGAGCAGCGCCGCGAGGAGCGTGGCAAAGAACAGGCAGCAGCGCTTAGTCGTCATGGCTACTGCAGGGGGCTCGTGCTGTTACTGCAGGGGGCTCGTGCTGTTGCTGGGCGTCGCACAAGGGGGGTTTTATAGCGCGCTGGGACACAAATTCTTGCCGACCTCTGGAAAATGGAAGGGCAGTTTTGTCACAGTGGAAGGCACTCTGAATCTTCTCCGAAAATAGGTGAGTTCTTTTCTTTTACATACACTGTATTGGCTCTCATTATCTCTCTTTTGTTTTTTTTGGTAAGGCACTCCATTGGTATTAAGTGCAGAGTACACGAATCAGATGGACCAGATCCCAGTTTACGCTCCTAACAGGGACCGATTGTGATGTTTGTGAATGAGCACAAGAAAAAGGCAGGAGAGGCTCTACGTACGGACAGCAGACTTTCGCCCTGTTCATTTGGACTTGTTTGGCTGATAAGCTATGGCTGAAAGTACTGTTGGCTGATTTGGTGTGAGAGAAAAATACTGTTCGTTGCCTGAAAAAGTACGGCTTATAAGTCAAACAAGCCCAAACAAACAGGACGTTTACCTGTGAAGCTAATGTATGTGTTGTCAGATTCGAGCTCTACTGTTTCTTGTAGATGGTAGCCTGGTAGGCAGGCAGGCGCCGCAAAAAGATGGTTACACACTTACTGATACACTTGACCTGTGTTTCTTTAAGGAAAACAGGCTCTTATATATAATTAAACAGAAAATCGTTATTCTCTTGCTTGTCGTCTAGTATGTCAGTGTGTTAATCCTGTGTTCTTTTTTGGGTTCATTTTGTGAGTAAGTATTGATCACTTGATTGGCCAGTTACCCTTTATTTGGGTCTGTAGTCCGTTAAACATCCCTGTTATCCAATTTGGTGGTTGTTGAGCCTTTAAGAGATATATGCATGTTCCCTGGATTGACCGAAAACATGTGAAAAACATATGTGTTTCAGGCTCTCAAAGTGGCCAGAGTCGTCGTCAGAAGCCGTCACATGAGGGAAGCCATAAAAATACGTTCGAGTTCTGGCTTGTGAAAGAAGATGATTGTAGATTTTTATTTTACTTTATTGCTTTAATTTACTTTTGTTATTTTTTGCTTGTGCCCAATAAACTTAATTAGATGAGTTTTAAACATGTGAAAGGGGCAAGCAGGCAAGATCCATTTCCCATTATGGGCCATACTTACATATATATAGATTATATAAGCATAATATCGTGCTTTTGGATACTTACATCTACATCTCATAGGATGTATCTAGAGTTAATGAGTTTGACAACAAAATATATGTGTATTATCTAATTCCAAAATTAAAGTCCGAGCCAGGTATGTACGTAGTATGTTTATGTTTTTGCACATTAACTATTATACCAACAATCTCAATCAAAGTGAGGCTCTGTCTGCCTTCAAAAAAAAGTGAGGCTCTGTCAAATCAAGTTTTGCTTTCTGCAATCTTCAGACAAGGAAGTACGGGTAATGATTCTGGCATGTATGGAGACGTGGAGAACGAATACAGATGCTTTGGTTTTCTGCAATATCTCTGTCAAATCAATTACACTTGCAAGTGGAAAACCAAAGCATATATCTATTCCTTTGGAGAACGAATAGATAATCACCAACGTGCTGGAAGACCAGAAACATTGAACAAGTGTGACCGAAAACAGTGACATCCACCAAACATGCATGGAATAAAGGAAATTAGATATTGAATAGTATTGGCAGCTACAAAAGTACTAGTAGAAAGTTCATCATATGCAAGTGGGAAGGAGCAGCCTCTACTAGTAGCATTTAATATGAGGAAATTTAGTTAGTGCTAGGAGCCTTTCAAAGCGTTGACTCTACTATGTTGGCCAACATCACGTACCGATGCAGGATACGCGTACTGCGAAATACCGTGACAAGCAATTTTTTCAACTTTTTTAAATAAAAAAAGACAAACAAGGATACATCAAGGTTTGATGTCATGTGACCATCCATTTTCAAACACATGGGCCATTCTTCCAACTCAGGGTGTGTTTAGTTTGCGAAATGAAAATTTTTGGATGTCACATCGGATGTTTCGGGGATGTCGGAAGGGGTTTTCGGATACTAATAAAAAAAACTAATTACATAGCTCGCCTGAAAACTACGAGACGAATTTATTAAGCCTAATTGATCCATCATTAGCGCATGGTAGTTACTGTAGCACTTATGGCTAATCATGGACTAATTAGTCTTAAAACATTCGTCTCGCGATTTCCAACCAAACTGTACAATTAGTTTTTTCGTCTATATTTAATACTCCATGCATGTACCGCAAGATTCGATGTGATAGTTTTGGGTGAAATTTTTTGGAAACTAAACCAGGCCTCAGCTGATGAATCATGCATGTGCCCCATTGACTGATTCCGGAGGTTGCATTGCATCTGCTTGCCTTCTTGGTGATATGTCCTCTTACAGCAGCCTGACACCATCAGTGCCTGTCTGTCCAGTAGTTGCTCCATCAGTGCCAAGTTGCCTCAGCTCCTGGGCCATGCTAAGACCGGATACCACACTTGACACTTGCCCAACCATATTGGTTAGTCTGAAAAGGAAGAAAAGGATGAACATCCATCACCTATTGATTTGGATGTGGATCCTGTGTCAGATGAAGAGAGCCAAGTGCTGAGAAAGAAAAGGACGAAATTATAAACAAAGGGATTAGAGAGGACAAGGCATCGGGTAGTAGTAGTAACCTAAGTACGGCTGAGAAAAAAAAAACGTGGGGAACAACAAGCTGCTGTTGTTGCTAATTTGAGCACTAAAATTTCATCTCCAAAAATGCCCATAGGGTGCTGTCTGCTGTTGCAGCCATCTGGTTTACAAAGCATGGAGATCATTGGGTTGCTACTCCTATGATTCAGCACTACAGGAGGCAAGCAAAGACACTTGTACAGCAAGCAATTAATAACTACACCTGATGAAGGGTCGGCCGATTTGTTAGCTGGCTCGACAGTTGTAGTTAGCGATTCAGGAAAATGACAGGTCCTTCCTTTTGCCGTTTGAACCCACGCGGGAGGTACTGGAAGACTTTTCAAAGGGCTAAGTATAGGTACCGGGAAAGAGTTGGGGGTTGAAGTGGAGTTGCCACGACGATTTCTGGTAAGTCGATTGCGGAGGAACTGAGAGGGAGAAGGCCGGGCTTCCCAGATTGTGCAAATTAGCCATTCCACTTCGGGGCCGTGTGCACATAGCATGGAGGTGATGCCTTATGCCGTGGCGTCAATTCTAGCTTGTGATGCGGGAGCTTCTAGCTGTTCGCTTTCAAATTGGCACTTTGAGGGCGGAGCGTGAATTAAGTAAAGGCTTATTTGTCAAATAATATCCAGTCCTGAATGTTTCATTTTTATTAACCAAAACCAACATTTCTCATACTTGCGACTAAGACCTCGAATGTTTGGAAAAGACGATGTCGACAAAGCGGAGTTTTTTAATGAAATAAAAGACATTTGCAAGTGTTGGCTTACACCCGGGGAATTGTCAGTAAATAAGGTGCCAGGAGGTTGTGCAAGCACTAGAAATGACGAGCATGGAGAGGTCAATCTTGGTAGTCAGGTCTGGTAGAGCAATCTAAAATTATCATATAATGTTATGATTTCGGTATTGATCAAAAGGTGCTGGGACCTTAGAGGATACATTAGTGCCATGTTCTATTGCGGAACGGCCGTATCCTGGTAACCTAGCCCCCGCAAGAGCTCTACCTAATCGTCGACATAATGGGTAGAAGGCAGGCTGCCAGGTCAGTTGATGGAACGTTCCCGTTCGCGTGCATCCAACAGGAATTGAACCCGCAACCCACCCGCTCTCAATACAGCAAGTGACTCTCTCTCACAAGACAGAGAAAGATTACCGATTCATCCAATTTGATCAGAAGTGAGTTCATTGTTGACTCGAAACATCGGTCGTTTGCATATTTGACACTGGACCCACATTCATAGACACAGATGAACCCACTTGTCATCCACCCGAGTGCCATCATAATCAAGGAGTCAATCTTTCGAGTGTCATTTTTGCAATTTTTTTCGAAATTAAGAACAAAAATGCCAAACAGTTGAACATGGATTGTCCCTCACCAAAAACTTGTACACTAGCAACCCTGATATGCCTACTTGCGCAAATAAAAGGAGTGTCGGCAGGAGACCAGAACATGTTGGAATCTGCCTCAAAGCTGAAGGCGTGCAACGGTCTTGAAGAGGCCTCGGACGAAGGCATATATCCTATTTTATCGTTAAATTATTCATTTGATGATTTCACTATGATTACAAACACTAGTAATGTTGGTGTTTTTTTTTTGGCCTCTTCGACAAATAGCATTTTTTTTAAACGAATCAAGCAGGAGAGGCTGCTGACTATATTAAAAAGAAGATGAGCCTAGACAAGGCAACAACCAACAACAGCAACATGACAACACGAAAAAAAACAACTCGGGCCGGTCGGGTTGGGACATCAACACGCGCTGAACTCAAACTCAAAGAGAAAAACAACTCTAGGCGATTGGATTGGGACATCGACACGACCTCAACACAGCCGCACACCGCATCGCCTCCAAACCATAGCTGTTCGCCACAACGCATCGCCGTCCCCCGGCCAACGAAGGCATCAAGACAAAACGCCATCGTCACCGCTCGCACCGTCATTGCCGACGAAGTCCCACACCGAGGTAGCCCGCTGCGAAGCAAAGCTAGTCGCCGCAGGCCAGCCATGTAGCCTTCCCACAATCAAATCCGCTTGCACCGCCTCTCAAGACGTTGTCCCACGCCGGACTAGCCACTGCCAAGCAGGGCTAGCTACCATAGTCCGCTGCAAGCTACCAACTCAAGCGTGAGCAGCTACCTCTGGCGCTCACCAAGCGAACTACGACCATCGAGATCCATGAGCGAACCCTGTCGCTTCTAGCAACCAAGCTGCCTCAACAAAGTTGAAGTGTCACACGCCAACTCCAACGACCATCAGAGCGCCTCCTTGCACCAGAATGATCGCCGCTGAGCGGGACCACCCGCCGTCACTCCACGCAGGTCACCTTGGCAAACAAATCTGTTAGCCACCCCCTCCCACGTCGGCCTCCTCGCCATCTTCGTGGTCGCAATGGCGCACGGTCCCACCGGACCGTCGCCCTCCATTGGCAAACAGATGTGAAGCCCTCCATTTGCTGCGTCAACGCACTCGTCATGGCTGCCTTCCATCACCGTGGACACCGAAACTCGAATCCTCAGCTAGGCCTCCACCTTCCCCTCACTACGGTTCCGGCCACCGCCACAAGCACGCCGTGCAAGGGGAGAAGGCCTTTCGATAGACGCTTCCAAGGAAGTAAACGGCGCCCGAAGGCGTCGCCATCATCATCCCAAAGAATGGTCAAAGCTTTCGCCATGGCCCCTCATCCCAAGCATGACAGTGGCCGGCTCAAACTTGCTGCAACCTTCCCTGCCGAACCCGACAACATGGTCGTCTGCCCCAGGTCGTAGGTAGCATCGCAGGATGCCTTCACTGTCGTTGTCGATGAACTTCGAGAGGCTGGTGTGGCCTGCTCAACGGTCGCCCACCTTGCCACCATGGTGCTGCAGACGCGAAAAACCGGGCAGGCCGTCGCCGTCCACGCCACCACGGCGCCAACGCTGCACAACCAGCGCAGCCGCCCACACCACCACGACGATTGACTGCGCCTGGCCACCACCTTCGCTTCCCCCGCACTACCGCCTCCACGCTCTCTACACTGACGTCGGTGCCAGCCGCGTTCCTGAAACCACCGTCGGCCTCCGTCTCCATCGATGGCGCCCCATGCCGCTGCCACCTCAGGAGCACCAGATCTGGCCCCAGGAAGGCCGGATCCGGCGGCTAGGGCACCGGATCTACTGCCTGGAGCCGCCGCCGCCGTCGCTGCCCCTGTCGAAGTCGTCTCCGTAGCGGCAAGGGGGAAGGGACAGGAGAGAGAGCTAGCGGCGGGGCTTGGGTGGCCGCCGCCCGAGTCACTTGTGCGGGGCGACGCGGGGGCCCTCATGGTGGTTCCACAGAGATTTGATCGATAGTTCTCGGCAAATAGCATTAGCTCTTCTGTTATTTTTTTTGAAGAGTGTAGAGCGATCTAGACAATTAGCTCAATTAGATTTGTGGGGCGTTGGCATTCATACCCCCACTTTTAGGGTTTATATGGTGATTTTGTCCTCATTTTTTTAGTTTTGTGTTTTTGCCTGCCCCTGTTCATTCAAATTAAAGGTAGACTTTGCCCCTATTCTACCATGTGAATTCTGAGAAAAAAGGACAATTTTGCTCTGGCGGATTTTCCCTCGCTTTTATTGCTTCTTTGTGATTTTACCTCTATTTTGAATTCAAAAGGTTTAGACATTACTTTTGTAGATTTTTTTCAAATATTTTGGCAACAAAAATTAACGCAATTTACTGCCTACATTTTAAATCTGCATACGCACGTACGTGCATGACCATGGCTCACGGTAAGAATCAGATGCAGGAGAATCGCAAGTAGACATGCATGCATATATATATTATATAATATACATATACGCATACGCGCCAAGGCATATCCGGATATATATCCTAGTGGCTAGGTTTGGCGGCATCGATGCTAATTGGCGATTGCAAAGTCTGAAACGGCCGGCTCATGGACCACAAAACCCATGGAATGCCCATGCAATGCATCTCTGGATGCCAAATTTGAAAGCGAAAATGAGTCGGCTCGCAGCAGTTCCCAATTGTACTTCCCAACAACAGGAAAGAATCATGCGGCAACTTGTTGGTGGAGCTACACTGAAGATGAGTAGTAGTAGATGACGAGGCTGCTCTTGGACCACTGCGCGAGGTCCCTGATGAGAAGATGAGAACCCCTCTTGGACCATCTTTTTACACGGTCTTAATTTGTTTTTCTATATTTTTTTGGTTTAATCCTAGGTCACCTGACACCGGTACAGAACCGAAGCTTTAAATTAGAATCGCAAGGATAAATTCACAAAGTCATGGAGGTAAAAATCACAATTGCACTCTAGGGCAACGTATCAGGTGCAAACCAACCAACTCGTGCAAACTTGAAAACTACCAATCAGGATTGCACCATATATCCTATGGGTATAAACTATGTGGAGGAAATGATTTTTTGTGGCATGTTAATGGGTATAAACTTACTCACTTCTAATACAAGGAAAAGGAAGAAGGTGAGTATTTGTCAAATTTAATTACGGAATAACGTTGATAGTTTTCAATGGCTATTAGTTTCGGTATATGGTGATGCACCGGAGGAACACAAAGGAGACTTTCTTGACTAATGTAGCTGGCTTACGTGCTGAGGTCATGTTTGGTTGAGCTGTGACTTTTGGAAAAGCTGTTGTAGGCTGTGACTTTTGAAAAAGCTGCTGTGAGATATGAGCTGTGAGCGAAGCCAAAAGCTGTTTGGTTGAACAGTTGTAGCTTTCTGAAAAGCGCCTCTCACTCACGAGCAGACCCCACACGTCATAGACAACAAGCATCTTCTTCTTCCTCTCCCACGTCCTAGAAGAGGCCACCGCCGGCCTGGGAATGCACTAGCTGGAGGGTGTCGCCGCCAGCAACCATGCTAGCTGGAGGGGCCTGCTGCACCTCGGAGCTCGGAGCTGGGGAAGCCGAAGACGAACCGCCAACTCGGAGCTGCGCTGCCATCAGATCTAAGGAGGAGTTGGGCGGCTGGAGAGGGAAGGGTCGCGGGGGAGGGAGGGGCCACGGGGGTCGTGGGGGAGGGAGGAGTTGCGGCCAGGCCATGCCCGCCACCGCGGCAGGGGCTAGGGCCGCGCCTTGCTGCGGGAAGCCAGAGAGGGAGGGTACGGAAGGGGTTGCCGGAGCATGGGAGGTGTCGCGGAGTCGTCGGAGCGCCACCAGTCCGGAGAGGGAGGGTCCACAGGGGGTCTTCGGAGAGGGAGAGGCCGTGCGGGGGGGCGCCGGAGAGGGAGAGGCCGCGTCATGACCAACGCCGGGGCAGGGGGGCTTGAGCCGCGCCTCGCCGCGGGAAGCTGGATCTGCAGGGGGCCGCCGGAGAGGGAGAGGCAGCGGAGGTCGCCGGAGCGCTGCCATCGGCCGAAGAGGGAGCCGCGTTGGCCTGGGAAGGCGAAGGAGCGCCGGCGGCGGCCAAGAGGATAGCACGAGGGAGCGATGCCGCGGTCGTGGTTTCTCATGTCATCGAAGAAAGAGACGGATAAAAACGAACCGGTACCAACATAATCAGTGGCAGGTGGATAATTTTTTTTTTTTTTTTTTTTTACCCAAAAGCAGCCAGAGAGGAAGGTGCTTTCAATTTTGTACTAAACAAAAGCAGCTTTTGATGGCTTTTAAACCTTTTGGTTGAGCTTTTGTCTTTTGTAGGCAAAAGCCATGGCCAAAAGCCTTACGTGGTAACTTAAATATTATAAAGAGCCCACACGGAAAGAATAACTCAAATTACAATGATAGCTGGCCTTAGGTCGATAGAATTTTAGTCTAAACAAACTAGGTTTTGAAGTTCAATCGCGCTTAGCTAGAGATATTTCTCATCACACGTCCATAAAGTGGATCTCCCCTTCCATTTGTGTTGGGGTGTCCACTTAGAGATGATTTTTTTATATGGTTAAGGAGGTGTGGATAAGTGTGCCCCTAAGAATGATTTTAAGATTAAAACTAAACGCCTTCGCCAGTACTAAATATATATCAGTGGTGCCTACAATAAAGAGTTTTCATGACGGACCAAAAACTTGCATGAGATAAGATTTCTTCATCAATTGTGGACGCACAAGGAAAAACATCCAGCTTTCTATTGGTCGGAATTGGCCAGCTGGGTCGAGAAAACAGCTTCTACGGGTCAAACATGGCGAATTTGCAGTAAAAAAATTTATTTACAAGTGGAAACACACGGGCGTCTGCGTGTTCCGTCCAGATGTTCCCGGGCCTGCGCAAGGCCCTCTGCTTAACCTTCGGTACGACACGATTTCTTAAAAAAAAAATACAACGACATTTCCTTTCTTCAGTGCCGCACGCATGTGACCGTCGCGGGCGCATCTACCGCGCCGCTCACCCACCACTGGACTTCTCCAACGCGGCGGCCTTCCCGTCCTGACGCCGCACGCCCACTTTACCTTGCTGCTGCCGCATGCCCATCCCGTCCCAACTCGCTCCCGCCCGTCACGCTCACCCATCCCGCTCCGCTCACTCCCACTCGTCGCATGGGCTACCCACCCGCCTGAGCCAAGCCCAGTGCTGCTAGAGATGGTGGTGGCAGTAGTGCTCGTGCACCGCCCGCTCCGACCCCGACGGCTAGAATCGCCCGGTCCCAGCCTCGCACATGTTGCAAGCGCATATTTTAAGTGTTTCAGATGTTTCGTAGGTATGTTTCAAGTGTTTAATGCGGATGTTGCAAACGTAGATCGAGATGTTGCATATGTTGCAATGGTTGCATACGTATGTTGCAAGTGTCTGTTCCCAATGTTTTATCTATTTTTTTTAGATGTATGTTGCAAATGTATTTATCTGGACGTTGCATATGTTTTACACATATGTCGCAAGTGTTTTATCTGGAGGTTGTATATGTTTGCAATTGGTTTTTAAGTGTTTTTGTAAGTGTTTCAGATGCATGTTTCGAATATTTCAGTTGTTTCATATGTTGTAAGTATTTTATCTAAATATTTTAAAAGTAGATCAGGAGTATTGTGCATGTTGCAACTGGACTTTGGACACAAATGTCATGCACGACCAAAACTGGAATTCCACTAAATTTCAGGTGGGTGGTCTCACTTCAACGTGGGAGCATACGAGTGTTACAACCACCGGCCCAATCATTGAAAGAAAACAACCATCGGCTCAACTGGCCTAAGGTGCTGTTTAGTTCCTAGAATTTTGTAAAATTTTTCAAGATTTTCCGTCACATTAAATTTTTAGACGTATGCATGAAGCATTAAATATAAATAAAAAATAAAACTAATTACACAGTTTAGACGAAATTCACGAGACGAATCTTTTAAGCCTAATTAGACTATGATTGGACACTAATGGTCAAATAACAACGAAAGTGCTACAGTACTATTTCGTCAAAAATTTCGCCAACTAAACCATGCCCAAATCTGTTTGTACGGGATGCGGCGTTCCGGGCTTCTGGCTGTGGCGGCTGCTCAACTGCCCGTTCCGTTCGACGGCGCGTTGCTTCTCCACCGGCGGAGATGGAGAGAGGGGGAGTGCGCGACGCGAGGGTTTGTGAGGAACACGGCGTGAAGGTGACCTAGCGAGCAACGTCGAGTGCGTCCAACGCGCTCTCTTGGCTTGGCGCAGTGCCATCGCGGCCGAGCGGGAAAGCCGCACGCGTGGTGGTCGACGAAATGGCTAGGGTCACAGGTCACTGAAGAGGGCTTCCTGCGAGCGGCTGCTACTGTTAGGCCAAACTGTGCAATCTGGGGAAGGTTTCAGGTTTGTCGAGTCCGGAACGGTGCAGACCTGCTGTCCATTATTCAGGTTCAGCCATCTTGGGAAGAGCTAGGCGTTTTTGCAGGAAGGTCAGTGAGAAAATGCCCTGGAAATTTCCCTTCCAGAATACTGTAACAGATGTACCCTTGTTTCATGTTAATGTTATGTTACATGCACTTTTAAAAAATATATGCAGGTATGGAGTGTCCATTCTTATTGTGCTGTCATGCCCTGACGCCCAGCTCCGAGAGAGTAGAAGTAGCTTCATGTAATCCTTGATCCATGTCATCTTTTGTGCAATTACTCTCTATATGCATGCTCGGTTAAAAAAAAATTACTGGAAAAATTTCAAGTTGAATTGTTTCTCTGGATGTTCCTGTCAGCAGGTTATTTGTGAAGGAGCCAGCTAGAATGCACTGTTATTAAGCAGTAAGCACTATTGTGCTGTGGTGGTTAATGTCAAATTTATACTGCAACTGTTCAAACGGTATGCTTTCACCTTACATATGTATATGTACTTTGGGTCGAGCTATCGTTATTTTTTCTTTCAGAATTCAAGGGCCAAGGGTTTCATATTACCATAATAACTATATATGTAAAAAAACAGGGGTTGAGAAATGAGAATAGGTGGAAATGGAATATAGAAAGATCATTTGTTACTGTTATGCACAACCAAATAAATCTCATCTTCAGGAAACTGTAGCTCAAAAGTCAAAAGTGTCTGGATCGAGAGGGGGTTGCACCTCAATATTTTTCCCATCTTCAATATGTTGCTTGTAACTTAGGAAACAAAATCATGCATATATTCTGCATGTATTGATACCTGTGCAGGAAGTTAGGAAGGTATGGTGATATAGGGCAAGGTCGCAAGGAACAGAAATGAAAATGAAAAACAACCCTTCTAGTCACAAGAAAAATACAGGTTCAATGTTATGAGTCACATTTCTAGACTCAACTAGCTGCTGCTGTATCAATTGTGAGGGTAAAATACTGTAGCCTGGCTTTCAATCAGTGCTGTAGCAACGAGCCGAACATGGCCGAAAACCTTAAACATGATCCCGGCATTGACTTTACTTTTCCTTTTCCCTTTGAGAACAACTACGTGTGGATTTGGAATCTTTTGATGCAAACAGAAAACTTATCTGCACCATAATTTTTTCATGTTTGGTTACATCTTACATCAATATGGACCAGTTGCTCTCCTACAGTTGCGCTATTGGCCTATTGGGAATAAAAATTTATCTAAGGCTACCTAACTACTGTTGTTGTCAGAAAGGATTGGGATGACCGGATGAGTGCTCAGTCAAGTCAACTAGGTCCATATTTTTATATGAACGTCACTGATG
This sequence comes from Miscanthus floridulus, assembly GCF_019320115.1. NCBI lineage: Eukaryota > Viridiplantae > Streptophyta > Magnoliopsida > Poales > Poaceae > Miscanthus > Miscanthus floridulus. The sequence continues at coordinate 32,249,405 of NC_089595.1, forward strand.
AGAAACGACAAAGGGCTAATTGGACCAAATTCCATATGCTTGTTTGTTAAGCTTACTTTAGTTGTAGTTGTTGTTCCATGTTGTGATTAAGTTAAAAACTACAAGGACTTTATAACCAGAGTCTGACATGAGCACCATGCTCAACTTGGCCGTGTGCCCGAGCAAGGCCATGTGCTTAAATCACCTTGCCGTTTTTCTATTGAAAAATAAATAACGAAGTACAATAGGAAATGCACTTATACGTATCCTATACCAGCATGCCATCGTGAGCTGTTCATTTCACATACCATGGCCTGCTCTGTCCTTGAATCCTTTCCGCCGTGGCCGCGCACGCTGTGTTGCCCCTGCCCTCTGCCTTCTAGAGGTTGCTGAGCCGCTGCTTGCTCTCCCTCCCTCTCGCTCTCGATGCTCGTCATGGGCGCGTCAGCCATGGATGCGACCGAGCACCCGTGCCGCCCGTTTTCATTGCTGCGTGCGATCACAAGCCAAGCTAAGCTCGCCACCACTCCGCCCTTCCTCTTCTCCGCACCGCGTCGGCCCTCTCCGCCGGCCTAGCTCGCCGCGCGCAGGAGCTCCGCCGCCTTTGCCCGCCGCCGCCGCGCTGCACATCGCGCCCAGCCGTGCGCGCGGCCAGCCTGCCGAGGGCCTTTCCCGATCCTGCCACCCGCCCCTCGGGTGCACAAGGGCCCTGAAGACCTCTGTGCCCCTCGCCTGGGACCGCTCGCTGCCGGCACGCCCCCACCATAGAGCCGCCCGGTCCCGGGCGTCGATGCACGTGGCTGGGGCTCCACGCTCTAGCTCTGGACAGGCCGCGTCCATCAGTGGGTGCGCCCGATCCCGCCGTTGCCCACGCACCACCTCCTCGTCGTCGGTGAGTACTCCCCCGGCCGGTACTGACCTCTCCCTGGTGCTCCTCTACTCTGCTCTGTCGCGAGGTTGGGGAAGAGGAGTGGGAGCAGGAATAGAAACTTTTCTAAGGTTCCCAATGCAAACCCGTGACTCTTATGAATAGTGCAGCATAGTGTTTGGGCCGTGTGTATTTTTGTAAAGTGCGAGGGGCTCGGTGAAAAGTGACGTAGCCGCCTTGCCTTGGCCGCGTGGGTTGGCTGCCGAGCCACCGCCTGCCCCGCCTGGGCCGCTCACGCCCCGCGCCGCGTTAGGCCGCGCTCGCCGCACCATGGGCCACGGCCTATGGCCGCGTGCGCGCTCCGCCCCCACCTGGGCCTCCTACCGCTGGGCCGGTGGCTGGCCCAGCGGGCAGTGCTGGGCCAGGCCGAGCCCACGAAGCTTTTCCTTTCTGGTTTTGTGTTTTGTTCCAAAGCAGTGATCTTGTAAAATTGATAATAAAATGTAGAAAAATATCAAAAATGTCAAACCAATTTTGTTAAGTTTCTAAAATCATGATCTATCTGATAGTGTATTTTGTTCGTATAGGTTCTATATGTTTTTAGGGTTGCTCTAATTATTTTAACATACTTAATATTGTTAAGACATAAACTTGTAGGAATTTCCGTGATAAATCGGTGATAGTGTTAGCTCTAAAAATTTTACAGTAGGTTAGAAGTGTTATCAGGTGTTCTCTGTAATTTTTGTAGCCCAATAATAATTAGTTTACTAGAGTAGTTAATGTGCCCTAGTTCGAGTATATTAAATCATTAATAAATAAAAAAGAGACGTGATTTGGTAAGAATTAGTACTTGTTGATGAAAATTATGCTTTGTTTAGTGAAGTTAATACTTAGCTAATATATTAGTCATAGGAGTTAGTTTGTTAGCTTGGTTTGTGCACTCGTATTTTAAGAATTGTTGTTGTCTTTTGATTGATTGAGCCATCCCTGCATTTGCATCAATACATATCATAATAGGAACGAGATGGATCGATGGTATCAAACGGAGTAGCTGAAAAGATGGTGCCAGGGATTAGGACACAAAGATGGAATACTAACTTTTAGTTATATGTTACCCAAGCAAGCCCCAGTGCATAACCTCTACTGTAACACCTCTGGTGTTTTAAACCCTAAAAGATGCCATGTCATCATATGCATTGCACATCATTTGTGTGTTAGTGAAAACTTTGATATGCATTCACTAAAACAAGTTTATTTTATGATTATATGTGTTGACTTGTATGGATGAATCAAGTTCAAAACCTTAGCATTGAATTGGAATTTCCGAAAACCCTAATTTCCAGCATTTAATATTACCCTGGAAAACCTAATTCAAAATCTAAGCACATTTTGGGGTTGAGCCTAAAAGGAAAAATGTAGAGCTTGTCAATGTGTACAAAGTTGATTTTTAGAGTTTTTAAAATTGTTATGAAAAATTTGGAGTAATTTAAAAGGGGATAAATTCTTAAAGAGTCCCCTTTTGATTTCAAACTTGCATTTTCAAATCTAGACAGAATTTGGGTATGGTTATTAAACCAAAGTTGTAGAACTTTGAATTTGGAACAACTTTTATTTTTGGAGATTTTTGAGTTTCCATACAAATTTGAGAGTAATTTGAGAAATGAAGCGAGTGGCAATTCGGTAAATAGTTGGAACAGTGCGAGCAGGCAGACTCTCACCGTCGGTGAGCTTCTACCGGCTTCCAGGCGTGGCCGTTGCCACCTCTTGCTTCGCGCTGGTATGGGGAAGTTGCTGCATGTCGTCTCCATGTTCCTTGGCCACGCTATAAAGCTGGGACGCCGTCATCGTCCTCATCCGTTCCTTCCTCTATTTTTCCCGTCACTGCCGCCCTACTCCGTCGAGCTCACGTCGGAGCCACCGAGCCTTCCCGTCTCCAACCAGTGTCACCACCATAACCGTGTTTGCCTGGCGCACCCGTAGAGCCATCTAGCTGAGCCTCTCTCTCCCTGGAGTGCCCGACGTAACCCTATCTTCTCCAACTTCGGCAAGGCTCTGCCGAGATCAGTTCCACCATGGACAGGGAGTTCGGGTGGGATTCTTGCTTCAGCTTTTGCTATTTCTTGATCTTCATTCTCTCGTGACGCTCATGAGCTTGATCGTTGATCGTTTGGTCGGCTGCTTTACTCAGAACAAAGCTTCACCACGAGTACATGCCGCCGCCATCGTCTCCAACGTCGATGACTTAGCTCCGACTCGCCGTAGCCATCGTTCTCGGGCGCATCAGCTTTGGGGTGAGCGACTGATCATGCATGTGTGGTCTTTTTAACCTCTACCACGTCGTAACCATCGGACCACGGGATGCCGACGAGTTTTGCTCCGCCGTGCCGCTGTGCTCATCGCTGCTTGCGTTGTAGGGCGTTGGGGGTTCTATTAAGGGCTCGGTTAAGTCTGTTAGGAGTTGTTGAGTATGCCGAAGACCTTTGTATCACCGGTGAAGTCATAGATCGCTGGGCGCACATCGGCCGTGCTCCACTAAGCCACAATCGTCGCCGACAAGGTCGCTCTAGTGACCTAGAGCTTCAACTCGTGCCACCGGTGTGTGCGCAATGGCAAGGAGATCATGTTGGTCCGATTCCCGCCCCCGAAAATGATGTAGACTAGGCCTAATCTTCTGAAAGGTATGATAGCGTCGATTGGTGGAGACTCGACGTTCACGATCTAGGCTTTGAACCAAGACTGATTCGGGCCCCCGTAACCGTTACACCACTGCTCCGTTGGTTATCAACCACGCGAACGCGATTGACCTCGCCGAGAAGGCTTTCCTGCAAGCGAATCGAGAACACAAGCAAGAACGAGATAAACGCAATCTGAAATTGCAAATAAATATGAGGCTTATGATAATGAGAAAGAGTTAAAGTCTTTATTCGAAAGGACTAATCGCCACAGGTGAACAAGATTAAGAACTGGGGCCCTAGTTCACAGCAAGCGGCCTTGGCGGCGACAGTTGCAGCAAAACGACGTCTGTTTCACGAGGAAATCAAGAACTAAATAAAACCCAAACCCTAAGGAGAGCGACGGCTGATATTTATAGAGTCTTGGGCGTCACCCCCCTAGACGCGCCCCTAATGGGCCCAAACATGATACACGGTCCAACGGACCAAAAGACGGTGTCGCAACACCCTAACTGATTCTAGACGCTGACTTGTTTTGACGATTCCTATTGATTCTGAAGGTCTTTTGATGTGAAACCAATTGGGTTGGCTTCCTTATCCAATTAGCTTTCCATCCATATGTGGATCATTGAAATTGGAGTCCGGATGCATCCTAGGTGACTAGTTTAAGGTAGACTAGTCCTGGAACCCGAGACAGACTCGAACTTGAGTGGCTTTGGGCCTCCACCTCGGAGACTCGAACCGAATTAGCCTTGGACCTCCTTCTTACTTAGGACACCCTCGCTGATCTCCTTGGTCTCCATATGGTTCTCCAACCATGGTCATATGTATAGAGGTCATGTCCTCATCATCCTCCCTTTCTTGACGAAAAGCCGTCCTCGGCGTCAATTTTGTTTGAAGTTGATCCTGCACAACATGAGGACAAACGAGGTTTCCAAAATAATGGGAATGGACAATGTTGTGAGAAAGAATATGACCACTTGTCCAGGTTTGTAGCATGTCTTGTCCTACAGACATGTAGTCTGCTCAATTGAAATACACATGATCTTTGCCAATACCATCCTACAAAAGATTAGTACTAACAAGAAATATATGCTCCCTTTCTTTGGATTCCACTTGTGTTCGAAAAACAAAACTAGAGGAATATGGCATAACAACAATGTTGATTTTACTGTCCTCTAGTTGATCATTAATTTGCACAACTAAAGGAGAATTTTGATTTGTACAAATGTAAACTCGTTGTATTAAATATTGCCCTTGGTTGTTATATTTACCAAAAACATGATATGTATGTCTAGAGAACCATGGCAAATCAGCATATGCATAAAGTTTCTCCTCTAAAGAACTAAGATTACACGGAACATCAAATTCAATGTAACCCAAAGTATTTAAAGAAGACAACAATTTCAGCTCATCAACTTCACTAGCATTATGAATAACAAGTCTATTTTCAGCACAAGTGCTCATTTTTAGCACACATATAGCATGATCATTCTTCAATGATTGCATGGGTATAACATAAATATCATCATGCAAGTCATCTTCGTCACAAGAAACATCAAGCAAATTATCTTGTGACAAAGGTAAATCAAACGAATGCTCCACTAAAATTTGCTCTATTATAGCATGATTGGTGGAAAAATTCAGCACATCAAGAGAACTCTCACCTGCTGTGAGTTTAGCATCATGGACATTACCTTTGCTCTCATGTTCAATAGGGGTAATAGTTGATGGTTCTAAATTTTCACATGAGGCTGTGAGCTTCTCATTTTCTGTCACATCATCCTCGCTCTTTTCTACATTGTCCTGCAAAAGGTTAGGCATAGCAGGAGGAATAACAACAAACTCTTTCTCTAAATGGTGCACCTCATCATATGAAGTCAAAACAGGAGGTGGATTAACAAAGGTTTCTCGCATAAGAAGTTTCATATCATTCCAAGTTTGAGGCTTATCAGAAGGATCTAAAGACTTCCACCAAGATAAAGCAGAATGTCGCAAAACACTAACTGCATTTTTTATCTTCCTCCTTGGACACATAAAGCGAGTAGCAAATATGTTATCGATGGCAATTTCCCACTCCATGTACTCATCAGCACCTATACCATTGTAAGTCGGTGGATATGAACAACCTGTCATTGTTAGAAGACGGCAAAAGACAACACAAAAGTATTATCCTTATCAACTACTTAGGTTGTGGACAAGGAAAAATCAAGGCACTCAACTCTCAAGCGTCTTACCACGATCTTATAAGTGTTCTTACCAAAGCAACAGGCGGTGCAATCGGTCGGTGACTGTGATACTATTGTAGCTTGAATGTAACAGTTGCAAGGCGAACCTATACTTGGTTAGAAGAAAGTGGAGCTTGGACATGCACAATATAGTAGCAAGGAAAAACAATATTCGTAACTGAATAGCAAAGCTGAATAAGTATCCCAAGTACTTGTCTTAGTTGCTGGCCTACTCACGTTCCAAGTACCAGATGTATCAAGTGATGTGAACAACAAGAATATGATTAGGAACAAGGTAAAAACCAGCACACGCAAACACAGCTCAAATGGCGCTCTCTATGTGCTCCTCTAGATATTGTTCCACTTTTGCCCCTCTTTTTTCTCTATTTTTGGGTTGTCGTTGTTTTTTGGGATTCTTTGACTTTTTCTTTTTATTTTTTTGATATTTTTTCTTCACTTAGGAGCACAAAAGAAGTAACCACAGAAAATATAAGCTTAAACAAGTGAAAGACGTGGCCTGTGGAATTTCCAGAAGACGTGCTCGAAATCGACAAAGACCTTGTGACCACGAAAAGAGGATCTTGTGACCACTTTTTGACCAAAATAAAAATCTCCGACACCGATAAAGCGGGGGATGGACGGATCTGAAATTTTTTTTGATCGATTTTGATATATGGAACGTCGAAATCCGAGTTCGTATGCGAAAACTAGACCAGTTTTAAGAACGAACTCTAAATTAGAGGACAAAACATGAATAATGTGCGCAAAATTGGTCACGACAGCAAGGATTTGATGAAAACAGTGAAGACAAGTGTAACAAATAAGATGGCGTGGACTAGGGTTTGATGAATACAAAGGAATCACAACAATACTTGAAGGTGTTCACGGATTATGATGAAAAACAAAGGGGAAAACACAAACTGGACTAAAAAATGATCTAAAACCAGCAACAAGAACTTGACCTAGGGCACAAACTCAACAACGCAAATCAGAGACGAACTTGCACGGCACAATGAGGCTATAGGACAAGAAATATGTGACGATGTATATTTTGTTGGCTTTTTGTGGACTGTAGGTAATGCAAAAACAGTAACAATCTAAAGGGGGAAACAAAGTTATACCTAACGGGCAATAAGGTCTCTGATACCACCTGATGTAGACTAGGCCCGATCTTCCGAAAGGTATGATAGCGTTGATTGGTGGAGACTCGACGTTCACGATCTAGGCTTCGAACCAAGACTGATTCGGACCCCCGCAACCGTTACACCACTGCTCCGTTGGTTATCAACCACGCGAACGCGATTGACCTTGCCGAGAAGGCTTTCCTGCAAGCGAATCGAGAACACAAGCAAGAACGAGATAAACATAATCTGAAATTATAAATAAATATGAGGCTTATGATAATGAGAAAGAGTTCAAGTCTTTATTCGAAAGGACTAATCGCCACAGGTGAACAAGATCAAGAACTAGGGCCCTGGTTCACAGCAAGCGGCCTTAGCGGCGACAGTTGTAGCAAAACGATGTCTGTTTCACGAGGAAATCAAGAACTAAACAAAACCCAAACCCTAAGGAGAGCGACGGCTAATATTAATAGAGTCTTGGGCGTCACCCCCCTGGACGCGCCCCCTAATGGGCCCAAACATGATACACGGTCCAACGGACCAAAAGACGGTATCGCAGCACCCTGACAGATTCTGGATGTTGACTTGTTTTGACGATTCCCGTTGATTCCAAAGGTCTTTTGATGTGAAACCAATTGGGTTGGCTTCCTTATCCAATTAGCTTTCCATCCATATGTGGATCATCGAAATTGGAGTCTAGATGCATCCTGGGTGACCAGTTTAAGGCAGACTGGTCCTGGAACCCGAGACAGACTCGAACTTGAGTTGCTTTGGGCCTCCACCTCGGGGACTCGAACCGAATTAGCCTCGGACCTCCTTCTTGCTTAGGACACCCTCGCTGATCTCCTTGGTCTCCATATGGTTCTCCAAGCATGGTCATATGTATAGAGGTCATGTCCTCATCAGGAAACCTCGCCGCCAGCGAGAACGCGCCGGTCAGAGGCTCGACGTTGCGCTGCTCTCACTGATGGGTGGGACCCCGATGTCAGTGACTGTTTGTTTGAAAATGAATTTTCTATTTTTCAGGAATGGTTAAATAGTGCCATGATTTGTTTATTTTGTGTAGGAATAAATAGAGCTCCAAAAATTATGAAATTTTTTGTGTAACCTCTCTGAGATGTGAACTATTTAGAAAAAAAAATTAAATGTTACTTTTTAGTACATTTTGAATGTGATAAAAATTGCTCAAATTAATTAATAAATGGGATTCCATGATTTTTCTAGGCTTATATAATTATCCAAAAATTATGAAAATTGTTTTTACACTTAGTTATCATGTGATGAGCCTTCACAAAAATGTTGAGCTCAATTGGAAAAAGTTGAATTATTTCATAATTTTGAATTAATTGTTAATTAATAAAAACAAATATTAACTCTTAATGACTTGGGTTTTGTTTGATTTTGGGATTGAGTGATGACCTTGGGTCATAAGCATAAAATGATCCTTGGCATTTAAAGTAAGTGTTTGAATTTATAAAAAGGTTTAGTTAGTTTTTGGCTTGTAACTATACCGCGAAGGAAAGTTGTATTCAAGTTATTAATTTTTGCATCCATCGTCAAGCGTCATGTTTTATATATCGCATCATTTTAAATATGGCATTATTACTACGTGTAGTGAACGAAAGTGAGAACGTGGTAGTCAACCAAGTTGTTGAGGGAGTTAATCCACCTGTTGAGGTCGGGTTTGATATTTGTGGAACATCTCCGGAACCGGACTTTTCTGACAATCAAGGCAAGCCCCGGATGCATTTGAACCTACCTTGTGTTTTACAAATTTATATCACTTTTGCTTTTAAATACTACATTAAGTGATTAGGAGTTGAGTGGAAACCTAATTGGTGCATTACCAACCTTGCTTTTCTATATTAACCTTGTTACCAGTTTCAATTCGGGAATGCCTACTTATGCTTAGCCATGCTTAGACTGATAGAAGTCAAGTGATTACCTGTCACCTGTGAGATATAAATGGATTTTTGGGTACGATTGGGTATTTATGTTATCATGAGATATAATCTTGTGGAGTAATAATTCTAGACCGGGCGGACTCGGTGTATGAGAGCCACAAGACATGAATGTCTTATGAGCGGGTTCTTTCCGCCTGTGTCAGTTAAGAACCGTCCGTTGTTGAATTGCATGAGGTGAGACCTTGTAGTACTGGCCACATACTCCGGTAAGCCTAGACTCGGCTATTCTATTACGAGAATGGCTACTCACGCACTAGGAGTGGAGAGATGGCGTGAGTAGCGTGTACCCACGTGGCAATGGGCTGGATTGGTGGAGTACTGTATTCTTGGGTGGTGCGGACCCATTTTTGTTTTAGAGGATCTGAGGGTAGGTTGGTATATGTAGGTCGGGGACCTGCATATGTCGTGTGGTTAGGAATCCCCAGCTGGGTTATAATCGGTTCGCATCATCGTTGCTCCTCGGTTATGGAGACTCAACTCACTGTTCATCATCGTAGTTAATAAATGAAACTTGAGGAAGATTTGAGAAAGGGTTGATATGAAGTTCATGATCTCAATACGGATCATGGTAGATTCATATATGATCTTGATAAGGGTTATTTATTGAAAGAAAGAATCTTGTTAGAGAGCTTTTATGTAAAAGAACTTTGATTCTTGCTAAAGCCCTACCTTGAATCCCTGAGCCTATATTCCTGAGTTTTCTCCATTTATACGTCGGTTTAGTCTTGTTGAGTACTTTTGTACTCAGGGTTCTTTAACCCTTGTTGCAGGTGAGCCTCATGGGCAGGTCTGCCTTGGACCGTGCTACATGATGGTTGTTCAAATCAAAGATGTCGAGTAAATGTGTGGTCCTTGGGCAGGGCACTTTAATTGCGTGTTTTGTTTTATGTTACTAAGCTACTCCACTACTATGGTTTGTAATAATAATCGTACTTAGTTTGTGAAACAACTGTTTTGTAACTAAGTTATTGTAAGACTTCCGCTATTTTGCTCTGATGTATATTAATGAATAAACTGTTGTAATACTGCAATGACTCTGTGATGGATCCTGCTCGGAAGAAATTGTAGATGATTTGGGTTTCTTGAGGACACCCGACATGCTTCTTAAGTTATCGGGAACATATGCATAGTTGTTAGAAGTCATTGGACAATGACAGGTGCATGTGGGCCCTATAATTTAGGAGGTTCTGCCACACCTACTATTCTGCACTTAAATTTATGCTTGTGCATTAAGTTTAAGGAGTTGAATGACACCCACTTGCATATATATATCCTTATCCTATGAGTCTTACTAGTATGATAGGATCGTGTAGATTGCTATACTACAGGATCCGGTAGAAGTCGAGTGATTGCCTATCACTCGTGAGAGATAGGAAAGATATTATTATTGCTATTATGTTATTATCACCTGGAAAATATATATGAATGATAATTGAAGACCGGGCGGAATGGTACTTTGGATTTGGACTTGGTTTGGCATTTGAGCGAGGCTTGGGTTGCACTTATTCCGCCTGTGTCGGTTAAGGACCGGTCATTGCAATGGATGGTAGTCAGGTCACAGACTTATTATCCTAAACACATACTTGTGTATGGGCGTGGAAAGACTCATTGCTCTCTTGTCATGGGTTCTGGCTCTTTCCGGACCGACTGATTGGAGGCAGGGATGGTGGAGGTCTAAGCACCGCATTAAGTCTGGGACTCAAGAGCGGGGGCCTGGAGTCCAAGTTTAGACGGGGACTTGGACCCCGTGACAGGAGGGTAGTGGGTTGGTCTTGCTTGTGCCTAGGGTATAAGCGAGGCGTGTGTTTTAGGGTACCCAGGTGGGATACATTGGTTCACGAATCATCAGGTGATCTGGTATGACTTATCTATAGTCTAGGACCATAGTAAGAACTGGAAGATGAAATATGGTAAAATGATTCTGATTGCTCACCACCTGCTTGAAAGTAGCACATGTGCTTACATAGAATGGTTAGTTAATGAACTAATGCTGACTGCTAATAAAATTTAATATAAGGACGCACGTTTAGTAATGCTCCTGTAGATGCAATAAACCCACAAGCTAGATAGCCTTGCATGCCTTTAGAGTCTTTTCTTTCCTCCTGACGGGTAAGTCTTGGGGAGTACAATTGAGTACTCAAGGTTTGTTCTACCCTGTTGCAGGTGACAGGAACATGAGGAGCTGACACTTGTGTGTGGAAACCTCCTGGTGGGCACAGCGTGGATTTCCTTAACGTTGCGGACATAGAGTTTATTTGAAACTTCCACCCAAAATGTTTTACAATAGAAAAACTTATAACCTGTTATGATGTATATATAACGGACCATCATGTTAATGTTTAACTTGTCATGAATAGATATTTATTCCCACTGTAACTCTGATCACATGTTTATATTCCGCTGCTAAATCAAATTGTTCATAACTCTGATGTTGTATTAAAAGTAATGTAAAAAATGGTTTAAAAATGTTGTAAGCTTTATTCTCTCATTTGTGATCCTGATGGGAAAATATAGATTTTCGGGTTCTCCCTTGGGGTGTGCTCGATGGAACTGCGTAATTTAGTGTCTTTCCTTGAGTACTTAATGTCTAATGGAGGACAAGTACTCCTGTGAGGCATTAGATTAGGTGGTTCTGCCACAGGTGGTATCAAAGCATAAATGAGGAAATAAAGCTTCGGAACCTATTTCTAAATTAAAACTTGACAACAAATTCTTTTCAAAAAGTTAGGACGTTGCATGCGAAGTTATATAAGTAGACCTATTACTATGGTTATGTATCTAGGATAGATGGCACTCTAGTGACTTAGATAGGCTTAATCAAGTTTTCTGCAGGTACACTGACCCCGAGCATAGTCCGATAGTATCGACTAGCTATAGGGAGAGAATGATATGCCAAAAATCTAAGAATTGTTGCCCTATATGTGGCAACAGTAGAAGGACGTATAGGACATGCATTCATGCATATCCTATTTGTGCATTGTAGTGCCCGTATAGCTTACAAATACGCCATCCATAGGTGTCACGTGTGCCGTATTGTGCATGACTGACCCATCCTTGTTTCGGAGTTATTACTACACTGTGACTTCGTGCTCCACGTTCGCTTATGGTTCACGCCTGTCGTGACCCCTGTCTCCTGTACTCTTTCCTACGCTCTTGTCGGACCCTTGCCCTACAGCCATACTAGTCATTAATGGCCTCGGACATCGCTCGCCTCGAACGCGCAAAAAATTCGGTCGATTTATTTGTAGTGATGTCGTGCTGGAACCTGGGTGGACCACGCCAGGACCACTGACCACTCTGCCATTATAAGCAGAGCCTGGCTTAGCCATTGGTACCACCACTCGGTATACTTTAGCTCGCCTAGCTTTTTCTTTTGAGCAAGCTTTTCACTCAGTCCTTCCTTGCAATCACTCGCCTGGGATGGCAGGAGCCTAGGTTAGTAGTTACTGCCTGAACATTGAGGGTTTTCCAAAAATCCTGTATGCCACCGTGCAAAAGCTCAGAGTATGAAAAGCATGGCACTAAGCGGTGTGAAGTTACTATTTATATTAGAAAGAGTGAGGAGTTCCCCGACATCACTAAAGCCTGGAATGTGTCCGCAATCGGGTTTCGCTTCGTCGACACCTACCAGGTTGTGGCCCGTAAAGCCTTGCAGTACCTCTACCAGATCTATGAAGAGCCCATTGCTCGTACCCCTATGAGGTTCTTTCCACCTTTGGAAAAGAATCGACGAGCATGGAGCACTCGCATGGAGGCTTTGCAAGGACGGGATGCGCAAGAAGACTGTCCAACCGTGGTGCACTTCCATGTACCTGCTTGCTCTAAATGAGCAGTATGACTGGCAAGCCTTGGAACTGAGGAAGTGCCTCTAGCGAGCTGAGGAAGCTGAGATCTTCTCTAGGATGCTCCAGGTGCAGCTTGCCGAAGCGCATGCTAGTGCGGCAGCCGCTGAGAGTCGAGAGACTGCCATGTCGGAAGCCCTAAAGGAGGCCAAAGATCGGTATGCCCATCAGTTGGGAGAGGCTTACCTTATCACCAGGGCCAAGCGGAGGACACTGGCTACTGAACGGCAGGATCCCATGATCGTGGAGGGAATCCCTATCCACTCCCCTAAAAGAAGGAGAACCGGTGTTGCAGTACCGCCAGCACCCCCACCCTTGGAAGTGTCAGAAGTAGAACCTTTGCTTCCCCTCACTCAGTCACTGCCAAGAGAGGAGGTAGATCCATAGCCAGGGCGGTAGAAGAACCCGTCGAGCACGGGAATGAAGATGCATGGTCCAAAGTAGATTGGTTGCGTTGGGGTGATGTACCCATAGTTAGTAGTGTCTTATGTCGTTGTCCTCCAGTATTGTAATCCTTTCGCTGTATTTCGTTCGTAGTTTTTAAGGTCGTCCAATCATAGGGAAGGTGAACGATGTGTCGAGAATGGGAGAGTGAGTGCCTGTATGTTGTACCAGCATAAGGATGTTCGGAATGTGTATTTTATTTTATTTCGCTGTGTTTATTGCATCCATCTACCCTTAAGTTTCGTTAGACGTGCTTAGGGTTTTCAAGGGTAATGTTAAGAGGGTTACAAGAGAAGTTACCATTCAGATGCCAGCAGACCAGCTGTTTTTGGAGAACATAGGACATTGTACCGACTAATTGTGGATGTCCTAGCAGAACACTTGAATCTCTTTAAATCAAATCCGTCATTAGATTTGAATTCCTTGTCCCTTGTTACGAAAGGAACCCTTGTTGTTTGAATCTTCCCTTACAATACTCTTATTCTGTGGTCTATGACCCCATCGCCTTCATTGTGTGTAAGTTGGTAGTAGTTGTCTGGTTAATAGCTTATGGTGCCACAATGAAACCGAGGGCCCCTGTGGAACAACTGCCACATGGTGACACTGCTCGGCACACGCTGGTATCAAGGTTGTTGACCAAGTACCTTTACCAAGTTACACCGCCATACCTCTTTTGATACAAAATATTCTTCTTGAAAATATTCAGGTGTTCAAACGGGGAGTCCACGACGGGTTGATGAAATAGTGTTCTCTCTAGAAAACAAGAGAATGTGGCTGCGCGCGCGCCGCGCCCCCGCCTGGGCCTCCTGCCACTGGACCGATGGCTGGCTGAGCGAGCAGTGCTGGGCCAGGCCGAGCCCACAAAGCTTTTCCTTTCTGGTTTTGTGTTTTGTTCCAAAGCAGTGATCTTGTAAAATTGATAATAAAATGTAGAAAAATCTCAAAAATGTCAAACCAATTTTGTTAAGTTTCTAAAATCATGATCTATCCGATAGTATATTTTGTTTGCATAGGTTCAGTATGTTTTTTGGGTTGCTCTAATTATTTTAACATACTTAATATTGTTAAGACATAAACTTATAGGAATTTCCGTGATAAATCGGTGACAGTGTTAGCTCTAAAATTTTTATAGTAGGATAGAAGTGTTATCAGGTGTTCTCTATAATTTTTGTAGCCCAATAATAATTAGTTTACTAGAGTAGTTAATGTGCCCTAGTTCGAGTATATTAAATCATTAATAAATAAAAAAGAGACATGATTTGGTAAGAATTAGTACTTGTTGATGAAAATTATGCTTTGTTTAGTGAAGTTAATACTTAGCTAAATTATTAGTCATAGGAGTTAGCTTGTTAGCTTGGTTTGTGCACTCATATTTTAAAAATTGTTGTTGCCTTTTGATTGATTGCGCCATCCCTGTATTTGCATCAATACATATCATAATTGGAACGACGGTGGATCGATGGTATCAAACGGAGTAGCTGAAAAGATGGTGCCAGGGATCAGGACACAAAGATGGAATACTAACTTTTGGTTATATGTTACCCAGGCAAGCCCCGGTGCATAACCCCTACTATTCTGCACTTAATTTTATGCTTGTGCATTAAGTTTAAGGAGTTGAATGACACCCACTTGCATATATATCCTTATCCTATGAGTCTTACTAGTATGACAGGATCGTGTAGATTGCTATGCTACAGGACTCTGGTAGAAGTTGAGTGATTGTCTGTCACTCGCGAGAGATAGGAAAGATATTATTATTGCTATTATATTATTATCACCTGAAAAATATATATGAATGATAATTGAAGACCGGGTGGAATGGTACTTTGGATCTGGACTTGGTTTGACATTCGAGCGAGGCTCGGGTTGCACTTGTTCTGCCTGTGCCGGTTAAGGACCGGTCGTTGCAATGGATGGTAGTCAGGTCACAGACTTATTATCCTGAACACATACTTGTGTATGGGCGCGGGAAGGCTCATTGCTCTCTTGTCATGGGTTCTAGTTCTTTTCGGACCGACTGATTCGAGGCGGGGATGGTGGAGGTCTAAGCATCGCATTGAGTCCAGGACTTAGGAGCGGGGGCTTAGAGTCCAAGTTTGTACAGGGACCTGGACCCAGGGATCTGGACCCCGTGACAGGAGGGTAGTGGGTTGGTCTTGCTTGTGCCTAGGGTATAAGCGGGGCGTGTGTTTTAGGGTACCCAGCTGGGATACATTGGTTCGCGAATCGTCGGGTGATCTGGTACGACTTATTTACAGTCTAGCACCGTAGTAAGAACTGAAAGATAAAAGATGGTAAAATGATTCTGATTGCTCACCACCTGCTTGAAAGTAGCACAGGTGCTTACATAGAATGGTTAGTTAATGAACTAATACTGACTGCTAATAAAATTGAATATAAGGATGCACGTTTAGTAATGCTCCTGCAGATGCAATAAACCCACAAGCCAGATAGCCTTGCATACCCTTTGAATTTTTTCTTTCCTCCTAACGGGTAAGTCTTGTGGAGTACAATTGAGTACTTAGGGTTTGTTCTACCCTGTTGCAGGTGACAGGAACATGAGGAGCTAACACTTGTGTGTGAAAACCTCCTGGTGAGCAAAGCGAGGATTTCCTTAACGTTGCGGACATAGAGTTTATTTGAAACTTCCACCCAAAATATTCTACAATAGAAAAAACTTATAACCTGTTATGATGTATATATAGCGGACCATCATGTTAATGTTTAACTTGTCATGAATAGATATTTGTTCCCGCTGTAACTCTGATCACATGTTTATATTCCGCTATTAAATCAAATTGTTCATAACTTTGATGTTGTATTAAAAGTAATGTAAGAAATGGTTTAATAATGTTGTAAGCTTTATTCTCTCATTTGTGATCCTGATGGAAAAATGTGGATTTTCGGGTTCTCCTTTGGGGTGTGCTCGACGGAACTGCGTAATTTAGTGTCTTCCTTTGAGTACTTAGTGTCTAATGAAGTATAAGTACTTCTGGGAGACATTAGATTAGGCGATTCTGCCACAATGAGTTCCGCCGAGGCCACCTAACCAGTTCAGCTAGGCACCCTTTGGCATATATCACCAAGTATATGAAATATAGAAGTAAGAACAGATACATATAGCGAAAGACAAGAGACAAACTGAGTGATTCATAAATTAATCAACCATCATGCCTGCTTAATTACTTTCACACTTCACGGTTCTTCATAAACTAACCAAGAAATTTAAGGAAGCAACGAACTGATTAATAAACAAACAAATAAGCTTAGGGTGGTCTGGCCTTACCAGATCGGCTGATCGTAATCTCTAGTGGTCCTGATCGATCGACCGGCACGGCAGATGGAGAATGACTGGCGGAGTTGCGTCACTGGCGTGGTGTCATACTGTCATGTGTCATGTACCTCGGTCGCTGCGTGCCTGCATGGCTGCATCTGATTCAGCTCCGAGCTAAGGCATCGTTGCACGCCGCACACCGAGCAGCGCGGTGTCCGTAGACTAACGAGGAGAGCCTGTCTCATTTCTGGAAAGCAGGATCTGGATCTGGCTGCACAGGCTGCAGAGATGCAAACTGCTTTTGTTTAGTTGATTGAATCTAGAAGACTCGGCTGAACAGAGTGCTTGTGTGGTTACCTTGCTACAGTATGTTCCGTCAAATTGAAAAAAAGTAAGTATTGAGTTAACTATTTTTTACTCCAATCGATTGTATAGCATTAATTTATTTTTATTCCATTAGACCTTAATTTATGTTGAAATATAATATTATGCCTTAAATTATGCCAATCATATGTTAGTATCATCATTATTAATCTGCTAATACAATGCGTCCCACAAGCCTAGCTCTAGAGGTACAGATTTCATCTACGGTTCCCGGTAATCAGCCTCATTGGACACTTTCGCATCTGTAGGGCCAAGCTCGAGCTGTTAACCAAGCAACTACTCCCGGCCCTCCGACCCTTTATTGGCCCTGTTTGGATCCATGGGTTAGAGCTAGTTTGGGCTAGTTGAAGCTCAACTAGCCCTAAAGTAGCCAAATATGAGGGCTAGAGTGGGTTATTTGCAACTAGCTCACCCTAAAAAACTATCCCCCCAAAGAGGTGATTATTTGGGCTAGTTGGGGCTATTTGAGGTGGGGTCCACTGTTTTCTCTCTACTTTCACCCGCACCAATGATTTGGAAAGCACATTTATTATCATTTTAACCCTTGTATCCAAACATCTCTTAGGCTAGAGTTAGTTCAGGGCTAGTCCTGAGCTAGAAACTAACTCTAACCTCTAGTTATGCTAGAGTATCCAAACAGGACCATTATGGTTGTTTTAGCTTTGGACGCTTATACCAAGGAGGCAAAAGAAATACCTGCATACCCCTGTATGCCAATCATTCCCGGTGGTATTGCAACATGTTGCATTAAATGTCCATACGTCATGAGTGGTGGGAGGGGGAGCCAGAAAGGGATAAGGCTGCTACATGGGCAACTGTGATAGATGGCAGACCTATCTATAGCCTGCAATAGTAGGCCAACAACACTCGTTTAGGTACAACCTCTCCAAGCTCAAACGACAATAATAAAGAGACAGAGGGAGTAGTTATAAAAAAAACAAGCAGTTAAACATGATGCAACACGTTCTATGGAGCCTGGCCGGCGTGAATACAAGTAACCAAACCCACTAGAAAAGACCGTGTTTGCCCTCAACAGCATGAGATTTTTTTAGACTCACCGCTCCTCTATTTATTGATTAACAGGAGAGTAGGGATTACAAACGTGTTCTGGTGGCTTCTTAAACCAAAAACAAATCTACCACTAGACTCGTAGATGCTGCTCTTTGCTAGGCTATCAACGCATCCTCATTGGACTTACGACTCTCATGAACAAACTTCACTAAGACAAACTCCAGAGATCGTGCCTTGGTCTCCTGAATAATCTAGCCATGATGGACCCATACCTGCTCCTCCAATGCTCTTGATGAGGTTCAAGCAGTCCGAAGCAATCTGAAGCCTTTGTAGGCCAAGGTTCAATGCCAGCGCTTCCCGGCAAGCAACTGCCTCCAATAACTCCTCCATAAATCTATCAACAAAGCTATGCGTTGAAAAAGGGACTCTGAAAAACCTGTTCATCGATCACGTTGCGGCGAGCATACCCTAATGCCCAGAGAGTGACCACCGCCCTCGTCAGGTTTTGGTGTTTGAGCGCTGCCATGATCGACGAGAACCACCCCCTTGCATCATCGCATTGACATTGGGATTTGAGACAAGTGGTCAGGAGTTAGGAGAACTGTACAGCACACATACACTTCGAGTCGCCATGTTTCTGTGATGGAGGACATCTCATGTAGGGATTGACTGTCGTGCCAGCCTCCATAAGAAAATTTACCTGGGTTTTCCAAAGACTTCTCCGTTCCTCCTCGGATTGATAATCCAACCTCCCAGCCGTATTCTTAGCGACAGCCTTCGCCTATTCCCGATTGTGGACAAGGACAAGCATCCGGTATGCTGACCGAACGGGAAAAAAAATCCCGCTCTTCTCATAATGCCACGTCCAAAAGTCCTGTTCCCTGGTAATCAGCGGAATATTAAGAATCATCTTCCTATCCATCGGAAGTGAAGACCTCCTCCAGCAGAAGCTGATTCCAACTGCACACCTTCTGATCAATGAGAGATCACTAACTCGCTATGGTCTGTCGTTCTCACGCCGGCAACAAATTGGTCGCATCAACCCTGCCCGCGGCAGCCAGTTCATAGACCAAATGTCTCAGTAGACTCACCATTGCCTATCCCCCCGAATGAGACCTTGTTGCAACACCTCCTTGCCATCAACGATCGCTCGCCAAACTCTAGAAGGGGATGCTCCAATTGTCGCATCAACAAAATTTCCGTTTGGAAAATACACCGCCTTTAAAATCCGTGCATGCCTGGCCACCAAAACAGCATGAGATAGAATAGGACACTGAAGCCCATGTGCGGGTGGTCTGAACATCAACACCACAAAGCCCAATACCGGTTCATTATTTAGAATATCAATTATCACATCTTCGGTTTTTCTAAAAAGAAAATCATATCTTTCAGTGAGGACGGTTCTATAGCCATAAAGCAACCATGGACACCCACTATAAATTCACAACAAGTGCCCATACACATATATCCAATACATAAAACTGTTGTTTAAGTTTAAGAGGAATAGTTGGAAAAAAAATACAAATCTCTCATGTGCTTCGTGTAGTGGATGCTCATAATTGATCCATGGGATCGTTCCTATTAAGGCCTCGTTCGTTTGGCTGGTTTTGAGGATGGGAACCATTCCAGCTAATCCATGTTAATACAAATAAGCCTATCATTCCAGCTGGATCACTTCCAGAGCAGCCAATCCAGAATAAACGAACGAGGCCTAAACCTTTTTCCTCACATCTCTCCCAACGACTGCTTGTGCATACATTCTTACTCCAAATGTTAGAAACCACCGTAGTTTCCAACTTTCCATACCTTCAGGACTCCACCTCTAGAAACTAGCTTTTCCAAGCAAGTTTGTACAAGTAGTTTCCATGGAAAAAGAAATTTAATAAACACTGCAACACAAACAAACAAGGATCAGCTGTGACAAACATTATGTAAGCAATTCTACGAAGATACATCATTTGAGTTCAAAGCAAAGTAGGTACCAACATTGATAAGTTTATTAAGTACAATTAATAACCATATAAATTTAGGTAGCAATGCTGACAAAACATAGTAATATTTAGATGACCATCAGCCGTTTGTCCTCCTCCACATGAACTCCCATGTCCACAGGAACTCCATTAGGACTGACACGCATTGAAATCCTTTCCTCACTTCAGCAGGCTGAAAAAGATAAGCATCGGCATCACCGCGCTGCAGCCGTCGCTCGAGAGAATTTCCATTTCGGCTGTGTGAGCGATAGCGGTAGGAGTTGGGAGGAACCGGGAAGGAGAAGGCAGGAGATGAGCGCGGAGGAGTTCTTAATTCAGGAATGGAGTTTAACGTTTACAATTGCCTATCTGATCTCTTCCTCTCGCCGATCTCATATACTCATTACAGAGGCTCTGCCTCTTTCACGCGTGCAAGCGTTCAAGCCCACTGCTCGCCGAAGACTCGTGGGTTCGGCTTCCTGGGCCTTCGTCCTCTGGGCCGGTCCCTGGATACTCCATCCTCCTCCTGGGCCGAGTCACGACGGTGGCTGACATCCCCTCCCCATTGGGACACTGCTTGCCCCCAAGCAGTGGCGCGAGGAAACTCCTGGCGAACAGCTTCAAAGTCCTTCTATGTTGCCAACGCCGACGACAGATTGTTCCACTTCACAAGCACATGAGGGATAGTAGAAGTACCACGGGCCACCATGCGAGTCTGCAGAATCTGTTCTAGAGCCAAATGGATGGCAAAGTCAGAAGGTAGGGTTGGGATTACTTGATGAGCGGCACCAACTGCTTTCTTCAGTTGTGAAACATGAAAAAACGGATGAATGGCAGAGTGAGCAGGTAATTCAAGCTTGTAGGCCACTGAACCGACACGAGCCAGGATACGGAAGGGGCCGAAGAAGCAAAAAGCGAGTTTCTGATGGGAGCGAGGGAAGTTTGCACATACGACTGCAGTTTGAGGTAAACGAAATCACCAACTGCAAAGCTGCACTCCGACCTATGTTGATCAGATTGTTTCTTCATCCGATGTTTTGCTCGGTTGAGGTGATGTTGGAGAAGCCGGTCCATCCACTAACGATCAGAATCCCAGACGGTCACCTCCGGATGAGAAACAGCAGAAGGGTCAACAGCCAGGAGATGTGGAGGATATCCATATAACGCCTCAAAGGGTGAAGGACCGATGGCCGAATGGAAGCATGTATTGTACCAAAATTCTACAGATGGCAACCACTGACTCCACTTGTTGGGTCATGCATGGACAAAGCACCACAAATAGGTCTCTAGGCACTGGTTTAGCCGCTCCGTCTGACCATCAGATTGGGGGTGATAGGCGGTGCTTCGGTAGAGTGACACATCAGCTAGCTTGAAAAGCTCAGACCAAAAGTGATTGGTAAATATGCGGTCACGATCAGAAATAATAGAGCTCAAAAGGCCATGTAAGGGATAAACATTATGAAAGAATGACTTGGCAACGCTGGCAGCAGTAAAAGGGTGACAGAGGGGAATGAAATGTCCATACTTGGTCAACAGATCAACTATTACCAGCACACAGTTGAATGTATTAGACAATGGAAGTCCCTCGATGAAATCCATCTATATCACTTGCCACGCTGAATCAGGAACCGACAAGGGCTGCAATAGGCCTGGAGATTTGGATCGATCATACTTGGATTGCTGACATACAACACAGGATTGCACAAACTGCTTGACTGCAGTTTTCATACCCTGCCAGGCAAAACATTGCTTTAGCCTCATATAAGTCACTGGTATTCCAGAATATCCGCCCCACGAGCTGGAGTGAAATTGGGCAATAAGCTGCTGGTGAAATGCCGGGTCATCTCCAATCTAGACACGACCATTATAACGGAGTAAGCCAAACTATAGGGAAAAATGAGGTATGGCCTCTGAGTCAACAACCAGTTTGGTCAACAAAGTAGTAGCAAAAGTGTCCTCGCGATAACTTGCAAGCACCGCAGATACCTAGGAGGGTACCAGAGAGGTTACTGCCGCACAAACAGCTGGAGGTGAGGGGTGGTGAGACAATGCATCGGCTACCCTATTATCAGAACCTGAGCGGTAGACAATACGGTATTGTAAACCCAACAATTTGAAGAAAACCCGTTGCTGCCAGTGAGTATGCAATCTTTGATCAGTGAGCTGTGTCAGGATTTTCTGATCGGTGAGGATCACAAACTCCTGAAACTGCAAGTAAGGACGCCACAGTTGCACAGCAAGCAGAATCGCCATGAATTCTTTTTCATATGTTGATAAACCACGTGACTTGGCTCCCAACGCTTTACTGAAGAACACCAGGGGGTGACCGTCTTGCATGAGGACCGCACCGACACCCAACTCAGATGCATCAGTTTTAATTGAGAAAGGCTTGGCAAAATTTGGAAGAGCCATCACCGGAGCTTGACAGAGGGTAGCTTTCAATGTCTGAAAAGCATAGTCGCGATTAGGAGTCCAAATGAACAGGGCATGCTTCTTCAAAAGATTTATTAGTGGCTTTGAAATGATTCTAAAGTGGCGAACAAAACGCCGGTAATAACCGGCGAACCCCAGAAAGGAACAGAGTTCTTTGACTGAGCTCAGAGTGGGCCAAGAGGCAATAGACTCCAGCTTGGAAGGATCAGTACCCATGCCGGCTTGACTGATAACATGGCCGAGATAAGAAATCTTGGTTTGGGCGAAGGAGCATTTTGACATTTTTAGCTTCCACTGATCCTTAGACAACAACTCAAACACAGCTCATTGCATGAGGTGATCCTCCCATGTTCGGCTATAGATCATGATATCATCAAAGAAGACCAACACAAACTTCCGAAGGCAGGGAGCAAGAGTTGTATTCATAGCATCCTGGAAGGTGCCCGGGGCTCCGGTGAGTCCGAAGGACATAACCCAAAACTCAAATTGCCCAAAGTGGGTTTGGAAGGCGGTTTTGAATTCCTCGCCGGATTTCATGCGGATTTGGTGAAAGCCGGACCGTAAATCCAAGGTTGTGAAATAAGCTGCCCCGGACAGCTCATCCAGCAATTCTTCGATGATAGGAACATGATATTTGCCCTTAACTGTGATGGCATTCAGCCAACGGTAATCAACGCAAAACCTCCAGCTCTGATCTTTTTTCCTCACCAACATAACCGGAGAGGCAAATGCACTGGCACTCTTCTGAATGATGCCCTGCTGAAGCATATCATTGACTTATCATTCAATTTCTATTTTCAGAAGAGGTGCATAGTGGTAAGGCCATATGAAGGCCGGTTGAGCCCCTAACATCAAGGGAATGGAGTGATCACAATGCCGGCGGGGAGGCAACCCTGAAACTGACTCAAATAGATGGGCATATTCATCAATCAAAGCCGAAACAGCCGGGTTCAGAGAAGAGACTGACGGTGAAGACTCAGGAAGCTGTACCAAGCATAGTTGAATTACAGAACCCACCAGCAGGTCTGTAGTGTCCCCAATCAACATAGCAGTAGCACCTTCGTAAGGAATGGAGATCCATTTTTGAGCCCAGTGTACTTGCATCGGGCTAAAACTTACCGGCCAATCTAGACCAAGGATCATATCATATGATGAGAGAGGCAACAACTTGAGATCAGTTGAAAAGGAACACCCCTGCACAGACCAACGAGCACCAGGCAAAAATGATGTGCATTCTAAAATGGTGCCATTAGCCACTTGTACTTGAATTGGGGACAGAAGTTCCTTGATACCCGACAGCGACTAAGCCAATGCATAATTCAAGAAAGTATGAGAGGAACCGAAATCCACCAAAATAGACAAAGGATGACCTTGGATATCTCCAGACAGGCTAAATGTCTTAGGGGAAGCTGAGCTGACTGCCACAGCCATCGAGAGATGCATCATAATTTGAGTTTCAGGTGATGACTCATCAGAACACTCGGCTGCATCGGACTCCGGAAATATATCCATCAATTACTGCACCAAGTGTAACTGCACCATTTTCTGAACATTTGTGTTCATGGCTCCATTTTGCGCCACACCGGATGCACAGACCCTGGGCGCGGCGAGAGGCCCGTAAGGCTTTGAACTTGTCTTCGGCCGAGGTTTGAAGAGCATTGGGTAGACGCTTACTCTCGCCATCAGCAAGCTTCAGTGGTAGTGGAGGCAGAGCCACGACACTAGGCCATGGCGGCTTATAAGCAGGTGATATATCAAAACGCTGAGTAGGCCTCTTGTTGAGTCCCAGCGCCTCTTCCTGTAATTGAGCAAGAACACAAGCAGTGCCCAAAGTGGATGGCCGTTGAACAAGAAGAACAACTCCGATTTCATCACGCAAGCCATCAATAAAACGCTGAGTATAATAGAGTGGGTCTGGGTGTTTGGTATAGGCTTTCAGGTCATCTACAAGAGCAACAAATTGATCTATATATTCATTGATAGGGCCGGTTTGCCAAATCTGAAACAAGCGACGCAGCAGAAGCTCGTGCTCATCCCTGGCAAAGAGCAACAACAACTGTGAACAAAATTCGGACCAAGTGATGGCCTCAAGCTAATCCTCAACTGAAGAGAGCCAACATTTGGCTGCACCATGAAAGTGCATAGTGGCAGCCTACACCCAAACCACAGATTCAACACGATAGAGTTCAAAGTAGTGAATGGCTTGCTTGATCCACAGCTTAGGATGACCCCCCTCAAACCTAGGGAAATCAAACTTGGGAAGCTTGCCGGTATGGCCGCCCCTAGAACCCCCCTGATAGCTAGACTCGTAATAACCTCCTGGGTGTGGTTGTGGTGGACGTGGTGGTGGTGGGTGTGGAGGAGGACTTGGTAATGGATGCGGGGAAAGAGGATGGCAAGGAAACATACCTTTGCCAAGAGGTGGAATAAGAGTGGTAACCACTCCGAATGCACCTTCCCGGTTCACAATTTCGACGCGGTGCCCGTTGGGCCGAGGGGCTGCAGATCCCGTAGATGGGCGTGGGGCAGCCTGAAAGTCGCCGAAGCCGGCGGACTTGAAGTGTGGAGTGATGACGGGCTTGGCGTCGTGGATCGACGCGCATGGCGACATGGGAGCCAATGCGGACTTGGTGGCAGGCGCAGTCGCGAACACCCCAGGAGTCGCAGACGGGCCATCCACCATCAAGCGTTCCATGTACTTGGAGATCTTCCCCACTTCAAGCTTCAATGTTGTGAGGTTGTTGACCTCGATGCGAAGGTCGTCAATGACGCCGTTGACCCCTAGGCGCCATTCGTCGAACACCTTGGCTGCAGACTCCAAGGCATCCAGACAGGTGGAAGACGATGCCACGGTTGAATCGAGCTTCTGCTCTAGGCCATCGAATCGCTGCTCCTGGGCGGCGAAGCGCTTATCAAGCTCGGCCAGCAGCGCCTTCTGGTCAAGACCCATGGCACCACGGGTGCGTTGAAGACGGGTGTAGTGCTCGTGGGTGGAAAGGAAGGCAGGATCCAGATCGGCGGCACACGCCACAAATTACGACTCCGGGATTGGAATGACGGAATCCCCAAATTGAACTATAGCTCACAGCTTCGATTCGGGGTTAGACCAACCAAATCTAGTGGAGTTCGAGCAATCGATGGAGAAGGTGCTCTAGACAATCGATCGGTGCCGAGGACCGGTGTCTCTGATACCACTTGTGAGCGATAGCGGTAGGAGTTGGGAGGAACCGGGATGGAGAAGGCAGACGTGGGGAGGAAGAAGGGGTAGGAGATGAGCGTGGAGGAGTTCTTAATTCAGGAATGGAGTTTAACGTTTACAATTGTCTATCTGATCTCTTCCTCTCGCCGATCTCATATACTCATTACAGAGGCTCTGCCTCTTTCATGCGTGCAAGCATTCAAGCCCACTGCTCACCAAAGACTCATGGGTTTGGCTTCCTGGGCCTTCGTCCTCCGGGCCAATCCCTAGATACTCCATCCTCCTCCCGGGCCAAGTCACGACGGTGGCTGATAGGCTGCCTCGACTTTCTCGTGCGTCGGTGGCAACCACCTACACACGGTGACCACAACGAGCTTTAGCACCACATCCGCATCTGTCTCGATGGTGTGCCGCTACATGCATGGAACGCAGACATCGCCTAGAAGCTAGTGGTGAGCTCCTGTAAGCTGGACTACATGGAAGACAAGTCCCGGCTTAGGAAGGACACACGTGCGCTCTGCATTTGGGCGCAGACCAAAAACCCGTCTCTCCTCCCTAAGGTAACTTGGCTAACAATTATAGGCAGAGATGTGGAAGTCCACAACAGCTTCACTGCATCATCCTCGTCCTGCAATGGGCTGACATTCAAGGTTCTCGTCCATCTCCATCTTCACGTGGACCTGGAGAGCAGAGGCCCGCCTAGGGAATTCACCTGGCGACTAGGCGTGGTGGACGGAGAGCATTCCCTGCGTAACTGCCACGACCATCCTCCAAATGATCGTCTCGGCAGGCAACACGATGATGATGACGGCTATCGCATTGAATCCCCAGCGGACGACTATGGCAGGACCACAACCAGAGAGCTCAGATGGCGATACAACGTCATCGATGGCAAGCGAGCTTTGCGCGAGCACTCGAGCGCAGTGCCTCACCACCGCCCGAGGCCAGCACTGGGTGATGCAGGGATGAACAACGATGAGCACCGTGGCCGGCACAACGATAAGAGCCGCAACTGGGGCTCACGACGCTTTCACAGCCCATCCCGTGCCCTGGCCAGAGAGCAGGAACGGGATCATTGGGAGTCACGGCATGGGCGACGTCGTGACAACCCAGCCACTTCTGGGGGTCACAGGTGGTGTGAGCTACAAGCTAGCGATGGCGCGGCTGCCTCTGCACTGCACACGAAGTGCCAGTCTTCTGCACCACCAAGCCCCCTGCTTGCTTCTTCAGCCCCGCTGGAACAACTGGGCCACGGACGAGTTGAGTCCTCGCCCCCTGGTGGACAGCACTCCGAAATGTGAGACCCCTCGATGCCCCGTCCTTGCAGCGACTGTTGGGTCTGGGATCTCCCACACGAGTGAGCCGATTGAGCCGACTGTTCATTGGTGTTTTCACACATACTACGACTG
This sequence comes from Miscanthus floridulus, assembly GCF_019320115.1. Taxonomy (NCBI): domain Eukaryota; kingdom Viridiplantae; phylum Streptophyta; class Magnoliopsida; order Poales; family Poaceae; genus Miscanthus; species Miscanthus floridulus. The sequence continues at coordinate 32,276,203 of NC_089595.1, forward strand.
GAGGTAGAAGAGAAAGGGACAATAGAGCACACACACAGCATAAGCACCAACGTTGGCCAGAGCTCTACATAGGAGATGGCAAAACTGAACTCACTCCCTTTACAGGGTTGTAGTCAAAAGCTATATATACAACTCTATCCATCTAATCCTAATATACAAACATGATAGGCTATCATGCTGCTATAGTGACTAGATGTGACAGCAGGGCTGACTTTAGTGTCTGCCCCTGCTATGGCTACAGTGCAGCAGGGGAGCCTTTCGGCACCTGCCCCTACCGTGGCTACAGTGTAGCAGCAGAAGAGCCCTTTCGACGTCTGCTCCTGCCACGCGTACAGATGGAGAGTAGCAGATTATTTTATAATTCTTCCCCTAATTCTGTTGCTAACCCTAGAACCTCCACCACACCGATCATCTTCTTCAGCTCTGTGAACCGAAGACGGCCGAGCAGCTTGGTGAGGACGTCCGCGAGTTGCCGACCAGTTTCGACGAACTCGATGACGATCTCCCCTCCATCAACACATTCCTTGAGGAAGTGAAACTTGACATCGATGTGCTTGCTCCGGTCGTGGAGAACCGGATTCTTCGTGAGGGCGATGGCGAACTGGTTGTCCACCATCAATGCTGGTGGGTGAGCTTCCACACCGGTCAGCTTGCCCAACAGCCAGCGTAGCCACACACTTGGCACGCCGCTGTAGCCACCGCCACGTACTCTACCTCGCACGTGGATAGTGCCACCACCTTCTATTTCAGCGATAGCCATGAGATTGAAATCGACCCGATAAAGACGAGCACGTCAGAGGTGCTTTGCCGTCCATTGATATCCTTCACCATGTCTACATCGCTGAACACAGTGAGCTGTAGCCCACTTCAGCTGGTCTTGGGGAAGACGATCACCTAATCCAACGTCCCTTTGACGTAGGGTAGCAGCCGCTTCATCGTGGCCCAGTGATCCTCTTGGGGATCCTCCATGAAGTGGCTAACGTAGACCACGGTAAACGCAATATCCGGCCTCGTGTGGACTAGGTAGCGCAGACTGCCGAAGATACTCCGGTAGAGTGTTGCATCTACCTTCGCCATAGTACTGGCCTTCATTAGCTTTAGTCGCTCCTCCATTGGAGTCACGCACGGCTTGCACTCAGCCATGCTGCTCTGCTCCAACAGCTTCGAGGTGTACGCGCTCTGACCGAGCGTGAGCGCCTTCTTTCTCTGTCTCACCTCGATGCCGAGATAGTAGGAGAGCACGCTGAGATCGCTCATTTGAAAATGAGCCACCATCTCATGATTGAAGCTATCGATGTCCTTTGCACGTGCACCGGTGACGATCAAATCATCCACATACACGCCAATAACGAGCTCCTCCTTCCCCATCGCCGCGTGTAGAGCGCATGCTTGGTTGCACACCGCGTGAACCCAAACTCACCCAGTGTGGTGTCAAGCTTGGTGTTCCACACTCGTGGGGCCTATCACAACCCGTAGAGCGCCTTGCGTAGTCGGAGCACCCTATGCTCCGCTCCCTTGACGGCAAAATCCAGAGGTTGCCTAATGAAGACCGTCTCCGTCAGCTCGCCATTGAGGAAGGCTGATTTTATGTCCTGGTGATGGATGCGCTAGTCCTTCACTACTGCCAAAGTCAGCAGCAGTCAGATAGACTCTATACGCGCTATCGGCGCAAAGACTTTCTCAAAGTTGATGCCCTCGTGTTGGACAAAGCCTCGGGTGACGAGGCGCGCCTTGTGCTTGACAATGGCGCCACGCTCGTCCCACTTAATCTTGTACACCCACTTCAAGCTGGTCGGATGGCATCCTAGTGGTGGATCAATGAGCTCCCAAGTCTCGTTTTCCTTGATCGCCTTCATCTCCTCTAGCATCGACCATCGCCAATTTGCATTGTGCTCGGCCAGCACGAACGTGGGTGGTTCCTCTGCACTAACGAGAAACAGCTCTAGGTCATTGAGTAGCCAACCCGCTAGGCCTGAGGACCCTGTGCCACCAACGATGTCATCCAGACTACGGAACCGCACCTCCTCACCATCGTTGAAGGCATCCATGAACTCGGTGATGTCGCTTGGAGGTGAGACGAACTCGATCGACGTCGATGGAGTCCCCTATTTCGCCAGAGTGGTCGACACAACACCTGGAGTGCTCGACATCCCGGCTGCAGTGCTTAGCACTACTCCTAGACCGCTCGTCACCACCCCTATAGTGGTGTAGTGGTTGGTACCACTAGAGAGTGCTCAGCACCAGTCTTGGAGTGGTCAGCACCACTGCAAGACATCTTGGCTCCACTACAGGAGCGTTCAGCACCCCTCCTAGAGTGGTTGACACCACTGTAGGACTGCTCAACACCACTCCTAGACCGCTCGGCACCACTCCTAGAGTGCTTGGTACCCCTTCCGGAGTGCTCGACACCGCCCAATAGTTCTTGTCTCTATTGCTAGACCAAGTGCTCGACGATGAAGGTGCTGGTGAAGCCGCCAGCTTCCCCTGTGCCCAGACTATCCTAGTCACAGGTCGTCTTCTCGTCGAACATGATGTCACGCAAGACAACCACCTTGCCTCCACGTGGGTCATAGAGCCAGTATGCCTTGATGCCTTCCTCGTAGCCTAGGAGCACCATCGGTGTGCTTCTGTCCTCTAGCTTGGTGAGGACCAGCTTCATCTTCTTGACATGGCCGATGCAGCTGAATGTCCCAAGGAAGGACATGCTAGGATTGTGCCCATACCAAACTTTGAACGGCTTCTTGTCCTTAAGGGCCTTGGTGGACGCGCTGTTGAGGATGAACACCACCGTGGTCACCGCCTCTCCCTAGAACTTTGTCCGTATGCTTTTGGCCTTCATCATGGATCGAGCCATGCTGACCACTGTCTGGTTCTACTGCTCCACCATGCCGACCACTGTCTGGTTCTGCTGCTCCACCATGCCATTCTGTTGTGGCAAGTACGGCGCGGTGTGGTGTTCCATCATACCCTGATCCACGCAGTATGCAGCGAACTCCACCAAAGTGAATTCACCGCCGTAATCAGTCCGCAGCACACACAACTTGCCGCTCTCCGCCTCCACGCATGCCTTGAACTTCTTGATCGCCTCCGCCACCTCATCCTTACTCATCAAGAGTTGCAGCCACATATAGCGACTGCAATTATCCACGAGCAGGAGGAAATACCACCGACCACCGTTTGTGGCTGGCGTGATTGACCCACAGAGATCGCCATGGATGAGCTCGAGAGCGTCCACCGCATGATACTTGGCCACCTTTGGGAATGGCAGCCTCCTCTGCTTCCTGACCAAGCAGCTATCACACAGCTCACCTATGTGCTTGATGTGGGGCAGCCCTTAGACCATCTTCTCCAGTCGACCGAGCGTGTCAAAGTTGAGATGGCCGAACCGGGCATGCCATAGCCACGGCTCCTCAGTGTACCATGCTACCAGGCACACCGGCTGCTCCACCTTCAAGTCGATCAGGTACAACTGGTTCTGGGACCTCTTCATTTTGGCAAGAAGCCACTGCTCCTAGTCCCTGATCCTGAGGACACCATCCTTAATTAGTACCTCGCTGCCACGCTCATCCAGCTGACCAATGCTGATGTTGCTTGAACATAGCTACGGGATATAATATACATCTATCAGCGCGTGGTGCTTGCTGTTCTAGCACCTGAATATGATGGTGCCGCGCCCTCGGATTGCCACCCTTGAGCCATCACCGAACTTTACCGTGTCGGTCATGTTGCCATCGAGCTCAGAGAAGGCTTCCTTGGAGCCCATCATGTGATTGCTGGCGTCGGAGTCCAGATACCACCGCTGCTCCTGCTCACTGCCCACACATTTGAGGTGGACTTAGGCGCGTAGTTCATCAAGATTGACAACCTTTAGAGCCTTATCGTGCCCTTCCACCGCCATCACCTCTCCCTTTTACTTGGCCTCAATGTCATGCAGTGAATAGAATGTCATCATCAGGAGAGTGGCCTCATCATCCTCATCAGCCTACGCTAAATGAGTCTTAGCCTTCTTCTCCGGCTTGCGATTTGGGCACTCCTTTGCCCAATGGCCCGTCTTCCCGCAGTGCCGGCAAGCATTGGGGTCGACCTTCTTCTTCTTTTCTGAAGAAACCTTGCCGCGGCACTTGCCATCACCACTGCGGCTGGAGAAGGCTTCCCTAGACTTCTTCTCCTTCATCTGGGCAGCCCACTCCTCCTCTATCAGCAGCAACTTGCCGATGTTCGTCATTGCTATGGCCTGCTTCATGCATTCATCCACCACCCGTAGATGGCCTGTCACATCCTCAATAGTGAGGGTGGACAAGTCCAGCATCGTCTCTATGGAGAGAGTGATCTAGATGTACTTCACTGGTACGGAGTGGAGGTACTTGGAGACCACCTCTTCTTCGTCGATGGTGACGCCATGGCTCCTCAGCTTGCTGATGAGCGACTGCAGGAGGAGGGAGAAGTCCTCCATCAACTCATCATCATTGAACTTGAGGTTGGCGTACTCCTGCTTCAGCAGCTAGACCGTCGCCATCTTTGCACGGTCGGAGCCAACGCGCATCACTACAATGGCCTCCCACGCCTCCTTAGCAGAGTTCTTCGCCCCCAACAGCTCCTTGTACTCTGCTGGCACAGCATCGAGGATAGCCTCAAATGCTGACATGTCATTGTCTTCATTGTTGGTGCTCTTGTCAATGGTATTCTAGAGCCATCGGGCTCTGAGCTTGACCTTCATGGTCACCGCTCACTTGCCATAGCTGGTGCGAGTCAGCGTTGGTCAACTGGTGCCGCTAACCTTCCGCACTGTGCGCACAATGACCTTCTATCTTGGCTAGGCAGCCACAGTAGCGCCGCTGCTGTCATCCATCTCTAAACCATCCGTCATCACCAGCGGTTAGTCCAACGACGACGCTCGTACGGCTCCGATACCACTTATAGGACCTGGGATCTCCCACACGGGTGAGCCGACCGCTCATCGGCGTTCTTGCACACACACTATGGCCAGAGGTAGAAGAGGGAGAGATAATAGAGCGCACATAGACACAGCGCAAGCACCAGTGTTAGCTGGAGCTCTGCAAAGGAGATGGCAAACTGAACTCACTCTCTTTACTCAATTGCAGTCAAAAGCTATATATACAACTCTACCCATCTAATCCTAGGACATAGACATGTTAGTGCAGCAGCAGGGGAGTCTTTTCAACTCCTGCTACTGCCACATGTACGGAGCAGCAGATTACTTTATAGCGACTACATCGACCATGCCAGCACAGAAAACAAGGGCCCACAGCCACTTATGCAGCAGCCGTCGGCACAAGGAAGGATAGCAGCGCTCCCCAGCGCGTCCCGAGCCAAAGAAAACTTCAGCAAAGCATCGCCCACGCTGCGATCCAAGGGTTTCTTTGCCCCCGTCTACGGAGGGCGACCGAGATGAAGTGCCTGTGCTGATCGACAGGGCCTCCCCGTAGCGCACCGTGTCCTCGCCAACTACACGCCCTCGAGCAACTTCGGGCGGCTGCTCTGCGACGCGCACACGAATTCAACGCTTCAGGCCTGGCATTGTCTACGTCAGGCATGGGCCGGGCCAGGCTAGGCCACTCCGCGAGTAGCTCTAGGGGGCAGCGACAACGATCATCCAGGCAGGCCCGGATGCTGCTGCAAACACGGTTTGTGGCCAGGAGGAGCCATGCGGTGCGGAGAGCGTGGCGTCGGGCTTCGTCCGCATAGTGTCGCGCACCTTGTCTCCGGCACGGCTGTAAGCGCCACCACGTAACCCTGCTCAGACTCAACGCCATCAAAGGGCGTCGGCAATCTCACTCCGCAAGAGTGTTCATCCGGCTTCCAAGAATTGGCCCTGGAGCGACGCCCAGGCGAAGGCGCGTCAGGTCCTGATGAAGAAGCTAGGCATCACAAAAGAGGAAGGGCTCTCAGCAGATGACCAGTTCCTGCACTACTTCAGCCTCTTCAGGGCCCCCCTCACCGATGAGGCCATCAAGGCGATGATGGCGTTGTGTGGCCTCGACGATGCAGCTACCACAGGTGCTGTTTAGGCCTAGGATCTTGGCGTGCACTGCACTGCAACAGGGTCTTTCCATTTGTTTTAATGGCATAGCATAATTGTCAGCTTCTTGAAGCGACCCCGATTTCTGTGAAGGGAAATCCACAGCGTCGAAGTGTAATAAGACCGTTGTAGGTCATATTACCCAAATTCCAGTCGAATATCACATCCATACAACGATAATATCAGAGTACAAATAGTGCGGAATTACATAAATTATTACATCGCCGCATTGGCGGAATCAAAAGTAGCATTCATTCAGAACAGCTTGAAGATAAGATCACCAAACTCGAGTGTAGGCACGAACCCCTCAACCATCAAACTCCTCGGAGCTATACTCCTCAGCAGAACCTGTGTGCCAAAATTTATCAGTACGATTTGTACTGGCCACTCCCAACCCTATGAGCATTGCTTTGTGGAAATTGGATGCAAGTTGGATATAATCAAAGGAACCTATAAGGCTGGGGTTTCCTATGCAGTAGCATATCAAGTATATAATAATAGTTGGTCAAGTTTTAACACCATTCCCACACACCATCCCACCCCATTCCCTTTTCTGAGCTAGGTTTCGATCCTGGGATCAATATACCACCATCTCCATCAACACCATACCATCGCTCAGTTGATAGGCCAACTCCCTCTCGGCACTACCTCAAGGCCCGTAGCCCCTGGCTACGACCGACACTCTCTCATGGGGGAAGAAGAGAAGGACTCATCTCGCTATCTAGTTTAAGCGAAACCCAGGAAAGGTCCATAGCTGACGAGTCGGCACATGTATCGATCGTTCAACCATACACTCTGCAGAGGTTTTACATAACCACAAGATCCGCCTTCCTTGCTGACCGTCGTCAACTGGGCTGATTCCGGCTGCTTGCTAGCCTAGGATAATGCCACTCTACCATTCAGCCCTAGTACACCCCAAGTCTAGTTAGGGGTGGCTAAAACTGTGAGTCATGAGCCGGGTCCACAAGGTCTCCATGAAGTCTCGGAAGGGTGTGGGGGAAATCCTCCGCGCCCCGTACCTCCTTACACTGTCTGCTATCAACCTAGCAGTAGTGGCAATATCCTACCAAGTAGTCCGGCCGTCCAGCACCATATAGGGCGAGTGGTACGTAAGGCTTCCTGGTGAATCTGAGTACTAGTAAGTCCTTAGGGGTGACCAAGCCAGAATGTCTTCATTAGGGTTTCCATTTACCGTGCCACCACAGCACCTCCATCCCAGGCTCCTCCCATCACAGGTTCACACCCAGGGCCACCTCATATACCATTTACCCACCACAGGTATCCATTTCCAGGGGTGCCCAGGTAGCACCCCACGGCAAGACTTGCCCCAGGCTCATCGTATACTCCAACTTGATCGACACAACTCTCACCCTCCACACACCCAAGTCACACGCAACACTCTCCCCATAGCCTAGATAACAACACGCATTAATATAGTATAAGCATAGTAGAAGTACAAGTAAATGAAATATAGCAGTAAGCGTGTGTCTAGCCTAATGGCAGGGTATGTAGGGGCAAGGTTGCGTTAAGGTAGAGGCCATCAAGTAAGCATACTACCATGCAAATCCTATCATAGTATGATTATAATAGTAAAGTAAAGCAATAGCAGTTCTATATTAGCCATGCGTAATAGGTGCTATGAGGTTGGGTGGGATGTGGCACCTTCAGTGTAGTCGTCTCTGTTCTTCTCATGGTACTCACGATCCTCGTCTGTCTGGTTCTCCTCCGAGTCTACAAACGATCGCATTATAGTCGCATTAGCGACGTCTATAGAATAGCACAAAGAAGCAATGAAAATTAAAAAGAGCCAAATGCACTCAAACATGGGTTCATTACGTAGAGCTCGATTTTAGATGAATTTTGGTCCTAGTTTCGTATTTTTCTGAGGTCATATGAATTAGTTATGAATTTCCGAAGTTTAAATCATTTCTGAAAATGGAAAAGGCTGAATTAATTCTGGGCTGACACGTGTCACGCTGTGACTGGTCCACGTGGCATGCTGACGTCAGCATGATGTCAGCATGATGTCATCATCTCGGTTCCGAGCTGACAGGTGGGGTTCAGCTGATGTTAGCATGACGTCTGCAATGTCATCAGTTCTGACAGGTGGGTCCAGGAACTCTTGGGTCACTAACATGTGGGTCCGATCAAAGTCAACGTCAGTCAATGGCGAGTCAACAGTCAACAGTCTATGGTCAACGGTCAGGGTCACTAACGTGTGGGGCCAGGGCTGCTGACGTCAGCATGACTTCACCACGGCTGTGTTGGCTTCTGACATGTGGGTCCCGCGTGACGTCAGCATGATGTCAGTATCTGACATGTGGGTCCAGAGTGTCCGTGCCACTGACATGTGGGGCCAGGTCAACGGTTAACATGGGCCGGGTCTCAAACGGGCTCTAGTGGGCTCGGGTTGGGCCGGTCTGGGCCGGGCTGGGCCAGACACGTGGCAAGCTGTGGCGCTACCACGTCGAAGCCGTGGGCCTCCACTGGGCTATGGTCTTCGGCTATGGGCGTGAGCGTGGCTCACGGTGGACCAAGAGACGCTGGTCCATGGACCGCAGATAGGTCTACGGTGGACTGAGTCCACCCTTCTTCTCTCAGGCGTGGTCCATGTGCACCGGGTGCATGCACGGGTTGCCGGCGAGGGGGGGTGTTCCCCTGTTTCTCCCGCGGCCGTGCTCTTGCCGGCGGCGAGCTCGCTGGTGAGCCTCCGTGTGGTGCTAGTGTGCAATTGATGCGGGTGGAAGCTCCACTGAGCCTCGGCATCTTCATTGGTGGGGTTACCACGGTGTGCGGGGTCCCGTGGTGTGCTGGCCACGGCAGCAGTCTTCTGGGCACGACGGCGGCACCGGTGAGGTGGCTACGGCCACAGTGAAGCGTCTTGGTGGGGCGTGTAAGCTTCTACGGATCCGTGGGGACGCGGCGAGGGCGTCCAGGGCTCAAGGCGGGGCTTCGGGCTTCTAGGTGGCCGGTAGGGGCTCCCCGGCGGCCACGGTGACATGGTGACGACGGTGAGGCGCGCGGGTGAACTATGGGGCTCCAGCGGGGCGATCACGGCGTGGTCGCTGGTGTGCGCGTGGGTGCGTGTGTTCCCAAAGGCCGGAGACGGCCCTGGCCTACGCGCTCCCGGTGTGGAGCGCCATGGCCGACAAGGTGAGGTCCGGCGGCAGGCAGGGAGAGACCGGGAGGGGGCTCACCGTTGGTGTCGACGGCGATAGGGTGGCGATGCAGTGGCGGTTCAAGGCCATGTAGCTCCGGAAGCCGTGCAATGCCGTGCAGCGTCGTGGCGTCGTCCTTGCTCTGGCGGCTTCAGAGGTGCTTCGTTGGCGGCTCCTTCTTCTTTCTCCCTCTCCCTTCCTTCTTCCTCTCTTGGCTCTCTCTCTTGGCTCGGGTGTGTAGAGGGTGGCCACAAAGTGGCGGCGGGGCGTTGAGAGCTCAGGGCGCTAGGGCAACCGAGGCCAGGCTTTTATAGCCGAGCTCCAAGCTTCCATGGCGGATGGCAATCGATCGGTGGAGAGGCGTGCGATGCATCCTACGGTGGCGCGAGGTTGCGTGGGCGCGGCGCCAAGGAGACAGGGCCATGCCCCGGGCGTGACCCCCTGGCCCGCTCCTACCAGGGCTATCGGGGCTTGGTCGGAGGCGGTTGTGGTGAGCGTGGAGAAGATGAACAGGGAAGGCTGACACGCGGGGCCCGTGTGGCAGCGGCTGCAAGCGAAGACGGGGAGGTGCGTGGGCATGAGCGGCGTGCAGGCTGGCTGCTGGGCCTGCGCGAGCTCGTGGGCCGGCCTGCTGCTGCGCGCTGGCGGGGCTGGCCGGTTGGGCTAGTTGGTGCGGTGGGGCTGGCTGGGCCGTGAAGTCGAGCAGGCCTAGGCCTTAGCGAGGCTTCCTCCCTTTTCTTCTTTTTCTGTTTTTCTTTTCTTCTCCTTTGTTTGAATTTAAATTTGGTTTTAGAATTTGAATTCAAGATTGGTGCACCAAATTCATTGGAGTTTTAGATATGAGGCCCACAACATTCTTATGTAAATATTAGGAATTTATTTAGCTATTCTGTATAACAAAAATAGGTGTAGTTTTGTTATACAAAAATAGAATTAATTTCCTCTTTAAACCCTTATTCCTTGGTTTGAGTTTTAATTATTTTATGGTTTATTACTTTATTGGAGTTGTTAAGCATATCATAACTCAAATGGAAATCCGAATCACATTTTGAATTAACAATGTATGCAATACTTTATTTGTTAGAATTTTAAATAAACACAATTAACTAATGACATGCCATGCTTATGTGTGGACTTGGGTTGGGGTTAGACCTAATGCATCTCTTAGGTTGGGTTTCTATACATGACACTCATCATCACATGGAAGTTCTAAGAAATTTTTTTATAGTTGGTATTTTTAGTGTATGGATTTTTGGGTTGTTACACTTCTCAACTGGAATGTCAGGGGACTAAATGATGGAGCTAGGAAAGATGCAGTGAACGAGCTTGTGAAAGATACTCGCTCCACTATTGTTTGCCTACCACAAACTAAGCTGCAGCTTGTGGATCAGAATGTGGTGAATCGCTCATTAGGACCAAAATTTGCCAACTCCTATGCAGTTCTGCCGGCCGAACAAACTAGAGGTGGCATCCTACTCGCCGTCAATGAGGACTTCTTTGACCACTCAGACGTCCACATGTCCACACATGCCATCACAGCGACGATCACAATGAGAGCAGACAGCCTTCCATGGCAAATCACGGTGGTGTATGGACTGCAGGGGGGATGCGGCGAAACTACAGTTTCTCCAGGAGCTTAGAGACATCCCCCCGCCCAACCATGACAAACGGCTCATCCTCGGGACTTCAACTTAATATACCATGCGGAAGACAAAAATAACTCAAACCTAAATCGTCGGATTATGGGCTCCTTCAAAGAGGTGATAGACGACTTGGGCCTCAAAGAAATAAGATTAAATGGTCGCCGCTTCACCTGGAGCAATGAGCAAGATACTCCAACTCTTACTCGGATTGACAGGATTTTCTGCACCCCTGAATGGGAGCTGCTGCTCCCGACATGCTTCCTCCACTCTCTACCTTCCCTCATGTCAGACCACACTCCACTCCTCCTGCAGGGTGAGCTTGACCACCGGCATAACTCGTTGTTCCGGTTTGAAAACTTTTGGACCAAGATGCAGGGCTTCAATGGGTTAGTCCAGGATACTTGGAACAAGCCGGTTAACTCGACACTGCCCCTGAAACGCCTACATATCAAATTGTCTAGAGTTTCCAAATCTATCAAACGGTGGCGCAAAGAAAAGATCGGGGACACTAGACTGCAGCTAGCAATAGCCAAAGAAGTCCTGCTTCAGCTTGAGGCCGCTCAAGAATCTAGAGCGCTCACGGCTGAGGAACTTGAGCTACGTCGACGCCTAAAAATCAGAAGCACCGGATTGGCCGCCATTGAAAAAGCAAGAATTAGGCAAAGATCGAGGCTCACCTACATCCAGTGCGGTGACGCCAACACGAAATTCTTCCACATTCGTGCGAGCTCCCGCCGAAGGAAAAACTGCATTCACTATTTGCACACAAATGAGGGGATGATGTTTGCCCACGAGGGCAAGGAGAAAGTGATCAGGGATTATTTCAGAGACCACATCGGTTCATCAGCACCGAGGCCAATAAGCCTCGATTGGCATTCCCTTGGATATGCCCCGCGAGACCTTTCAGAATTAGAGCTCCTCTTCACATGGGAAGAGGTCAAAGACACTATTGACTCCATGCCGCCCGACAAAGCTCCTGGACCTGACAGCTTCACTGGCGCCTTCTTCAAATCTTGCTGGGAAACCATTGAAGATGACATCATGGCTGCCATAAATAGCCTATTTGCAATGAACTCCCAAGGCTTCTAGTTTTTGAACTCGGCGAACATCGTCCTACTTCCCAAAATAAATGACGCCTTAAGAGTCACATATTACATGCCCATCAACCTCATCCACAGCATCACCAAGATCTTTTCCAAACTTCTAGCTAACAGATTGGCGCCAATGCTGGACTCTATGGTCTCAAATTGCCAGAATGCATTGATTAAAAAGAGGAGCATACATGATAATTTCCTATACGTCCAAAGCACGGTGAGGAAACTACACAAGCAAAAAATGCCGGCCCTCTTCTTAAAGCTTGACATCCACAAGGCCTTTGACACGGCTAATTGGAGCTACCTTCTGGAGGTACTACAGGCCCTGGGATTTGGGCCAAGATGGTGAGAGTGGGTTTCCATTCTTTTCCGCATGGCCACCTCAAGCTTCAACCATGGCAGAGGTGTTCGCCAAGGCGACCCCCTCTCCCCCATGCTTTTCATCCTTGCAATGGACCCTCTCCAGCGCCTCCTCGATCTAGCGACCCAGCAAGGGATCCTATCCCCGCTGCCTCCATCAGCTGCTAAATGGAGTATCTCCATGTACGCGGACGACGCAGCCATCTTCATTAACCCAGTAAAGGAAGATCTCGAAGCAATCAAAATAGTCCTACAGGCGTTTGGGAGCTCCTCGGGCCTACACATTAACCTCAAAAAAAGCTTCATACACCCGATTAGATGCGAGGATGTTGACCTAGAGCAGTTACTTTCCTCCTTCGATGGTGTCAGACGCACATTCCCTTGCCGATACTTAGGACTGCAGCTGCACACTAGAAAGCTTCAGAAGATTCATGTGCAACCACTCATTGAATGCATTGGCCAAAGACTCCCCGGATAGAAAGGAAGATAGTTGAACAGAGCAAGACGATTGACGCTTGTCTCCTCAGTGCTCTCATCTATGCCAACTTATCATCTCAGTGTTTCCACTAGCGGCATGGGCTACAAAGAAAATTGATAAAATTAGGAGATCTTTCCTTTGGAAGGGCGATGAAAATGCAAATGGCGGTCATTGTCTCGTCAACTGGCCAACGGTGACTAGGCCAAAAGACATCGGCGGATTAGGGGTGCCGGACCTAGAGAAATTTGGAAGAGCCCTTCGCCTTCGATGGCTCTGGAAGAGCTAGACCGACGACTGCATACCTTGGGCAGGTTCTGAACTTCCTTGCAACGACGCCGACCGACTACTTTTCAAAACCTCGACCATGATCACGATTGGTGACGGTGCAAGGGCCCGTTTCTGGCACGATAACTGGCTTGATGGGGAGGCCCCCAAAGATTTCGCTCCACATTTGTTTGAGTTGGCAAGAAGGAAAAACAAGTCGGTTCAGCCAGAACAATACCTGGACACGCACCCTGAGGAGCCGAATCACCACCACTGAGCACATAGAGGAATTTGTTTCCCTTTGGATCAGTATCCAATCCGTCCATTTGCAGCCGGGCATGCGTGACTCCATTGTTTGGCGACGGTTCTTACTCCACTCGTTCGGCTTACAGGAATCAATTCAAAGGCTCATTTCCCACCTTCAAGAGCAAGCTAATCTGGAAAGCTTAGGTAGAAAACAAATGCAAGGTCTTTACTTGGATCCTTGTGCAAGAGAAGATACTTACAGCGGACAACTTGCAAATAAGGGGGTGGCCTCACCAAGATCGCTGCGTCCTATGTGATGGCCCACTTGAAATACGCGTCCACATATCGCTACTTTGCCCGTTCGCAATCGTGGTATGGAGTCAAATCCTAACCTAGGAACACTTTGACAACCAACTGATACTGTCCTCCCATGACCCGTTCACTTCATCAATTGGTGGGAAGAGACCGCAGCCAAAGTCGCAAAAGAAGAAAGGAGGCGATTCAATGGTTTGGTGGTCTACACGAATCTTTGGAAGGAAAGAAACCGAAGAATATTCAATAACGCCCAAGAATCGGCACTGCAGGTCGCTGCTAGAGTTAAGGAAGACATTGAGTAACCGGGAAGGGCTTTAGAAAGGGGAGGGGAGGGGGGGGGGGGGGGGGGGGGGGGGGCTAGCAAGCTGGGGATTTGGCCATTGGCTGTGTGTTTGTTTGCGTGTTTTTCAGCCCATGCTTCTATTTCTGTACATAAACTTTATTTTTTCCTTCCTTAATTGAGAGACAGAGCTCCTTGTTTTTAAAAAAAAAGTAAATCAATAAACAAGAAATATATTCTGGGCTGTTGACAATACTTTGCAAAGAGAAATATGGCAGCTATGCACAGTAGGGTCGATGCTGCCATCTCCATCCAGTGGGAACCAATAGTGGGCAGCAGTAACTGAAAGTGCCGTGGCTGTGCTGTATATATTCACACCTTGTCGTGGCTGTGCACTTCAGTTTCACAAAAATAGTCGAAAGAGTTCACACTTATGGAAAAAACTAGTAGGAGTTCACACTTGCCGTGGGTGTGCATTTCAGTTTCACAAAAATAGTTGAAAGAGTTCACACTTGCATGCAAAAAATAGTGGAAAGAGTCCACACTTGTATCAAAATACCACTGATCCCATGAATTAAATAGTTTCAGTTCTCAAGATTGAAAATAGCACTGATCCAAGGAATTAAAATGATTTCAGTTACCTTATAGAAGTTACTTGCATTGTCACATTTGTGTGCACACACTTGCTACTGCAGAATCAATTCCAGGAAATTACAAGTCCATCAGTTACAGTTCCCAGCAATTAAATAAGCAATTTAAGAAGGATTAACAGTGTCATACCTTAGGAAATCCTCCTCGACGTTAATTGTTTCAGTTTCTTGTGCATCTACATCATCCACTGCATCGTTGAGTGCTGGAGAGGGAGTTCTTCTATCACCCAGGTCAATTGGAGACATTGAAGACTGATTCATTGCAGCACCAACAAAGTGAAAAATTTCTGGAATATTATTTCCATTAGGATGGTTAGCAAATGGATTTGACTGCAGATAATTTGTGAACACTCCTGATGGGTATAACCTGCAAACAATTTGTCATATGCAGTACATATGTCAACCCCTTCTTTTTGCAGGCATATCTGATTAAAGAAGGCAAAAAAAAATGTGCAACAATCCTAAAAAAAATGTGCAACAATTCTAAAAATTGCATAACGAGGCGCGATGACAAGTGGGTATGTCCTGTTCGGCCGAACGGACGCTCGGTAGAGAGCATTACCGTATGGAGAACCACAAAAGAGTATCAAAGGAAACATAAAAAGCCTGATTGGTTGGCTTTTAAAATTTGCCAAACCAAAGATTTAGCAAGTCATGATTTTAGATAGTGTTTGATTGGCTACCAAAACTTGCCAACATCTCACATTTGGCTTGTCAAATCCATGACAATTTTTTTACCTAGCTTTGGCTTGCCAAATCTTTGACATGGCAAATTTTGGTCACAAACCAATCAGCCAATCTAAAGGTCCTCCTCTTGGACAAACATATCTCCACGTACACGATGTTCAGGCCCTGCCTTCCTCCACCGAATATTTTATCCAGCTGAATTGCTAGGATTCAAATCGAGTTTTCTGTTAGTTTTTGATCGGTTCAATTTTGGTTCGACATATAAATCGGATCAAGCACCCTTGAAGTTCGTTTTGGCACTACTCGAGACGTCAAGACCTGCCCTCAGAATAGGGTGCATGAAATTTGCCGAGCATTTTCTTTTATATTTTACTAACATTTATTATATCGTAAAAAAATGGACACGCAAGACCGCATAGCGCAGTGGATTAGCGCGTCTGACTTCGGATCAGAAGGTCGTGGGTTCGACTCCCACTGTGGTCGATTTTTTTGTACTCCTTTTTTTTAATGGCTAACCTGTTGTCGACTTGTCGCATTGGTGGGCCTCAACCACACTGCAAAGTGCAAAGTGCTTACTTTATTTTTTTAATCTAAACAAAAACTGCTCATACTTCTAAAACGTGCACTAGCTAACTAATACAAAATCCCAAACCTAAAATCAGGCTAGCACTACAGGATCCCATCTTCCCGTTTTGAAATTTCTCCAGAATTACCATGAATCCCTGAATGCAACATATAAACTGTGCACTAGCTAACTAATACTTTAAAAGAAAACTGAAGCATCCTTTTTTGTGGAGTGGTAGACTCGTAATCGGTAAAACGTCTAGACTAGCCGGGTCTTCGTTAATCGTTTGTGTTTTGTCGCTACAGAACTAAACGTGCTTATACGGAATCCTGAATCCTGACAGACTCATGCGTTCGAAATGTATGTAAATCTCAAACCCAACAATCCAAGGTTCTACAGAGCAAACTCTGCCAAATGTTGGAATGTCTGTTTTCTGCATTTACAACTGTTACAACAGTGTTCGGTATACATGTAAGATAAAATATTCATGGCAAGAACAAACAAATAGCAAATGCCTTGCCCAGGTTACACCAGCTCAGTCCGCATATCCTAAAAACAGTGACAAACTGACAGTGCAACGGTACAATCAAACAGCACTATGTACACATCAACCAGTGTGTGTTTCTTGTCCACGCAAGGCTCAGACATAATACATGTCAGTGAAGCAAACTGAATCGAATTGCGTCCTGTTGGTCGATTCATGGTGTCAGCTCTTAAGATCCTCTTCGAGCTCGTCAAACTCCCACCCGCTGATCTCCTCACCTGAGTACTCTTTGTCCTCTTTCCCGAGCTCTGATCCCAGGGTTGCAAGCTCCGCATCTGAATTGAAATGCTGCTCGGGTTTCATGGGAGATTTCGGTGAGTCGACGTGTGCAGCTTTCGGGGTAGAAGGTGCCTGAAGAGGTGAAGGACTCAGTTTGGATCCCTCAACAGGTAGTGGCTTCGCTTGCTCAGATTCTATGCTTAGTGTTGGCCTTTCTATAGATTCAAACGATTCCCTCATTTTCTCAATCTCCTCAATTAAGCTCTTGACCTCTGGGTCATCTCTCCTGAATAACCATGTGAAGTCACAAGGAGTAAGATCACGTTGGTGCAAACTTGAAATAACCCACAAAATACAGAACATCAGAAACAGATGGTACCTTGAATTAGCCCCTTGCTCAGAATAAAACAACTTCTTTATGTGATCAACTATGCTGAACGCAATTATAATCTGAAAATTTTTTAAATATCATCAGACAGTGTGGTCTAGTTTTTCTAAGGGAGGATGCCAAACAAGTTTATAAGCTATAAAACTAAAGAGTTTCTTTAGTTAAATAATACATATGGCGACTGATAGATGTCACTTTGACTTTGGATTCTCCTTCAAACATGTTATGTAAAGAAGTGAGAATGAACAGGAACTATGAGACCAGGTTAAGCAAGGTGACTGAGTATAACCTTCTTTTCTGTTTCTAGATATTCCTCTTCAAGGGATTTACGCGGATTTGTCCTCTCAGATGCTTCATCATCCCCATGTTCTTTTTCCTCTTTCCTACAAGGCAAGTAATAAAAACCGTAACTACCAAACGAATTGGACATCAAAGTACATGACTAAAAGAGGAAAAAGAATTGAAATACCTTGAGATTAAGATAGCCAAGTTATCGACATATGTTTTGATACTCTCAATCAATTGGCTTAGGACTTCCTGATAAATACAAAGAAACACATAATTGTAACAGAGCAAAACAGGGATAGATAGTAGATACCATACTGCATGAATGCCTCTAGCGGACATGAATAACAAATTTCACTTACCTTGAATGCTGAAAGATGATGCTTTGTCAACTTTAGAAAATCACTCACACATTTCTCCAGCTCATCACTGAGAAGGCCAACATATTACAAATGTAAAACAAGGTGAGCACATAAGTTCATCCAGAGTAGTTTGCATAGTGGAACTGTTCAACTAAAGACAAGTAACAAATAAGGTAATAACCACAAAGCCATACAGGAAAAACTGCCATACCATGTTTTCTTGTCCTTCTGTTCATTGTATGAGGACTGGAGCTTCCACGAGCCCTCGAGGAAACTGATCCAGATCTTGACAACATTGGATTCCACATTACATAAGGCGATGGATTTCGAGAGGTCATCCTCCTAAATTGATTTGGAAAGAAAATGCAACAACCACCATCTTGAGAAACAAATATGATGGAAAAGAATCAACACGCCACAAGTTGAAAAGGTATCATGGGAGAAAGACAGCAATGCACAGTTCTTAGAATATTATTCAAATAAGACAATCAACCACAAAAGGTAAACACCGGCACCTTTTTTTTCAAGCGAAATATGATTTGATTGTTTGCTTCGTCAAATTGGTCCCTCTCTTCCCTAGTTTGCTTGAGCCGTCCAGCAGCAGCATTTAGTGATATATTGACCTGCAAAGGAGGAATACTGTTACAAAAGGACATAGTTCAACAGAATTATCAAAGCGAACTTGTCAAATTTTGCAGAGCAGTTAAAGAGAAACAATACATTAGTCTGGTGATTTTTTTGTAACCTCTCCATCAAGTGTAAATAATGTAATTAGAATGGGATAATACCACGTGCAGTACAACTAACTGGCCTATCATGAGGGTATTCCTATTTTGAGTTTCATGGCTCTTCTATTCAGAAAAGAACTAGACATTTTCTTAGATAGAGACAAAAGAACAGCTCTTGTGCCCAGATTATCAAATTCTGTGTCGCCAATTGAATGTCTTGGCAATCCATTGCAGGATTCACAGCTTGCATTTGAGAACAGGGATCTTTTCCCCGGGTCCTCTCATCATTAGTCACAATTAATTACCAATGAACCAATATAATCATATCAATAGTTTGGTGAGAGTTCAAAGTTCAGACAAGATTTCATACAACAATATAATACCAATAGATTGGTGAGAGTTCAAAGTTCAAACAACATTTCATACAACAATATCAGTCCAATATTCTCAACATGATGTTAAATACCAGTAGGTCATAGATGGCAAGGCATTTGAATACTCCTACACAATGAAACTACACAACACATATCTTCACAAAATCTTACAAATTACAACAAGGAAAAAGATACCTTTTTCAGCTGTGCCTCAAGCTCATCTCTTTGCTTTTCCAAATCAGTAATCTCATCAAGCAATTCCTTTATCAGGCAAAGAAAGTAAAATAAGGACACCTTATTTGATTACACTATAAACAGGCTTGGAGACAGAAATAAACACTAAAGCATATGCATGTTTGTTACATAGTAATAGTATACATGCAATATTATTTGCAAAGAAAATTTGATATTGTGCAGGTGGATATGTGTGCTGAGACCTGACAGAATCAAAATAAGTATGCATAACTGCTTTCGTATTACCCTATAGCATAAAATGGGTACAAGAAGCTACAGATATGATTCAACAGATGCATGGCATTTGATATATCTAAAGTTCTAAACCAGGGTCCTGTTTTGAAAGTAAAGCATTTTCTGTGAATGTGTGATTTCCTATGAAATTCCCTATCAGTTGAGTCCTATGCTCCAAAAGGAACTTCTGTTGATTTCCACTATTTTTGAAGTCCCAAAAGTACATCAATGCCTTCCAGATCTGTGTGTAAAATAGCTAGCACCCTACCTTTTCAGCAGCACTGACTTCATTCTCTTTTTTCACACGAAAGTTGAGAGCATCTTCTTTCTGACGCCTGGTAAAAGATCAATTGAAAAATCACATCAAGTTGCCGGTAACATGACTTGGATATCTCAGATTTTCAAAGAAAAATGGATTTATAAAATTACAGAAAAAGATAATTGGAACTACACAAGGACACTTTCGTAGAAAGTTAGCAGCAGACAAAAAATGGTGAAGACTGAAGAGATTATGTATAATCAGCAAACTATCATATATACAAATATAAGTTGTTAATTGCAATTACCAAGTGTTGAAAAGTCCAGATACCACCAGAAACCAATAAAAAAAAAGAATGTGCTAGGTCTGAGACTCAGGTGAGTATGGCACATTACAAATTCAGTAATTCATAATGTCAAAGCAATCATAATGTAGTAGTTTTTTTCATCATGGTGCATTGACACACAAAAAAATTAACTGATTTTCAACTGAGTCTTGATGACAAAAAGAAATTGTCAGCATGAATATATAACAACGGAGAAAGAGTTTCAACCAAAGAATAAAAACAAAGCAAACATCCAAGAATGAAATATATTCTGTTCACATGATATTGTGCAAGTGCCATAACAAAATATTTCATACAGGAAAAAAAATCAGAGGAAGAACCTGTGCTCCAAAATACGCTGTTCTGCTTTGGATGATGAACTTGCCAGGGAATCTGCCAAAACCTTTAGTTTATCCACCTGATAATTTGTGAGTGCTGTTAGCATTGCAGACCATGGATATGCAGTCATAAACAGAGTATATTATGAGGAGCTACTAGAATAATTAGGTAGACCGTAGACCTGAAAGTCTTACAGCAACCAACAGCCAACAAAAAGTAAAAAAACTAGACAAAGCTATGAGCCACATAAACTCTACCCATGTGAAGCTACCTAAGAATAGATCCTTTTTTCTCAAAAATGCAGGACACTGTGTTTTATTTCATTATGGAAGAGACAAAGTACGGATCACCAGTCCCAGTCCATATGAACCGGACCAGAACATTATAATGAACTCAAGAAGTCCCAGTCCATAAGATCACCAGCAGCTCCAGAAGCTCTCCTTCAGCTAGCCAAGGGACCCCTCTCCCCTCCACTGAACTCAATACCGAGACCACACTAGGGACAGTTCCATTGAAGACACAAGTGGCTTTTGTCAATCTTTTTTTTTAAGTCTGCCAATTATGTTATCAAAAGTAGGAGTCATCACATAATCAATAAAAGTATCAGCAGGAAACTGCACGCTCCTATTATTATCATATCTTCTATGGAGGCCTGAAGTCCACACTTCTTAAGAAGTCAGATTCTAAGAAGATCACTGAAGATTTACAGCTAACAATCCAGAGCCTTTCCACTAAAGTAAAGGGGTGCTTTTACACTAAAAACAACTGAAAACATAGGATAAGCCAAAGAAAGTTCGAATAAATGTAATAAACTCCTCAATAACCTAATGCTTGCGATGATTAATAGACAAAATTACACTCCATAACAATTCAAGGGACCACAAGTCAAAACTGAAAAAATCTAAAGATAAAATACGAACATGCCTTCTGAGAATGAATCTCCAGGGAGTCACCAGGAGTGATTGATTTCTTCTTCAGCAGAAGTTCTTCAACTCTAGAGCATAAACGGAGTTCACTAAGTGCTTCTTTGAAGGCCTGGAGAATACAGAGATCATAATCATCTGCTTTTAGACCTTAAAAGGAAATATCACTAGAACAGCAGAAGAAATTAAAACAGATTAATGAACACTTCAATCACAAATTCAGATACTAGGCAGTGAGTAGGTGTATCATATGGATGCATACAAAGAAACGCTTAAATTTAAGAAACTTGTAGTTGTATGATAGTACTTCTAACGACAAATCTACATGTGATTTTCATGTTTTCCAACTAATTTCCAGAAATGTATACCAAATTTAGAAAGTTTCGCCACATGTATGTCCAAAATAAGAAGCACCAGATGGAACGGAACAAGTAGGTATTACCTCAAGATTTGCAACAGCAATCTTATCTGATGTTTTATCTTGATCTTCAGTTGACTGAGATCGTGATTTCTGCTTCTCGTCTAGTTTTCTCTGCAATTCTAGGGTTTCAGCATCTATCCTGAAATAAAATATAAGCTGCAGAATAAGCTAATGTACCCTGAAACCATAGACAAAAGTATATCTCAAAAGTATTTAGCCTCTTGCTGTTGCAGAATGCACAACTCTTTTTGATACAGTCCATGATATTTGATATTTCAGAGATTTGGTAGAGGCCTTCAGGTATGGTTATTGTTTAGGTTGTACACTTGATTCCTTTGTTGTGATTAGTTTCCAAGAAAATTAAGGCATAGTATTCCAACATAAAGTACTTGTAATTAAGCTACAGAAGAAGCTGCAACTACTCATTATAACATATTCACAAGTAATTAGCAGATTCTATCACCTCACAATGTCAGCATTTCTCTTTAGTCCTGAAATGATACTCTGGGCATACTCAAGCAGCTCTTCACGCTTCACCTGTTCACACAGATACAATGACCCATTCGACACTTTACAAGATCAAAAGAATAAAATAAAACATAACTATATGTGCCTGTGCATCTCAGGAAATGTTTCACAAACCATACCCCACAGAAACATGTATCTATTTTAGCTTAAGTCCTTTACAAACAGTATCCCGAAATTTCTCCAGTCTTTCCCAGAAACACTGAAACCATAAACCATATAGGCACTACATTTGCTTCACCGTTTTTGAAGCTAGGAATCAGAACATGAGGATTTGAAGCCCAGCTATGAGGATTGAGAAAGGCCAGTTGAGAACCATATTTATATCAGACATTAGAGACTCGGTTGATGTATGGCCAGTTGGCCACAGATCAAATATCGAGAGTAAATGAGGGCCCCAAGTCTAGATAAAAACAATCACATAACTAAATCTAAATTCTAAAGTAATAATACAGTAACCTCAAAACCAGAGTATCTATTAGTCTCTAGTCTTGACCAAAATCAATATGGTATTAAACCTTGACTAGTGTATCTTAAAACTAACTTCAATTTCAAGAAAAGGCGAGTGCATGTGTTAAGAGTATGCAAACACTTAATTTTGAAAAAATGTATATAATTAGGCAGCTATTTTGGGAGAAAATAAAACACAGGTTGTCACTCCTGCATTCAAGACTCAAAAACATGGATGACATAAATGGACCAAAAAGCAAAAAAGCTAAAAAAACTCAGGTCTAAGGAGAAAAGCTCCATCTAATGGTTGTATCCCACAATGGTACAGTTAGGTAACTAAGTAGCAGAAATATCTATAATTATTAGATACTGCTAGTTTCAACGATTAGAAAACATACGTTAATGTCATGATTTTTTTCTAAAGACAACAAATTCTCCTAAACACAAACCAAAAGCATACCAGGACTTCATCTTTGTATTCTGAAAATGCCTTGGACATGTCTTGTACATTACTCATGATTTCTTTGTTCACTTCTTTCCCTCCAGTAAGGCATATGCTGCAGGAATCAACAGAATTTCAATTTTTCGATACAGTAATTTACAAAATATTCACTGGTCAGAGAAGATTCAACAGGAACGTAAGGCGCATGGAGTACTTGAGATTGTAGTATTATAAAATGCATGGAAAAATTATAGCCATCAGTTAATGTTACTGAGTCTTAATTCAACAAATAAGGGTTTAGGCCTTTGTTAGGGCATGTAATTTCAGCAGAACGTTAACTAGGCAAGGTGCATGAAGTACTTGAGATTGCAGTATTATAAAATGCATGGAAAAACTATAGCCATCAGTTAATGTTACTGAGTCTTACTTCAACAAATAAGGGTTTAGGCCTTTGTTAGGGCATGTAATTTCAGCAGAATGTTAACTAGGCAAGCTTATTTGCCCATTTTTAAATGGTGAACCTACTGTAATCTTGGAAAAAGAGAATGAGGATGTAAAATCAACCATTTGTTAAGATCCTATCAAAAAAGAAACCAGTACAATCATTGCTGCAAGTCAGCATATATACAAAAATCCATACAGAGGGCAGATCAAAAAATTGTCAAGGCAAATGAAACAGTCAATCAAGATGTGCCGATGTGGGAATTGCTAATATATAAGTGCAAGTCTTCTATGTTTTTGAATCTCATTAAAAAAATACTACCAGTCTGCCATGCTATTCCATAAAAAAAAGTTTGAATCATTCATTCAGATATTTAATCAATATAATGATGAACAAAGAAATATATGAATCTTGTCACTTTTGAAAGAAAAAACAAAGATAAACACATATCAAACAGGTGATTTCATATATACTCACCTGAATATTTCCAAAAGCAGTGAAACTTCCTCCTCAGAAGGAGCTTCAAGAATCTTATTATACAAAAGATAATTAGTAGTTAGCAATAACCTAAGTGCGAATAAACAATAGCAACGTTGCTAGGAGAGAATAGTTCAACTAACTTACCATAGACAGTGTAATACCTTCAAGTGCTTGGCTGTACAAGAATACGTCACAGAAATTCATAGGTGCTCCATCAATATCAGCCTCATAGAACAAAACCTGCTTCCAAATTTTCATTTTAAGGAGGACATGTGTACTGAGAAAGTCTACAACAGCTAAGATATGTACAAGCAACTGGAGAAAACTCAACAGTATCAAATAACTATGTGAAATAAGCAGTCATGAGATTGAATTTGTGAGTATGTAAACTCACCATTGGTGCTTTCAAAGTGTCCATTTCACTCGAAGGATCATGAGCTTCAGAAGCCTTTAAATCTGAACCTCCATGTTCAGCATCAACATCTTGCAATGCTCCCAACCAACGTTTTAACAATTCAATTCTTTCACCCCCATGGCATGACACTGCGGCCTCTTCCAATCGTGCTACCGTTTTCTTGAAACTTTTATAGTTCTGAGCGCCCTGCAGATCACCCAGTAACAGAACCAAATTAGACCAGAGGAGGCCGTCAAGGACTCATCAATGGTCCATCTATGCTACACTTGGACAAGAATTATTAACTTATACTCTCCCTTCCTCAGTATGCCAATGATTCCATGTCTCACAACACAACCACAGGAAATTACAGCATAAGCATAAAATCATCTCACTCTGAACATATATGATAGATCTATGAACTGTGATAAAACCAGGACTAAAATGCCAATTTATCATTTCAAAGTTTATGTGATCTTCCACCCATACATAAATAATGGAGTATAAAATGACACAGCCCCTCATCAAGTACTTCAGTAGCACAAGCAAGAAAGGGGCATTTTCGACACACTGAAGCACCCCGAACTTCAGTTCGAAGCAGAGCAACATTGGGGCACTGGCCGCCATAGTCACCACCGCACCAACTGAAGCTCCAATTTACAACTTAAGAGCTAACGACAACGCATTCGCGTGCAGTTTCAACCAATTCGCCCCTCGAAGCTAATAGAGCCATGTCCGATTCTCGCCCCAGACCTGCCCCGCATTCAGATTTGGGCAAGCAGAAGGGAACGCCTAGTGGGAGCGCTAACAGAGGGGAGGGGAGCAATCTCACCATGCGGTCGTGGAGGATGTCCGCGACGGCCTGGCCGGCGTGGTGCGCGACGGCATCGGCGTACCCCTTGACCGCGCGGGCGACGCCGCTGCGGCCGCCGGCCTCCACTGCCCGGCTCACCGCGCTGCGCAGCCACGACGACATCTCGGCGACCTTGCGGGGCGGCCTACAGCTAGGGCTTGGGGTTTTTTGGATTTGGAAGGCACCGACCACGGCGACACGGGCGAAGACCAGTGGAGTGGAGAATGCGGCGAGAGGGGAGGTGGTGTGTCAGCGACGTGCTCTTCGATTTGGATGTTGTGTGGGCCCTGCTACCATTTCACCCTGCAATTTGTCTGGCCTTTTTAATTTTTCACCTTTTCGTTCATTCAAAAAAATCGTGTAGTTGACCCTTTTCAATGAAAAAAATTGGTATCGTTCACTCTTGAATCTCAGACTAAAGCCATGTGATTGGGCTTCATGCCTCTATCCTAAGAAACCTTTAAACTTACTCCCTCGTAAGTCATTTTGACTTTTTAAATTTATACTAATTTTTACTATACATTTAAACATAGCATATCTAGATACATAATAAAAACTATATATCTTAAAAAATCAAAATAATTTTTAATTTAGAATGGATGGAGTAGTATTCTAAATTGGATCTTTGTTTGGATAAAATTACAAGGCTAATGCTGCTCAATATTTGCGCCCTAAAAAGTTGTTTAATTTCCAAGCTAGATTTTATCTCTTTATAATTTTTATTTTTTCAAACTAGATTTAAGATGAAATAAGTAGTGTCATCCTCAAACATTCAATTCTGTAAAATTTCATTTTCTACTTCAAGTTCATCCCTACTCCAATGTGATAGACCATTTTGGTCGCACTAAGCTAGCATGCATGTGTCTATGGGACTACAACACTTCTATATGCACCATGCCTAGCTTATTAGAGTGCTTTGTGTCTCCGCTACACATTGTTTGCTTCAACCCTACCATTCCTGCCATATTGGTGGGTGGAGTCATTATATACGCACCTATCCCATCCATCCTCCACACACCCCGTCCCTCATCATCATTCTCCCTCTTTTCTCTCATTCCGTTGCATCACCTTAATGTCCTGATAGATCGTTGAGTGATTAGATTGTGGTAGAACCACCTAATCCAATATCTTTTAAGAGTATTTTTCTTCCATTAGACACTAAGTACTCAAGAAATAACACTAAACTACGTAGTTCCATCGAGCACACCCCAAGAGAGAACTCAAAAATTCATATTTTTTCATCAGGATCATAAATGAGAGAATAAAGCTTACAACATTCTTAAGTCATTTCTTACATCACTTTATTACAGTACCAGAATATTATCTCAATTTATTATAATGGTGGAATATAACAATGTTATCAGAGTTACAGATGAAGCAGGATTAATTTAAGGACATAGTGGAGCATTAACACAGTGGACATTTTTATACAAGATATGTTAACAGATTTTACATCATTTCTTATAAAAACCTTTCGTGAGGGTTATAAATAAACACTACGGTCGTAGCGTGAAAGGAATCATCTTTGAGCCCACTAGGAGGTTTCACACACAAGAGTCAGCTCTAGGTATCCTCCGGTTACCTGCAACAGGAGAAATAAAACCCTAAGTACTTGATTGTACCCAGCAAAACTTACCGATAGGAGGAAACAAAAGACTCCAAGGATATGCAAGGCTCATTTGGCTGATGGGTTATGGCATCTACGGAAGCATTACTAAACGTGCGTCCTTATATTCAATTTTATTAGCAGTCATCGTTAGCTTATTAACTATCCATTCTATGTAAGCACCTATGCTACTTTCAAGCAGGTGGTAAGCAATCAGAACCATTTTACCATCGTTCATATTCCAGTTCTTACTACGGTGTTAGACCATAGCTAAGTCGGTACCATCTTACAGAAACGGCGATTCGTGAACCAATGTATCACAACTGGGTACCCCGAAACACACGCTCCATTTGTACCCTAGGAATAAATAAGACCAACCCATTCCACTCATGTCACGGGGTCTAGGTCCCCGTCCAAACTTAGACTTCAAGCCCCCACACTTGAGACCCGGTCTCAGTATGGTGCTTAGACCTCTACCTTTCCCTGCCTCCAATTAGTCGGTTCGAAAAGAGCCGGAACCCACGATAAGAGCGTAACGAGCCTTCCTGCTCCCATAAGTAAATATGTGCTCAGGATAATAAGTCTGTAACCTGACTACCATCCACAACAACAGATGGTCCTCAATCAACACAGGCCGAACAAAGTACAATTCGAGCCTCGCTCGAATGCCTAACCAAGTCCAGATCTAAAGTACCATTCTGCTCGGTCTCCAATTATCATTCATATATATTCTATGTGACAGTAATATAATAACAACAATAATATATTTTCTATCTCTCGCGAGTGACAGGTGATCACTCGACTTTTATCGGATCCTATAACATAGTAATCTACATGATATTGACATACTAGTAAGACTCATAGGATAAGAATATATATATATGCAAGTGGTTTTCATTCAACTCCTTAAAACTTAATGCACAAGCATAAGATAAAGTGCAGAATAATAGGGGTTATACACCGGGGCTTGCCTGGGTAAGATATAACTAAAAGTTCGCATTCCATCATAGTGACATGATCATCAAGGCATCATCTTTTCTGCTACTTCAGTCGACTCCATGATCCATTGTTGTTCCTATTATGATATACGTGGATACAATGCAGAGGCACAATTAATCAACGGTAACCGCAACTCTTAAATATACGATTACACTCCGCAAGCTAACGAGCCAGATTTAATGAGTAACGTGCTGGTCTACGTATCCACGTCATCAAGTAAGGCTTTGTCTCCAAAAAAATATTCTAGTTTTAAAATCCCAAGGTGCTTTGGCATTTTATTGATTAAATATATATTTTCAAACTTGAGCTTATTTAGCTACCTTAGCAAACTAATT
The DNA here is from genome assembly GCF_019320115.1 of Miscanthus floridulus. Taxonomy (NCBI): domain Eukaryota; kingdom Viridiplantae; phylum Streptophyta; class Magnoliopsida; order Poales; family Poaceae; genus Miscanthus; species Miscanthus floridulus. The sequence continues at coordinate 32,304,144 of NC_089595.1, forward strand.
ATTATAGAGCTACAAAAATTACAGTGAGCACCTAATAATGTTAGGGATTTACTGTAAAAGTTTCAGAGCCAACACTATCACCAATTCATCATAAAAATTCCTACAAATTTATATCTTACAATATTAAGCATCTTAAATTAAATTAGATAACTCCTGGAAATATTTTAAAACTATGTGAATAAAATATACTAGCAGATAGATCACAATTTTAGGAACCGAACAAAATTTGTTTCATAATTTTTGGACACCTATATCATTTTATATTAATTATCAAAGTTTAGCTCAGAAATAAAAATGAAAAGCTATTTCTATTTTTCACGAAAAAGATAACCAATTCCGGCCCAACGCGGCCCACGCGAGGTGCGGCCAGTGCGCGGATGCGGCCCACGGCGAGGAGCCCGCGTGCGCCGGCATTTTAGCGAAAATGCCCCCCAAACTTCCTACTATCCTCGTAGCCACTATTCGTCCTATTTACTCAGTCAGCACTTATGCACGAAAGACCCTAAGAGAAGCTATCTTCGCATCAGGGAGGTCCCCGCGACCCCCGCGCTCATCGGTGTGGCGTGGACCGATACGGCCCTGTTATGCCGGCCAACCGGGACCCTTGTAGACCTAGCTATGGGACCGATGTTCACCTATGGGCCGACAAGCGATGATGGGCGGTGGTTGCACGAACAGAGTTGAAGCAGAGTGGCTCTCCCCGGCGGTGGGCGACCTGCAGCGGCGGTAATCGTGTTCTGGCGAGCCACAATGTGCAATAGATAATAGAAGTGATGGGTAAGCATTAGTGACGCACCATGATCCTACCCGTGGTGGTGGCCTGGCCGGAGACGCCCCAAGCAAGTCTAGCCACGTGCACACAACGAGCTTGATAGTGAACCTCAGTGACACGGCCGTGTCAGCGACGTGGAGGCGGCTATAGGGCTGTGACTTGGGTGCGCATGATAAAGAGGGGTTCTAGGTGGGGCTAGTGGTGCGGTCAATTCAATGTGAGATGGCGAGGTTGGAGCTAACCACGGTGAGGTGGGCTGGGCCTTAATGGCGCGGTGGCAGGAGCAAAGCTCTAAAATTGGAGCTTGGCCTAGCCGTAATCAAGGCGGGGTGGGGCCGGTTGATGAGAGGTTGTGAGGATAGAGCTGTGGGTGCATGGAATTGATGGGAGACAACCCCTCATAGGTAGGTGTGTTGGCGCGGCTCGATGACAGAGAGAAAGAAAGAGAGAGAGACAGGGTGCGGCCGGTGACTCAACGAGGCGAGCCTTAGCGGGACGCGGTTGACTTGACTAGCGTGGCCCATGGCCAAACGCTAACCGATAGGCGCGCATGCTCATGACCTACGTGGCCCGCGCACCGCGGTGCCATAAATGGCATGGCGACGATGGTCCGGCCTCGTGCGCGCGGCATCAAAGTAGGCCAGCGACGCAGCGCGGTGCAGCGGTAGGCGACGTAGTGCGATGCAGCGGGCAAGCATGAGCGCGACGTGATGTGACAGCAATAGTAGTGGCTGCATCGTGGTGCAAGGTGGGTCAGCGACGCGGCGGCGCATGGGGTAAGGACAGCGCCGCTCAGCCAGGCAAGCCACAACAACGGTGGCTCCTCACGGTTGGGTCAAGGCAACCAGGCTGGCCAAGCATGGCAGAGCACGCCAACACCACGATAGCGTGCCCCCATAGCCTAGTGACCACGCCTAGCCCAGAGGGCTAGCCCAAGAACGTGATGTGCACGGATTTTAAAGTAGCAACTACTGTCATAGAACCATCCAATTTATAAGAGCACAAGTACAATAGCAATCACCGAAGCGATCAAACCGTCATACTTGAGCCCATATAAACCCATTAGGCCGATGAAATCTCAAAGGATCTCAAACAACCAACATACAAACCAAGATCGTAATAATTCAACATAACCAGTCACATGTTACATCACAGTTCACAAATATCTCACATACATCGGAGTTCATATAGTTATTACAAGCCAAGTTTAAAAGTAGCGAAAGCAAAGTAGTTTGACATCAACATCACACATAGTTTAATATATAGGTAGTTTCATAGTCATCTCCAACCAAAAGCACAAGGGTGAGATGAAATATAGAGTACCTAAGCCCATGGTCCTAATCCTCATCCACTACAGGAGCAAAGCAGTTCTTGCAGTAGCCGTAATACATAACATTATCTGCAACAATGGGAATAAAATCTTGAGTACGAGAAGATACTCAACTAGACTTACCCATCCAACTAATATACTAAGACACCAAGGACTATGCAAGGCTTTATCAGTAGAGCTGGTAGACATTATTTGCATAAAAAGCATAAGTTGTTCAACATCTCTTAAGTTGTGAATCACCAATTATTAATCCTATCTCATACTAGATTAGCATCTATCCTATGCCAAACATGTTGGTACCATTAAGGCATCACAATAATAACCATATCCAGTTGAGTTCTTTCATAATCTCATGACCAACACTTCCATCAATTACTACGATGAAGTGTACTCCTGTCAAGTTCTCACTATCCGGGAGAGACGACGATTCGAATCGATTCCTACCCAGCTAGGGAATTATTTCTAACACACATCCAGACATACCTACGCTAAGGTAGTCTTAGGTCACCTTTGGGATAACTCAAGTATAATCGTGGGTAGGACCAGCGCCACACCCTCAAAGATACAACCAATCTGCCAGAAAGCTCGAGACTCTAACCCGCCCTTAGGCTTACGCCATTGGCTCTTTGCACATCCTTACTGCCTCTAGGGTGCACACTTTAACTACTCGTGTCCCTGGCCTAAGTTGAGCTACTTGGCTTCATGGTCAGAACAACTTATCCGGCCAACTATGTGAGAGGCATGCGTTCAACATGACAAGATGACCTCCAACAACCGGTCCTTAAACGACATAGACGGAATCACTATGATTACCACAACACAAGACTCCATCCAGTCTCCAATTATTCAACATCATCAGGTTATGTTCCATGATAGCACCATATAGCCAACTATGATCAAGTTATCACCTATAGCTCGCAGGCGACAGGAAATCATCCGACTTCTACCGGTCTAAGCATAGCTAAGCATGATAAGCATTCCTGGACTTAAATAGGATTCATGGTAGATATTTTTGGTTAAGGAAAGGTAATATGCAGCAAGTGTTTCCAAACAACTCCTGTCACGTAATGCATCAATACGAGTAACTTAGGTGACATTAATAAAATAGGGAGACTTATAATGCTCCGGGGCTTGCCTTTCATGAACGTTGCAGGCTAGTGATCCGGGCACTTGGGAAGGTGATTGGCTTTAGGCTCTCCTTCTTTGGGAACCTCCTGGTGCTACACCTCTTGGTTCTTCTAGGGGTCGATGTCAAGCTCCACCAACATAATCTCCTCGGTTGCACCTATTGCATACATATGCATAAGTAAGTCCCATGAATGCATAAGAAGGATCATGGATGATGTGATAGGAGAATGTACATGTTGCAACAATGAGGTTAAGTAACACAATAATAACAATACTAACTCCTTGTTTACTGAGTAGGTGCATATCTCTTCTCTATTCATTACCGATATTCTACACAAGATAATTTCAAAGCTACACATAGCAGCTAATAGTTTACATGATAACAGAAGTTCTACTTATCTAAATGCTATGATCTTGGACTTTATGGAAAGCTTATAAAATTTCCTACAACTATTATTTAATCACCAAAAGCTAATTCCCAATCTATACTAACCAAAACTAGCAATCTATCTAGTTCTTTCCAGAAATTCCAGAGAACATGCATTTCGGGAGACTAAATTTAAACAGCTATAACTCCTAAACTTTTTGGCCTATTGCCATAATATTTTAACACAAGATAGATGAAGAAGTTCCCTACAACTTTATTATTAACCATTTCTACATCAAACATCATTTTGACTATGCAACATATCCAACAACAGAATCTGTCCGAAAACACTTCTAAATTGAATTATAGAGCAACAATATTTTTACTGCATATAAGCATTCAAAATTTGATATCACCAACTATACTAATAGTTCAGGAACATCAAATACACTCAAGAAAATATAATGGTCAAGCCCAATCTATTCATTTAAATGCCTTTATTAATTTAATTAGATAATTAGGGAAAATAATAAATATATACCAAATGTGCATAATAAATTCTTAGAAAATTACAGTGGCTTCCAAGTGCTCCCAATAGACTACTATAAAAATTTCATACTATTTGAACATGTATAACATCCTCTACGAAAATAATAAGCTAGCAAGGTCTATTTTAGTGAAAATAGTTAATCCTATAGAAAAGTATCAAACAATAAATTTCATATTTTTCCTAGCTTTATACTACTATCATACTACTGTACAAAAATTTGCATGGGAATATGTTCCTCATTTTTATTCCTAAAATTTTTCTCAGAAAATGCCATTTATTAATAGATAAATAGAAAGACCCTAACCTAATCAAGTTTACAGCAAGTTTATTATTTTTCCTAGCTAGAGCATGCCAACACAAGACCAGCAAAATTGAATCACAATTTTATCACTTTTCTATCTCGAGATATATAATTTACAAGATTATAAATAATCAAAAAGCACTTATCTAGATACATTTTAATCACCTTGAAAAATACCAGAACTGTACATTTCATATTTTTTATAAAATACTACACTTCATGAGGAATACAACAAAATTTGGTTCACCAAAATTGGACATCTACAACTCAACTTATGATTTTTTAAAGTTGGCATACGTTTCTAAAATAAATGAACTAGCATTCAAATCTACAGCCGCTGACAGCAGGGGCCCATGAGTCAGCTGGGCCCACACATCAGTGGCACAAAACAGAGTACCGGCGCTGACCGGCCAGAGTTCACCGACGACGAGCTCTCTGATGATGGCATCGGCACCACGATGATCCCCGAGACCTTTCGCACACACTAGGGTAGCTAGTTGGATTGATTACTAGAGCTAAGGGTGACAGCGGCGCTCATGGTGGCACAGTGGGCGTAGGGCGATGGTGAGCCGCTAGAGTTGGCCGAGATAGCCCAAATTAGGGTTCGGTCGAGCTTCTACATCCTACGACGAGTCTAGCATGCACTCAAGCTCGGCAAACGATAGTCGGAGGTGGTCCGACCACGTGTGGCGTGGCACGGTGGCGAGACGACGGTGATGGCCACGCGCTGCACATGAGGCTTACCGTGCACTGCTAGCTAGTCAAGGGGTTCGGTGAGGTGGTGGGAACACGATAGAGCTACGACTGTGGTGAAGGAGTGACGCGAGCACGGTGTGGAGCCGAGTGGCCGGCAATGGCATCAACGGCGAGCGTTGCGCTGCTGCTGCGGTGCGAAAGCAAGCGAAAGGGGAGGCACAGAGAGAAACTAGAGGTGCGGGCGTGAACGGGTGAGCGCAGGGCGCATTTGTGCCCTTCGTGGCCCGACCGGCCGGGCTATCGGCGTTGTACGACCACCACACGGGGTCAACGGCCTGACGCAGTCGGCCACCCACGGCGACGCGGCGACGATCATCGGAGCGCCATGTTTGTGACTGACAGCACCAAATCATTGTCTCTAATCTCCTAACCACGGTGATTTAGTGCTCAATGCTAAAACAAGATTTGTAGAGCTATGTACGGGCTACAACATTGCTTAAATGATCAAAGTCTAATTCTCAACGGTTAGGAACATACAACATCTCAAAGTCAGGCAAATCAAACGGCAAAACAAATTAGGACTTAAACAAATTTCTAAGTTATAAAAACAGTGAATTGTTGATTCTTGTGAGCACAAAATGACCAATCTAGGCACTGATTGAGCTCATGACCCAAAATAAAAGTTATTGCTCTACTCAAATACTACAACTTTGCTTAAGGGTGCTTTACCATGCAAAGACTCTATGACATAGTTCAACCTAGGTCAAACATACCACTTTAAAATAATGACTTACACTATAACTAGGACTTAGAGACCAAACTAGCCTTAGTCATGAATACCAAAGTTGTTCCATATGATATCCTAAACATGTCTATGGTACTCTTAAGGTCACACAACATTTCATACATTGGTTACAAGTAAACCCTAACATAAGTAAGGCAATTAAGTAATAACACATGTAATATAAGCCGACAAAGGGATACTATTTGAGATGCTCATGCTCATGCTCATGATTAATGATGCTTGTGCTCATGCAATGTCAAGGTTAAATACATGCTTAACACCTAGGCTGTTACAACTACCACTAAACCATTGCCTCTAAACCAAAACCGACTTCACCACGATCAAACTGATACATGAGGCTGCTCAGCCGAGCTAAAACACCGCATCACCCTCTAACCCAATCTCTCTAAATAAATTGCTAAACTTAGCAATGTCCAGCTGTACACAAGCTTGAAATTTTCTAAGTTTTTTGAGTTGAACTCTATTTCATATTGTATTTCTAAGCTATTGAAAATATTACTAAGCAATATTATTTTTCAACATCAAGTATTTCATTGTCATCTACAAAGTTTGCACTTCCAACTTTATTTAAGTATCACACACATGTTCTATGGTATTTTTGCTTAATAAAAATTGGTTTTAAACCCTACTTGATATACATGAGCTATTGCATCAACATTGATTTAACATTTTTATTTATTATTTTAGGCTACAAGAAATTTATCAACACCTTCTATCACATGCATTATTACACAAACACGATGCTCATGATATGATTTAGTAGTTGGTTTAGGGCGTAACACCGAGGGTGTTACAGCTCTACCCCCTTAAACAAAATCTCGTCCCGAGATTTGAAACACGAATCAGAAAGGGGAAATACGATTACACTTCGCAGATATGAAATTACACAAAAGATCACACTATGTCGAACACTAAACCATATAGGGATTTAGACATACATGGTTAAGAGCAATCTAATACAACCAAGGCTTAATCCAGAAGTCGAGATAGACAAGGACAATGGAGGACCAATAAGAAAATAATTATCCAAAACATGGCATATGCCCAACAGTTCCAAAAATAGGAGACTAAGAACTCAAACATTGTGAACCCTAAGACTAACTAACCAATAATAGACTTGAACTTCTTCGATGAAAACAAGATCCCTTCTTCTTCTCAGATTACACAATCATCTCTGACTGACAAACCTAGTTCCTTGAATAACAACTGGATCTCATAGCTTTGCTTTAGATTCAAGGGGATGGGGATGAAGAAGGAGAGTGATGTAGACTAGGCCCGATCTTCCGAAAGGTATGAATATGATAGCGTCAATTGGTGGAGACTCGATGTTCATGATCTATCCTTCGAACCAAGACTAATTCGGACCCCGCAACCATTACACCATCGCTTCGTTGGTTATCAACCACACAAACGCGATTGACCTCGTCGAGAAGGCTTTCCTGCAAGCGAATCGAGAACACAAGCAAGAACGAGATGAACACAATCTGAAATTGCAAATAAATATGAGGCTTATGATAAGGAGTTCAAGTCTTTATTCGAAAGGACTAATTGCCATAGGCGAACAAGATCAAGAACTGGGGCTCTGGTTCACAGCAAGCAGCCTTGGCGACACAGTTGCAGCAAAACAATGTCTGTTTCACGAGGAAATCAAGAACTAAACAAAACCCAAACCCTAAGGAGAGTGACGGCTGATATTTATAGAGTCGTGGGCATCACCCCCTGGATGCGTCCCCTAATGGGCCCAAACACGATACACGGTCCAACGGACCAAAAGACGGTGTCGCAGCACCCTGATAGATTCTGGACACTAACTTGTTTTGATGATTCCCGTTGATCCTGAAGGGATTTTGATGTGAGACTAATTGGGTTGGCTTCCTTATCCAATTAGCTTTCCATCCATATATGAATCATCGAAAACGGAGTCCAGATGCGTCCTAGGTGACCAGTTTAAGGCAGACTGGTCTTGGAGGCCGAGGCAGACTTGAACTTGAGTTGCTTTGGGCCTCCACCTCGGGGACTCAAACCGAATTAGCCTCGGACCTCCTTCTTAACTTGAACACCCTTGCTGGCCTCCTACCCCTCCATACCATGTGCCAAACATGGTCATATGCATGGGTGTCATGTCCTCATCAGAGAGCAAAGGCCAAGGGCATCTTATAGTGACGAACAGAGGTGTGGTGCAGCGCACCAGAAGTGGAGGCAGCGTGGAAGGGAAACACTAACGGTCATGAGGTGGGAAGAGCATCAGCCATGGTGCGCTCCGTACGCGAGCTTGAGTGGAGGGAGGAAAAAAGAGAGGAGAGGGGGTTCGCTCGACGAGGAAGGCATGCGGTGGCTGTGTCCCCAAAAGAGGAAAATAGGAAGGGAGGTCCAGTATGGGGACGAGGGCGAGGATCAAGAGCTGATCGGATGTCGGGAAAAGGAGAAGCGCATAGTGCACGAGTATGGTGGATGCGACATAATGTCGTGGTTACACGAGGATAGGTTGCTAGTGGAACCTGACACTGACGGCATCCGTGGGGCACGTGGCAAGAGTGACCGACATGCATCGTGTGGTCGAGCGGGACACAGGGCTTGGGACATGACATCGACTCAAGCTTTTCCAATCACTCACTACTACCCGAGGGCTAACTTTTCCTTATTGTTTTTCTTTTCCTTCCCTTCCTTGTTCATAATATGCGCCAACCTTTTGTACGAACTGAGATCATGACATACATGCTTCCTCCAAAACTACATTCTCTTATTTACTTTGGGGGAACACTATTTCATCAACCCGTTGTGGATTTCCCTTTCGAACACCCGAATATTTCCAAGAAGAATATTTTGTATCAAAAGCGGTACGACGGTGTAACTTGGTAAAGGTGCTTGGTCAACAACCTCGATACCAGCGCTTATTGAGCAGCGTCACCATGTGGCAGCTGTTCCACAAGGGCCCTCAGTTTCATCGTGGCACCATAAGCTATTAACTAGGCAACTATTACCAACTTACACACAATGAAGGCGGTGGAGGTCATAGACCACAGAATCAGAAGAATATTGCAAGGGAAGATTCAAACAACAAGGGTTCCTTTCGCAACAAGGGATAAGAAATTCAAATCCCACAATGGATTTGAGTTAAAGAGGTTCAAGTGTTCTGCTGGGTCTGCTCACACCTGATTAGTAACTTCTCTTGTAACCCACTTAACATCGTCCTTGAAAACTCTAAGCACGTCTAACAAGACCTAAGGATAGATGGATGTAATAAACACAATGACATAAATAAAATGCACATCCCAAACATTCTTATACTGGTACCACATACAGACATTCACTCTCCCATTGTTGACACATCATTTACCTTCCTTACGACTAGACGATCTCAACAACTATGGATGAAATACAACGGAAAGATTACAATACTAGAGGACAGTGATGAAAGGCACCACTAACTATGAGTACATCTCCCCAAGGCAACTAATCTATTTTGTCGGACCACACATCTTCATTCCCGAGCTCAGCGGATTCTTTTACCACCCAGGCAATGGATTTGCCTCCTCTCTAGGCAGTGACTGAGTGAGGGGAAGCAAGGGCTCTACTTCTAACACTTTCGAGGGTGGGGGTGCTTGTGGTATTGTGACACCAGTTCTCCTTCTTTTCTGGTGGGTGGATAGGGACTCCTTCCAAGGTCAAGGGATCTTGCCTTTCAGGAGCCAGCGTCCTCCACTTGGTCCTAGTGACAAGGTAGGCCTCTCCCAACTGATGGACATGCCAATCTTCAGCCTCCTTTAGGGCTTCCGACATGGTAGTCTCCTGACTCTCTACAGCTGCCACACTAGCATGCGCTTCAGCAAGCTGCACCTAGAGCATCCTGGAGAAGATCTCAGCTTCCTCAGCTCTGAGGCTTGCCGGTCATACTGCTCATCCAGAGCAAGTAGGTATGTGGTCAAGTGCACCACGGTTGGACTATGTTCTTGCGCATCCTGCCCTTGCAAAGCCTCCATGCGAGTCCTCCATACCCGTCAATTATTTTCCAAAGGTGGAAAGAACCTCATGGGGGTACAAGCAATGGGCTCTTCATAGATCTGGCAAAGGCGCTGCAAGACTTTGTGGGCCACAACTTGGTAGGTATCGACGAAGCGAAACCCAGTTGTGGTCACATTCCAGGCTTCAGTGATGTCGGGAAACTCCTCACTCTTCCTAATATAGACGGTAACTTCACACTGCTCAGTGCCATGCTTTTCATACTCATGGCCCTCATACTAGGGATGATCTTTGACTCTAAGTTTTTGTAGGGTGGCATATAGGATTTTGGGGAAACCCTCAGTGTTCAGGCAGTAACTGCTAACCTAGGCTCCTGCCATTCCTGGTGGGTGGTTGCAAGGAAGGATTGAGCAAAAAGCTTGCTCAAAATGAAAAGCTAAGCGAGCTGGAGTGCACCAGGTGATGGTACCAATGGCTAGGCTAGGCCCTACTTATAATGGTAGAGCAGTTAGTGGTCCTGGCATAGTCCACCCTCAGTTCCAGCGTGGGCCACTACAAATGAATTGACTGAATTTTTTTTGCGCGTTCAAGGCGAGCGATGTCCGAGGCCATTAATGACTAGTATGGCTATAGGGCAAGGGTTCGACAAGAGTGTAGAAAAGAGTACGGGGAGATGTGGGTCATGGTAGGCGTGAACTATAGGCAAACACGGTTGCACGAAGTCATAGTGCGGCAATAACTCCGAAACAAGGATAGGTCAGTCATGTACAATACGACACGCATGACATTTATGAAGGGGGCATCTACCAGCCATATGGTCATGATGACTAAGGCATTACTAGTGCGACTGACTTAAAGATCATATACTAAGCGAGAGTCAGTCCACCGAAGAGAACCTAGTTAAACAAATTTTGGATGTTCAACTATAGCAATAGGGCTACTTATATACTTCGTAGTTAAACGCCCTAACTTTTTGCAAAAATAGGTTGTCAAATTTTAGTTTAGAAAAGTATTTTAAAGCTTTATTTTCTCATTTATGCTCTGATACCAAATGTGGCAGAACCACCTAAATCAATGTCTCCCAAGAGTATTTGTCTCTCATTAGACACTAAGTACTCAAGAAAGAACACTAAACTACACAGTTCCGTTGAGCACACCCCAAGGGAGAACTTGAAAATCCATATTTTTCCATCAGGATCATAAATGAGAGAATAAAGCTTACAACATTCTTAAGTCATTTCTTACATCACTTTATTACAGTACTAGAATATTAACTTAATTTATTATAACAGCGGAATATAACAATGTTATCAGAGTTACAGAGGAAGTTGGATTAATTTAAGGACATGGTGGAGCATTAACATAGTGGATATTTTTATACAAGAGATGCTAGCAGATTTTACATCTTTTCTTATAAACACCTTTTATGAGGGTTATAAATAGACACTACAGTCGTAGCATGCAAGGAATCCTCTCTAAGCCCACCAGGAGGTTTCCACACACAAGAGTCAGCTCTATGTATCCTTCGGTTACCTACAACAGATGGAATAAAACCCTGAGTACTTAATTGTACTTAGCAAGACTTATCCGACAGAAGAAAACAAAAGACTCTAAGGATATGCAAGGCTCATTTGGCTTGTGGGTTATGGCATCTACGGAAGCATTACTAAATATGTGTCCTTATATTCAATTTTATTAGCAGTCATCGTTAGTTCATTAACTATCCATTCTATGTAAGCACATATGCTACTTTCAAGTAGGTGGTAAGCAATCAGAACCATTTTACCATCTTTCATATTCTAGTTCTTACAACGGTGCTAGACCATAGCTAAGTCGGTACCGTCTTATAGAAATGGCGATTTGTGAACCAATGTATCCTAGCTGTGTACCCTGAAACATATGCCTCGTTTGTACCCCAGGCACAAACAAGACCAACCCATTCCACTCCTATCATGGGGTCTAGGTCCCCGTCCAAACTTGGACTCCAAGCCCCCACACTTGAGACCCGGTCTCAGTAAGGTGCTTAGACCTCCACTTTTCCTCGCCTCCAATCAGTTGGTCCGAAAAGAGTCGGAACCCACGACAAGAGCGTAACGAACCTTCCCGCTCCCATAAGCAAGTATGTGCTCACGATAATAAGTCTATGACCTGACTACCATCCACAGCAATGGACGGTCCTCAATCGACATAGGCGAAACAAAGTGTAATCCGAGCCTCGCTCGAATGCCTAACCAAGTCTAGATCTAAAGTACCATTCCGCTCGGTCTCCAATTATCATTCATATATATTCCATGTGACAGTAATATAATAACAACAATAATATCTTTTCTATCTCTCGCGAGTGACAGGTAATCACTCGACTTCTACCGGATCCTATAGCATAGCAATCTACGTGATCCTGACATACTAGTATGACTCATATGATAAGGATATATATATATATGCAAGTGGTTTTCATTCAACTCCTTAAAACTTAATACACAAGCATAAGATAAAGTGCAGAATAACAGGGGTTATGCACTGTGGCTTGCTTGAGTAAGATATAACTAAAAGTTTGCATTCCATCATAGTGACACGATCATCAAGGCATCATCTTTTCCGCTACTGTAGTCGACTTCATGATCCATTGTTGTTCCTATTATGATATACGTGGAAACAACATTGAGGCGCAATTAATTAACGGTAACCGCAACTCTTAAATATACGATTATGCTCCACAAGCTAACGAGCCAGATTTAATGAGTAACGTACTAGTCTATGTATCCACGTCATCAAGTAAGGCTTTGTCTTCAGAAAAATGTTTCAGTTTTAAAATCCTAAGGTGCTTTGGCATTTTATTGATTAAATATATATTTTCAAACTAGGGCTCATTTAGCACTTTAGCAAACTAATTATTATGAAGCTACAAAAATTATAGTAAGCACCTAATAATGTTAGGGATTTACTGTAAAAGTTTCAGAGCCAACACTATCACCAATTCATCACAAAAATTCCTACAAGTTTATATCTTATAATATTAAGCATCTTAAATTAATTAGATAACTCCTAGAAATATTACAAAACTATGTGAACAAAATATACTAGCAGATAGATCACAATTTTTGAAACATAACAAAATTTGTTTCACAATTTTTGGACACCTATATCATTTTATATTAATTATCAAAGTTCAGCTCAGAAATAAAAATGAAAAACTATTTCTATTTTCCACGAAAAAGATAACCGAATCTGGCCCAACGCGGCCCACGTGAGGCGCGGCCCACGCGCGGTTGCGGCCCATGGCGAGGAGCCTGCGTGTGCCAGTGTTTTAGTGAAAATGCCCCCGAGCTTCCTACTATTCTCACAGCCACTATTTGTCCTATTTACACAGTCAGCACTTATGCACGAAAGACCCCGAGAGAAGATGTCTTCGCATCGGGGAGGTCACCGCGACCCCCGTGCTCGCCGGCACGGCGTGGACCAGTACGGCCCTGTTACGTCGGCCAACCAGGACCCTTACAGACCTAGCTATGGGACCGATGCTCACCTATGGGCTAACGCACGATGATGAGCGGTGGTTGCACAAACAGAGGTGAAGCAGAGCGGCTCTCCCCGGTGGTGGGCAACCTGCAGCGACGGCAACCGCATTCTGGTGAGCCACAGCGTGCAGCAGATAATAGAAGTGATGGGTAAGCATCAGTGGCGCACCACGATCCTACCCGTGGTAGTGGCCTGGCTAGAGACGCCCCGAGCAAGTCTGGCCACGTGCGCGCGGTGAGCTCGACGGTGAACCATAGCGACACGGCCGTGTTAGTGGCATGGAGGTGGCTATAGGGCTGCACCTTGGGTGTGCACGACAAAGAGGGGTTCTAGGTGGGGCTAGTGGTGCGATCAATTTGACGCGAGATGGAGAGGTTGGAGCTGGCCATGGTGAGGCGGACTGGGCCTTACTGGTGCGGTGGCGGGAGCAAAGCTCCAAAATTGGAGCTTGGCCTGGCCGTAATAAAGGTGGGGTGGGGGCGGTTGATGAGAGGCTATGAGGATGGAGCTGTGGGTGCATGGAATTGATGGGAGACGACCCCTCGTAGGCAGGCGTGTTGGCATGGCTCGGCGACAGAGAGAAGGAAAGAGAGAGAGAGATGGGGTATGGTCGGTAACTCGATGAGGCAAGCCTTGGAGGGATGAGGTTGATGCGACCAACGTGGCCCACGGCCAAATGCTAACCAATAGGCACACATGCTCATGACTTGCGTGGCCCACGCACCGTAGTGCCATAAATGGCATGGCGACGGTGGGCCGGCCTCGTGCGCGCGGCATCAAAGGAGGCCAGCGACACAGTGTGGTGTAGCGGCAGGCGATGTAGTATGATGCAGCGGGTAGGTGCAAGCGCGACGTGATACGACAGCAGCGGCGGCGGCTACGTCACGGCACGAGGTGGGTCGATGGCGCGGCAGTGCCGCTCAGCCAGGCAAGCCACAGCAACGGTGGCTTCTCACGGTCGGGTCAGGGCGACCAGGCCGGCCAGGCACAGCAACACGTGTGTGCACATAGAGCGCGCCATCGTCGCGACAGTGCACCCCCACAGCTTGGTGACCACGCTCAGCCCAGAGGGCTAGCCTGAGAATGTGTTGTGCATGGATTTTAAAGCAACGACTACCACTAAACCATTGCCTCTAAACCGAAACCGACTTCACCATGATCAAACTAATACATGAGGCTACTTAGCCGAGCTAAAACACCACATCACCCTCTAACCCAATCTCTCAAAATAAATTACTAAACTTAGCAATGTCTAGCTGTACACAAGCTTGAAATTTTCTAAGTTTTTTGAGTTGAACTCTATTTCAAATTGCATTTCTAAGCTATTGAGAATATTACTAAGCAATATTATTTTTCAACAGCAAGTATTTCATTGTCATCTACAAAGTTTGCACTTCTAACTTTATTTAAGTATTATACACATGTTCTATAGTATTTTTGCTTAATAAAAATTAGTTTTAAACCCTACTTGATATACATGAGCTATTGCATCAACATTGATTTAACATTTTTATTGATTATTTTAGGCTACAAGAAATTTATCAACACCTTCTATCACATGCATTATTACACAAACACGATGCTCGTAACATGATTTAGTAGTTGGTTTAGGGTGTAACACCGAGGGTGTTACACAGATGCCGTAGGGGTAGGTACCTCTAGTAAGGTTGTCATCTCATCTAGTGGGCCCCTTCCTTGTCTCGATGGCTGAGGCTCCTTAGAATTGGCGACCTTCTTCATTGGACATGAAGCATGGAGATGGTAAAAGGATCTAGATGGCTAGAGGGGCATAAATAACCTATAAATTTTTTTTCTATAAAGTGCACAGACACTAGAGCAAGGTAGTTAGTAAAATAATAAATTTTAATAGCACTATTTATACTAGCTTTAATTCAATAAGCAAGCCCCTACACAGTACTAGTAGCAATTGAGTTCTACCCTAATTCACTTCACCAAACAAGATCTACTAGCTACAAAACTATTCTAGTTAGTTTCACAAAAGAGCAACTAAACTAGCGACTCAACTAATTAGACTACAACTAGGCTAGAGAGCTACAATACAAACAACTACCACACACAAGTACAATATATGAATAAAGCAAATGTGGAGCACAATACTAAACCAGGCAAGTGGTTAAGACAAAGATTCGGTTGATTGCCGACAACCTATGTCCTCATTGTGGTGAGTCTCAAAGTGATGATTTGCACACTAACTAGCCACTCAAGACCCACAACTTGAGTGCCTTAAGAATCAAACACAAAGAGCACCCCAACTAGTCACGAGCATTCCACTAGAGTTGCTCTCTGTGAACTCCCACGGGGACGAGCACAATAACTTGATCGGATGCAAAAAAATAATCACCACAAGCCCCTCGTCTATCCTCCAAACTCCAAGCCGGCTAGGTGATGGCAATCACCAAGAGTAACAAGAAATAATCAAAGCCGCCATGCTCAACTAGTGCAATGAGATGCAAAAGTTGATGATGCAAAGCCACTAGAGCCTCTCCAATCTCACCCAAATGTGATCTAAAGTGATGCAAGTGAGTAGAGCGTGTTTCTTAGTTTTTTTAAAGAATGTGCACAAGTATAAGGAGTGTCAATAGAGTGTCCAAGGCCAACCAGAAAGTCTATTTATAGACCCATCTTCAAATCCAACCATTACCCCCTTTGCAGAATTTTGCGCGTGCGCCGGATAGTTCTGTTGGGCACCTGACTAGATGTCTCCAACGGCTATATTCCAACGGCTAAGAAACTAGCCATTAGCACTATTTGAGCTCCAGTGAGCATATCCGGTGCACACTAGATATATAGCACTAGTGCATGTAGTGCTCCAAGGTGTCCCAAATACACAATCTCTGGTAGAATTTACTGGTGTACTGGCTAGTGGCACACCGAACATTATTGATAAGGTCCTTTGAATCTCCTGTGCTTGGCTAGGCTTGCACCGGATCCCTTTGGTGCCCCTATCTAGGTGAAGTCCTAGAAGGCAAGGTGCCAACACAACTCAAGTTAATGAGCTCCGGTGCACACTCTGGTGGTGCACCGAACAACTTTGGTGGGTGTTAAAAGCCAAAACTAGCAACTCTGCACACCCACTTTACAAGCGTGCCAACTCTCAAATGTTTTGCCTAACATATAAACACTGAGTTAGCATTTTCAATGTGTTTTCAACAACATTTTCGCTTGTAACTCACCACATTACTAGGTCTAATGCTTATGCATGTAAATCGACATCTTGTGGCACTAGATAATTGTGATTACTTTTAGAGTTCCCTTCTTAGTAGTACAACTATATATAACTAAACCCGATCATGCACTCTATTGCGTCTCAGTGAGCAAAAACAAAACCCCTAGCATATACTTTTACCTTTAGGCTTGTTTTCACATCTTCATCTTATCCAAGTGTGAGCTTGCTCCATTTGGATTGATCAACCTCCATCCAACTCCTAGCCTTACTCTCCATCTTAGCGTGAACTTCACCTAGCTTAATCAACACTCAGCAAAAGGTTTAGTCCACTAGTTGTTTCAATTACCAAAAAACCAAACATGAGGCTGTTAGATGGTCAACCCTCGGCGAGCCACAATGGATGTGAAGTAATGTCATCTACGTGTAGCCGCATGTGACTATTGCACAATACCATCACTATCAGCAGTTGTGCCATCGATCCCTTTGACCAACCCTATGCAACATCATCATATTCATTAGGGATTGGTACACCAAGAGCCACATTATAACTTTTAAGTGAGTATTTCATTCTTATGTCCGTCAATACAATTTAGATGCGTGTTGTTTCCGAGGTTTGCATAGAAAATATTGAACTTTTTTTTTATCTTTGGCACAGTGATCTCTTGATTTTGAATAGGTTTTTGTGTTAGATAGATATATGTTTAGATTTTCCCCTAGAGGATATTAGGAAAATATTAGCATTCACTTGATAACCAGATTTAACTTTTTTGCTTAACAAAATAATAATAGTAGTTTACATGGTTTCACTAAAAGTAGATTTATATTTTGCTTGGTACTTGAAGACTTTGCACATCCTTTAATTTGATAATTTTGTTCAACTAAGAATTGAGGAACATGCTAGATGATGGCCATGATATTGGGGCTCCACATATTCCATCAACGGAAGGGCCATTATTACAAATATAACAATATACACTGGTTCTGTCAACATAAAACTACATTGTCCCAAGCTCCTAGGTTGGCTCTGAAAGTTTCACTGACATCCATCTTGACCAAAATTGCATCTAGTGCCCCTCAATTCTGGTCATCATCTAGCATGTTCATCAATTTATAATTGGACATAATTCTCAAACTATAAGATGAATATGCAAAGTCTTCATGTACCAAGCAATATTGCACTACTATATATTCAATGAAATCATGTACTACTATTCTTGTTCTATTAAGATAAAAATTGAATAAGGTTTCTTCAATGAACATTAGTATTTTCCTAAAATCTATAGGGGGAATATAATCAATTATTTTTGTGACACAAAAATGTGTCGTGAAAATCAAGGCATCACTAAGAAAAATTCAATATTTTCCCTTGCTTCCACACCATGTAAATTTCTTTGATATATACAAAACAAGGAAGTGCTTGCTTAGATGTTCCAATGTCTCTTGGTGTACTAATCCCCAATGGAGAGGGTGAGGTTGCCATAGTGATGGTCAAAGGGACCAATACAGTAGCACTATTGTTGATGGTAATGGGACCACGCCACAGCCATGCCATGTTGCATCTAGATATTGTTGTTGTCGTTGCACATCCATAGCTAGGGAACATACAACCCATGGGTGTTTACATACTATGTTATAGACCATGGAATTGGCGTTGTGGTTAGAGATGGCAATAATGTCCCTCGATGTACCATCGATTCCCCATGAGGAATTCCTCTATTAGGAGATAGGCATGCAACCTATGTAATCTACACGAGAACTAAAATGAGGAAAATTAGTCCTTACCGAATCTCACAGGGATAGGGATGGGGAACCATTTTGTCGGTGTTTCGAGTTACCACCGATGAGTAAATTTGTATTATTACGTGTCTGGCTCGGATGGTGTGCTTAGAGGACACGAGGTTTATACTGGTTCAGGAAGAAAGTCCCTACATACAGTTCGTCGCTGCTACTCATGTTACTAGCACCGAAAATTTGTAAGTAGGGGTTACAAACGAGCGAGAGAGGGAAAGGATCCCAAGTCTCTGGTGAAAGGAGTGAGTGGGTGCTGAGAGCTCGATCGCTGCTCAGTTGTGCGTTTGTGTCGTGCTCTTGTGTAGATCTGTATCGGATCTTGATGGGTCGATCGGTTTGGGATCCCTTTCATGGGGCGCCCTGCTTTTCCTTTTATAGGCCAAGGAAAAGCACGGGTTATAGCGGAGGAAAAGTAGAAGAACGAGATAGAGGAAGGCCTCTAGGATCGTTGGGTCCTTCTCCTTCATGTGGGTCTCGCCGCCCTTGTACGTGTCAACAGGGACGGCTCCATGTCGCGGTCCTATCCGTCACTGGCGCCATGCGTAGG
This sequence comes from Miscanthus floridulus, assembly GCF_019320115.1. Classification (NCBI taxonomy): domain Eukaryota; kingdom Viridiplantae; phylum Streptophyta; class Magnoliopsida; order Poales; family Poaceae; genus Miscanthus; species Miscanthus floridulus. Next base: position 32,323,097 of record NC_089595.1, read on the forward strand.
CGTCATCCGCTAGTCATGGCGCTCCACTCCGTCCTAGCGAACGTCGTGGTGAACTGATGCGTCTATCAGTGTTCGTACGAGGGTTAGGTAGAACAGCACCAGTACGCCCGACCCTGTTCTTGATGTGAATCCTCATGTATGGCCTGTCGTGGCCACGGGTTACATCGAGGCGTGTCGGTATCTTCCTTGGTGTAAGAGTTTTGACCTAGGCCCATATGTTTGGACCTAGAGTGGTAGGCGGTGGTATGGGTCCCCGTCGGGCGAGACGGAGCCCGCACGGTGAGGCGAAGCCCGTGGCCTCGAGGTTGGGTGAGGCAGAGCGCCCCCATAGGTCGGGCGAGGTGGAGCCCATCCCCGGAGGTCGGGCGAGGCGGAGATCGCTGCCTCGGGGTCAGGCGAGGCGGATATCGCGGCCTCGGGGTCGGGCGAGGTGGAGCCCGCCCCCGGAGGTCGGGCGAGGCGAAGATCGTGGCCTCGGGGTTGGGCGAGGTGGAGCCCACCTCAGAGGCCGGGCGAGATGGAGATCATGGCCTTGGGGTCGGGTGAGGCGGAGCCCGCCCCCGGAGGTCGAGCGAGGCGGAGCCCGTGCACCTAGGGGTCGGTTGGAGCTGTAGGCGCGCTCTTGATTGCTCGGTTGAATCAATGTTGATGACCATTAGCTCCTCCTCTTTGGGTACCCTAGTATTGGTCCCCGACACATTCCCTGCCTCTGTCCCCGCATACCCACCCCACAAAATGCTCTTACTCTAAATTAGGTCATTCGTTTGCTAAAATCCTATTAAAAGCTCAACACATAGCTTGGTACAAATAGCAAACTAAACCTAAACTAGATGTTTCTTGTAATATGAAATATTGCTTGTTCAATTTCTATTGATATGACACTACTAATTTGATTTTGCTCTCCAAATGTTGTATTTTGTAATGGAACGGGTTCTCCTCACATGGATAAATTCCCCACGCGAGGATGGAGATGGGAGAAAAATCTCCCTGGCGAGCATTCAAGGATACAAGGATGGGGAGCTATCCTTCGACGTGGAATTCCCGTTAACATCTCTAGTTATGGTAAGCACGGCACTATCGCTCCACACGCTCACAACTAGGCGTCGTCGGTGTGAGTCACCGTAGCCCTGTGAGCCCACGAGCGGACACTATCATGCACGGCACCAACCACCATCATCGCCCATGTCCTACAATGAAACTCAAAAGGCATAGATCTACCTTGAGAGACGCCAGATCCACGCTTGTAGGGCCAAAGCTGCTAGCACATGCCACGAGAGTATAGATGGCCAAACGGGCGGCCCTGCCCTGGCACAACACTGGCACTATTGGGCACTCAATTATTAGGCATGGCACACTTTCGGACACTACACCAGTCTACTGGCATGTGCGATCTCAAATTTACGTGGGAGCAAGTGCAATTGCTTGGTTTATTTGGCACTGTAGAAATGATGTGGCATTTGACAAAAGAAGGATTATACTCATATTTACAGGTTTATTTTAAGACAACTTACTGGACACGGTTTTAGAGCATCATACCGAAGGAGTGCAATAGTCGCACACCGGACTCCATGACTATGGAGATTTTCATCAAAACATAGGTGATCGTCTTTTAAGATGGTTAGCGCTTAAGTAGCCACCCATTTGTTTGGTTTCGATCTTTGAAGTAGTTTAGATTTGTAATAATAAATTGGTTGTGCCCAGAACTCTTACAAAGATTCAAAGAAAATTTCTACTTTCTAAAAATAAAACTTAAAAAATTAAGCAGGTCTAACACCAAAAAGTTTATATGCAATTTTGTGAGCCATAATTGCCAATACTATTGCTCTTGTTTTATTAAAAATAATGGCCCTGTTCGCTTGAGCTTATTCAGAACTACTTTTCAGCCATGAAACAGTGTTTTTCTCTTACAACATTTCAACATAAGCATCAACATAAGCCAAATTTCAGCATCAGCGAACAGAGTGAATAATAAGAAAAAACACCAACAACAGAATGCCAATACTATTGCTCTCGTTTTATTAAAAATAATTAAAAAAAATAGTAAGAAAAAAACACCAGCAACAAAAAAGGGCCACCTCCGGCAAAGACAAATTGACTGTGTATGTGTCAGAATCTAGAATCGTATCCATTTATCAAACGGAGTTTTTCGAGCTGCATTGTACCTGTTGCAGGATGGCGCCCCCTCTGTACGATTACATGGATGTTTTGCAAACAACCGTGCTTGCCGCACGCTGGTACTCGTGTCCGTATACAAGATTATACTCCTTGTGCGGGCGATGTGGGATAATACCCGTGGGCCCCTGCGCCGCAACGCATGCGCAGGCTGAAGTCTTGCAGAGAATAGAATAAAGATTTCGTTTTCTAAAAAACAAAAAAAAGCAGGTGTAGCACCAAACAGTTTCTCTCCAATTTGCGAGCTGTGTTTGCCAATACTGTCCTCGTGTTTCTATTCAATCAAAAAAAGAAGAAAAATAAAAAGGCACCAGCAACAAAAAGGGTACCTTAGTAGGACGGAGCCCGAACCATTGTAATCATATGGATTTTTGCAAATAACCGTGCATGCCGCACGGTGATAGCCATCACTCTGTTCGCTTCTGTGGCTTATAAGTCGACTGATGCTGTTTTGTTATGAGAGAAAAATACTATATCGTAGCTGATAAGTGTGGCTGATACGATTAAGTGAACAGGTGTATGTCCGTACACAAGATTATACGTAACCAAGATGACACTTAGCGTCGGTGATGTGGGATTAATATTAAAAAGCTCCTAATATAATACCCGTGAGCGGGTGGGACGCGCTGAGAAGTACTCGGCGTCGTGGGCGCTCTCCTTGCGCTGCCGCAGCCAGCCACCGCAGCGCATGAATTGGACCTGGCCCGACGTCGGTCGCCTTTCCTTTCAAATCTCTCCAGAGGTCTCTGCTTGCAAATGGCTTTTCCAACTGTAGACAAAATGAACTTGTGTCGTTGGCTGATGATGGGCTGTCACGGACCACAAAACAAAACAAAATGAAATATTAACAATTATGAATGGCGCCATGGAGACAACAAGAGTGCATGGTAATTGCAAAATTGAAGTTACATGGGCCCTCCCTGTTAATGAAATACGTGCCGCAATGGGCATGTTCGAGGAAAAAGTTGCATGGGCCTCAGGTCGAGGAAGAGAAATTTATGTGCGATTTTGTCGAGCTCGATAGCCATTTTGTCCATATCTATAGCTTTCATGCCGAAAGGATTGATTTCAGATGATATCTTGCTAGCTTATGAAATTGTACAGCTTCCAAAGTTGAAATTTCAACGAAAGACAACTCGGTTTTATAGTTTAAATTAGGGTAAAATACATTTCTCAAACTTTAACTCACAACATAGAAACCCTAATTTATAAACAGCATGAAAGAAAATAAACCGAAAACCGAGCTTCGAGCATTAACAATGCAAGCTCACAATTAATAAGAAAACCGCAGCACTGCTGCTTTCGGTATATGCAAGGTACTGTACTTGGAAAGCTAGGGGCCGTTCGGATGGTATAGAAACCAGCCGAAAACACTGTTCCCTGATGAAAAACACTGTCCATGCTCTCATAAATTCTTTCAGATTTCTTCAAATTCCTCCCAGCGAACCGGGCCCTACTATTTCAATACGTAGCAAGCACCAAGCAAGCTTCAAGTAAGTGCTGATTTGGATCACCGACCAAAGTTTAGTCTGTTATTAGATAACAGACTAAATATGGGCTAATTAAGATTTTTTTTCTAATAAGTTATATTCATCCATTAGCCTCTATTAGTTCTTAGTAGTTCATGATTATTATTCTATATTTAAATCTTCTATTTGGCATTCAAATATGAACTAAAGTTTAGTTTAATTCAGCTAATCCAGTAATCATTGTGAGTTGTGTGACCTGGTATGTAGAGTAGTACAAGCCGGAATGGGATTGGACATTTGGACACCCAATAAGCTCTTGCTTCTTACAAAGGAAAAAAAAAGTTGAAAGAAAACTAGGGATGGACATCCACCGCCAGTTGAGGTGAGGTGCGGTGCACCTGAATTGGTTCACCACTACGGGCCCATCAACACCTGTCAGACATCAGCAGTTGAGGTTTTTTTTGTTGATTGATAACGTCAGCAAAATCAAAATGCAAACCAAACCAGTCCCTGTGGCCGTGTCTCCATCATCACCACGTCACTGTGGCCCGACCACTCAGAAGTATTATAAGCAGCGAAGAGCTGACGAAATCCAACGTGGGAGAGAGAGAGAAAGCAGGAGAGAGAAGAAAGCGGACGACTCGCGAGACACCGGCAAAAAGTGGGCGAAATGTACTGTGGCTGCCGCTCCCCCACTCCAGTTCTTCCACGTCGCAGCGAAACATTAAAGATCGGTGGGGTCCGTCACCACTACTCGATAGCTCGGGTGACCTGGAGCTTCTTGCAGCCGATGAGCGGGCGTATCCATTAGCCTTCCTCTCAGGAGAAAGGGGAGCGCGGACGTTCATCCATCCGACGCATTGCTCTGGGGCCCGGGCCATCATGTGTATTCACAATTTCACATAGACTTGTTCCTTCTTCTTTTTTATTTTTTTTATTTTTACTAGATATATGCTGGTACGTTACACGGAGACCACAAATTTAAGTCCACATAGCGTGGCTTACACGAATATATTAAAAAATGTACGAATTTAATTACATTAAAAACATAAAGCCTGTTTCATAATCTTTATCACCTACTTATATCATATAGATCGAGTTCCTAGAAGCCTAACAATAATTGATTTTACTTTTTTAAGACTATTGTAATTAATGATCTTTATCACCTATGACCTATATTTTATATTTCGTCAGGCAATGGATCCTCTGCCTCGGTACCCATTAACTCGCTGCATGATTTTAGATGATACACATGATAAGCTGTGCTGATATTTGTTTTTTTTAAATTAATTTGCAATTGAAATCCGAACCCAATGAAAAAATATATTAGATGGATTTTTGACAACAAAACTTACCGATGCCTGGGATTAGACCTGGTAATGGTGGAAGTCCTCGCGTATTACGTATTGGTGTAAAGTATGTTTATTTTTTATTTTTATAGTAATTGACTTTATTGGTGTAAAGTATGTTTTTTTATTCTGTAGTACATGACCTTTCTATTTCACGAAGTCGATCCAGACTCTAGGGTGTTTTTTTCCGTGCATGTTTGCATGTGGGCAAGCAGAGTTTAGTTTCGTACGGTGTATAATCAACGGAGCGGGGTAAAGCGCAGACGATATCCTATGTATTTTTTAGGTGTAGAAGATTAGTATCTATACTAGTAGCGTTTTGGACGACATGCAACTCTCCCAGGCCACGAGTATCAGCATGTTTCGTCTCGTTCGTTTAGCTTATAAGCCATACTTTTTCAGCCAACGAATAATATTTTTCTCTTACAATAAATCAACCAATAGTACTTTCAGCCACGTCTTATCAACCAAACGAACGTGACTTTTATTTACAGGGATGCTATAGTGTTTTATGAGAGGAGACCGTCAGGACCTATGTGACTTATCCTAGTGGCGGAGCCAGGAATTCTGCATAGGGGGCCAGCCAAGTACAATCATAATGAAATTAAATAAAAGTGATTAATCAAACCAAATTGATTTTATAAATTATCGCTAAGTTACTTTGATGACTGCTTACTGATTGCCTAATAGTGACTAGTATAGTGCACGTGCTAACGCTACGGCTTCATTCAGGGATATACATGGAAACAACCAAACAACGATTTTTTTTTCCAGAGTTCAACTTTCACACAATTGTATATGACCATGTATATACAATCCGGGAAACACTTACACATAACAAGGCATAATAAAGTTATTTCTCGCATTAACCATATAATTTACAATATGCCTAAGTCCTTAAACATGTCTTGGAGATCTTCATGGCCACTTCATGCAAACTTCATCCCAAATAATCAAAGATGCCGTACCAAGCTTTTTAAAGTAGATATAGCTTCTTAAAGTAACTCTATAATTCACTTTTGATAAATGAAAGAAAAATTATATTTGATCTTTTTTAAAATTAAATAGTAGATATAGTCGTAAATATATGTGCGCAACCACGATGGATATTTATCTGGTTGTTCCTCGGTTTCTCCCTCTCTCCCATCCTGTTTTTCTTTCTTCAGATGATTTTCAGGTATTAGAAAGCTAACTAATGAAAATTATTGGACAAAAGAAAAAAAAACATTTCTTCTTGGCATAGTCAACTGATTTATCAAGTAAGTTTTAAGTACTCCATCTATTTTAAATTATAAGTCGTTCTAGCTTTTCTAGATACATACTCCATCCATTCCAAATTATAAATCGCTCTGACTTTTTTTGTTCATCCATTTTGCTATGTATCTAGACATATTATTATATCTAGATGCATAACAAAATGGATGTGCCAAAAAAATCAAAGCGACTTATAATTTAGAATGGAGGAAGTAGTTTTTACTATGTATATAGATATAATGTATATTTAGGTGCATAGCAAAAGCTATATATCTAAAAATTAGAACAAAACTAATTGTCTCTAGCTTGCGTGTTCTATTTCATAATAGCCTTTTATTTTCATAATCACGTGTCAAGTCGGTTCGTTTATTTTGTAAACTCAGTCGGGGCGTGTAGTGTGTTACTTTTATAACACAGTGGTCTAACTCCTCTCTTTGTAACACAGTGGTCTAACTCCTCTCTTTGATATCAAATGTGCTAAACCTCTTCATCGATCTCCATTCTGTGGGCCCGAACTGTAAGTGACCCATTTTGCTTCCTTGTCCAGGGTGCCGCCGTTGGTATTTTATGAGAAGAAAGGGGTAGACCTTTCTAGGTTTAGCCACGCTGCAGACGCTCCACCGCTCCTACTGACGCGTGGGGTCACCAAACTGGGTCCCACGTGTTCTTGACAGAAACATGCGAGTGGGTATGTTGGCAGGTCTGTCGCCATTCCTTATTGACGCAATACCAGAATGGCACGGAGAGTTTTGGAAGGGGCGCGTCAGATGGGGCCGGGCTCGGCGTGGGTTTTTCCATTATAATGACAATTCTGGAAATTGCCTTGATCGGAATCACAGATCCCTCCTTCCTATTTGCCTTGATTGACTTCCATATTTGTCTTGATTAACTTTCATTGGTTTCTATTTTACCGTAGCCTGCGGGATGCGTGATGCGTGCATTGAAGCCTAGGTGGGGGAGATCCAAATAACGTTTGCCATCGGATCAAGTTGAAGCCTGTGAAAAAGGATTAGTAGCCATAGATTTTAATGATACGGTAATTCTGGGTATAATTTCGTTGGTGCATAATAAAAAGACTTTTTTTTAAGACCTAGTATAGTTTTGATTGGTCCACGGTCTCAGTATATAAGAGGACCAGACATGACGCATGCATGCATCCGTGCAGCTAGCTACGCGTTTTGTATTGTGCCCGGCCAGGGCCGGGGACCGTGGGCCGGGCGACGGCACGCACATGCCGCCACACGCTCCTGACATGCATGCATGACCAGTCTGCGGCATGCAGTCCGATCCGTAGTGTAGGTACTTTCTTTGTGCTCTCGTCTCCGTGCATGCGATGGCCGATCGAGAAAGATTATTCCTGGCTCGATCGAACGACTGATCGATTCTCGATCTCCAGTCTTCTGGCACTTCATCTCACATGAACTATAGCTAGTAGTATTATTCTAGATTTCTAGTCGATAGATCACCAGCTCCTTTGATTATATATGTGTACATTATTAATTATTGCATTAGCATACTGACCTCTTGTGTTCCTTTCTTCCATCATATCATCCTGATCTGATCGCTCTGCTCGACCCCGCCGGCCCCACGCACGCATGCATGAGATCGCCACCAGAAAAAACTGCCAACTGCCGGCCGGTACCTACCACTTAGATATTTCCTCACCCGCTTTGCTTCCTAAAATACTCGTGCCACTTGGATCCATGGATCGATCACTGACGGCACCATGTTTACATGGAAACTGTTGCATGCATCTGAATATCCGGGGCCGGGCTCGGCGTGGATTTTTCCATTATAATGACAATTCTGAAAATTGTCTTGATCGGAGTCACGGATCTCTCCTTCCTATTTGCCTTAATTGACTTCCATATTTGCCTTTATTGATTTCCATTGGTTTCCATTTTACCGTAGCCTGTGGGATGTGTGAGGCATGCGTTGAAGCCTAGGTGGGGGAGATCCAAATAACGTTGGCCATCGGATCAAGTTGAAGCTTGTGAGAAAGGATTATGAGCCCTAGATTTTAATGATACGGTAATCCTGGGTATAATTTTGTTGGTGCACAATAGTTGTAGTCTCTCAGCGGGGGACTTTTTTTGGGAGACCTAATATAGTTTTGATTAGTCCCTTATAGTAGAGATAAGTCTTCGTAGAATTGTAGTTCGTAGCCCAACTGGGCTCCCTGATCGTCGCAGATTCACGGTTGCACCGTGTAGCTATGCGGTTGTGCTGTAGGGAAGAGTGAAAAGGCCACGAGGATCAGTGATTTTTTATTTCTGAATTAGGGAATCGGTTTAGCTTTTGAGAAGACGAGGAGGCAAGGCTCCTGCTCCGTCTCCGTTCCGTGCGAACTTGTCGTGACTCGTGAGTGGCGAGCGGACGCGTTGTGTTGTGTGTTTCCTGGGCCTCACGAAACTAGCAACCAGGTCCAACTAAACTCAAGCCCATGTAAGTAAAAGTAAGTAATCAAATTAATTAAATCCAACACAAAGAAACTACAGTAAGAGCGTTAAAAAAATCAGCAACCTTGGGGGCCATGGCCCCCCTGGCTCTGCCAATGGCGAGCTCGTACCTTGCAAATTAGCGACAGCACATCAACTTGAACAAGGAAAAAGATAAGCCCAAGTCTTTTAATCTTTGTGGTGTTGGCTTTGGAAGAAGCATGCTATTGTTGCCATCCAAGAACTGCCAGGTATTGTCAATAGTGATTAAGGCATTGCTTCTATGCAACTGCCATAGAGTCATCATCCTTAAACACATACTTATGATGTTGATTCTTATTGTGTCTTTTCTTTTCTCCCATAACCAATAGATCACGAGGTGCATGCTCATCTACTGTTAGCTCTAGTGGTTCTGGTAACTATTTCATGTATGCAAAAACAAAACAAGGATTGCATGCAAATGCAAATGATTGTTTTGCCTTTCTAATAGCATAGAATTCGAATACTAGCATGGCTATCTGTCGCACCCAATTTTGCATAGCAAAACCAAGTACTCATATATGTACGTCCAGGATGTCCAAACACACACATATATCACAAATTGTAATAGCATCAAAGTAGAGTACTTATTACATCGCATATCTCAACACAATGTTAATACAAAGTTTGCTCAATGGCAATATTATTACATACACAGCGGAATAACTAGCCCAATCTACCACAGGGACTCCAACTGGTGAACATCTCCCTAGTAGTCATGGACATCCTCCGGAAACTCTTCATATCCATTATCTGCTACCCATCCAGGATTTTCATTGGATGTAAAGAAAGTGTAAGCTCACCATGCTTAGCAAGTATATCAAAGGGATCTATGAGGCTCAAGGACTGACACGGTTTGATTGCGGTTCGCAATTTTAGTTGTTCAAGTTTTAGCATCCTGAATCACTACTTTAGTGAACAATCCCAATTTCCCAAGTGATATTAAAGTATAATCAAGTTTACATCAATTCCCATCCATCCATAGTAACCACTAATCATGAAGGATCCATACCGCTCGTATCCGTGAGCACGGCTGTTATAACAGGTCAAATATTTCTGTAGAAATTATACAACTTTACCCACCGAGCCGTGATTCCCAATGCCGGGGTTTGCAAGGCCCACTACACCTCTACCTAGGAAGTGTGGCAGGGTTTCACTATGTAACCCTTAGCTAGTCGCACTAACAAGTCGTAGTTGCTAAGGTTTCAGCCGTTTAGCCATATGTGGCCCTCCTCTAGGAGTGGCACATGTGGTTGCGGCACGGTACACACACCCTAGCAGGTAAGGAAACATACCAACTAGTGCCTCCCCTCTTGCCCTTACGGAAAGCTATAGATGAGCTAGTACAATCTAGTTAACAGGTTAAAATCAGAGCCATATGACACTCGGGGTTGTACGAAACCTCCTGGGTGGCCGCTGCAGGATTAACTCATTAGGGAGAGGCACTAGAGTACTCAACCCCGTACTCTAGCCCCCTAAATGTTGCTAAAAAGCTCCATTTTATCACATTACATAATGCCTTTAATCATGTTTAACTTTTATTTTATGTTAAGCGCTGCAGCATCTATCTAAATGCATACCCAAACCCTAGGTAACAAGGATATGTGGTACAAGTAATCATCTAGGTAAAGTCCTTAAAGGTATTTCAAATTAGACACATGCATGAACATGAATGGTAATAGTTTATAGGTACAAGGGGCCTTTGGTACACTTGCCTTCTTCAAAGTTATCTTAGTAGTACTGCTGATCTTCCTGTTGCTGGTCCTCAGCTACCTCAAATTGCTCACCCTCTAATCGTGTTCCAAATCACCAATCAAGCATTAATCCAATCATTACATGCATACAAATAGACTTCTATTAGAACAGTACACCAAACAGTAGAAACATAAGTTGAAAAGCTTATAAAACTATTCTATGTACTGCTACGAACACATGAGCGAAAGAATCACTCAAATCGGACTTAAAACATAAAAGTTACGCATGAAATAAGGTGCAATGGCATTTCTATAAATAAACTGAACTTATTTTTGAATTAAAACAATTAAAAATTTGAATTTACACGGTTACTGGACTGCGCGTACTATTTCTAGAAACTATAGGGACCTAAACGAATAAAAATAGGACTAAATTGTATTTATTTTAAATTGTTATAGACTGTGGGTTAATTCACCGAAAATAGAGGGGCTTATCTGCAAAACTGGCATGGCTTGACTGTGGGTTGACCGCGTTGCTGACTGGATCAACACGTGGTGCACGTGGACTGGCTCGGTGCACCAGATGCGCGGTGGACTCGGTGATGCGGCACCGTGGGCCGGGTCCATGGGTCCACGGTGGACCGATTACGCATCGAACCGGTACGGTTCAATCGTAGTTCAATCGTAACTGTCTGTCCAAGATCTGACGGCGAGGGATGCACAGGAGTTCCTCCGTCAGCCTCACAGTACCACCGGTGAGCCTGCCATGGCCGGCGGCGAGGCGAACACGGTGGTGAACGCCGGTACGACAATTCTGGCCATCCCGAGACAAACTAAGCACACCTAATTGATCTACAAGCGCTCGCGAACACAATGGACTACAAACCGAGGTGGGGAACACGCCGGAGCGATGTCCCACGGCGGCGCCATGGCCGACGATGTCTAGAGGTCATCGATATGGCGTTCCAGTGCGCAAATCGATGAACGGAGGGCATAGGAAGAACAAGGAGCTCACCGCGAGTCGGGAAGAAGGATGCACGGCGTCCGGGAAGGTTCCGAAGGGGTGGGTCGTCGACGACGGCAGCTGGAGAGAGAACAATGGTGTGGGTTAGGAGAAATCTGAGCAATCCATGACCAAAATATGCAATTGGTGATACCTATGGCTGTGGGGGAACACGACGGAGCTTCAGGACACGTCAGCGTCTAGGTTAGGGTACCAGAGCAGTGAGCTGTGGGGCGGCGATGGCGTGCTCGAGTGCAAATAGAGGAAAGGGGAGAAGGAGAGGGTTGAGCTCGGGTTTTATAGGTCGGATGGGGTGCGGTGGATGGAAGGGGTGTGGCGCTCGGGTGGAATTGGTCACCTACCTTGCATGCATGACGGCGGCTGCTTGCCATGCTTGGCCACGCCATCACCGGGCGGCGAAGAAGGAAGGGAGCATCGGGGAAAAGAAAAGGAAAGGAAGAGGAAGGAGAGCGCGGGCGCTGACGTGCAGGGCCAGCAGCGTAGCGAGAGAGAAAGGAGCGGGCGGCGCGTGCGGGTCAAGACTGAAGCGGAGCGGGCCACCGAGCTGGGCCACGCAGGAGATGCAGCAGGCGCACGAGCAGTGGGCCAGTGTGGGAGGAAGGCGCTGAGCGGGAGAAGGAAGGGAACAAAGCGGGCCAATACGAGATGGGCCACGTGCAGAGCAGAAGGGAAGGGAGAAAGGGGAGACGCGACTGGGACGCCGAGCAGGCCAGGCCAGGAAGGGAAGGGAGAGAAGGGTCAGGCCAGTTCCTAGGGCTGGGCTAAAAAGGAAGAAAAGAAGATTTTTCAAAATCAAATTCTTTTCCAATTCTAGTTTTCAAATCTAAGCCAAATTCAAATGGAATTTGAATTCAACTCCATCCATTCTAGCCCTACAAACCAAAAATAATATGCTTCGGCATGAATGCAACAAACATGTTTCTAAGCATTATAGTTAATTTTATTTAACCAAAATTTATTATTTGGCCTAAGTTAAAAATACATAGAAAATTAAATAAATGCTCAAAATTAATTGCTAATTTGCAGTTGAAATTTTTGGGTGTTACACTATCGTCTTCAATCTGAAAGGATCTAAACAATGCCTAGAGGGGGTGAATAGGCGTATCTAAATTTTTTTTGCGTAATCTCAAAGTCAAATATCAGTGCAGTCGAAAGTCTCGACAGTTTGGGCCAGAACTTTTGTCAGCCAGAAGTTCTGACGCAAACAGCCGGGAGTTTCGACACCTACGAGAATAGCACTACAAGTGCTAAAACGAACTTTGAGTGAAAGATATCTTACAACCCCACTCCCTAGTGGTAAGATGAACTATTGGGGTTACTCCTTTGATGCCAGAAGGTCACCACTTCGTAGATGGAGTCCCAGCCCTAAGAGGAGAGTTGGGGAGGAAGACAAACCAACAAGAATAAATATGATAGCACAAATCATAACAACAACAAGCACGCAGGACACAAGAATTTATCTCGAGGTTTGGCAACCCCATAAAGGAGCTCCTACGTCCTCATTATTGAGGAGACCACAAAGGTCGGAGTCTCTTTCACCTCCTTGCCTCATTGGTCACTCGAGCTTTCCACTTAGAAATCAAGGGTAGTACAAACTTCCCAAGGCTCTTCCACAAGATGGAAGCTCTTGGGCGATGCCTAGCCAGCTAGGTTTCCAAGAACCCAAGAGTAATAGATGCAAGTCCAACTGGCTTAATGAAGAAATCAAGTGCTCAAGCTCGCCAAAGTGATTCTCTTACTCAATCCACTCTCCTTTCACTCAAAACCCTAGGGGAATCAAAGATTGGAGCAAAGAGGAGAGGGGAGCCTTGAATGCTTGGGAGCTATTTTGGACGAAGGTTAGTGAGTAAAATGAATAAGTAATCAGTTAGAAGAGAGGAGAAAGCTATTTATACTCAAAGGCAAATCCAACCGTTTAGATCTGAGTCAGAAGTTCCGACACAGATCGCCGAAACTTTTAGCTCAATGCAAAAACACTATTCACACAGACAGTCCACTGGGCTTGCTCGCGTATCGTCGGAACTCCCGGCGGTCGCTAGGACTTCTGGCTTCTGTTGGGACTTCTGACAGACATGGTAAGCCAAGCGACTAAGTCCCAAAGCATCGGGACTTCCGACGGGCGAAGATGCGCAAGCGGCTAAGTCGTGAAGTGTTAGGACTTTCGGAGGGAGCCAGAACTTCCGGCATCCAGAACTCCCAACTCCTGTTAGGACTTCTGATGGGCGTAGATGCATAGGTGAGCTACGGTTAAGTCAATAAGCACTGGAACGTCCGGCACCAAACGTCGGGACTTCCGATAGCCGGAACTCTCGGCTCATGCTGGAACTTCCAACTACCAAAAGTCCACAAACTATGTCCAAGTGTTCGTGAGGTGATTTTGCGTCTCTCTTTTGATTTTACTCTTATGCTTGAGCACTATGTCTTCCTCAGACCACCTAAACTTACATCCATCTTTATAGTACGACATACCTAAACCCAAAACAAAATAGAAAGGCTTTGGAGAGTGCTTTGGGTTCGTCTGCTTTTTGCACTTGAAGAATTGAGGGATACCATTCCATCTTAGATCAACTCTTTTAAAGCTTTCAAGGGATTAAAGCTGTAATATATCTCATTAAGATCTTATTAGTCCCTAATTTAGATGTCATCAATACACCCAAACCCACATAGGGGGCAAATCCACTTTTAATCTCCCCCTTTTTAGTAATTGATGACAACCAACTTAGGCTTTCATAAGAATGTAAGAATTTAAAGCTTTTGAACCCCAAAATTTATAGAGAGCTCCCCTTTAATATATGCAATGAATTTGAATTTCAATGATGATCATCAACACATCACTTGCATATATTAAGGTAGAAACTCCCCCTAAATTTTGCAATCCGTGGGGTGCAACAAGTGTATGTGAACAAGTGAATATCCATAAAAATGAGAATGCAATATGACATGTCATATTCAGTCAACAAGTAAAAGAAAATATGATGGCTAAGATCTCAAAGTAACAACTTGAAACAACACATGGCCATCCAAAATAACATCCACCATTCACATGTAGAGACTAATAGATATGGAGATAAGCATTACTTGTCCTACAATCATCCATCACACACACAACTATAGTTGTCCATCACATAGTACCACCACACAACATAGTTCATACAAGCTAAAAGTTTTAAAGTCTCACAAGCTCCAAGCGACCAACTATTGTCGTCATCATCTTCCTCGTGATACTCCTCATCATCGACATCCATTTGTGACTTGCCATGGGGACAGGGCGGATCAGATGATTCTCCATAGTAGTCCTTGCAAGCCTCATCATAAAGCCCAAAAGGATCATGAAGTGGTTCCAAGGCCCAAGGCGGTGTGGAGTGAATGTCAAGCTTCTGCTCAATGCGATGCATCCTCACTAGCATCTCTTGCTCACGCTCAGCACTAGCACAACAAGCTCCAAACATATACTTCATGAAGAACTTGAACTTGCTGGGGGGCTTAGCACCGGAGGAGAAGGACTAAGGCTCCTCACTATGAGCATGGCGAGAGCGCAAAGCACACAGTGGAGAAGCACATGAGGAGCCCAAGGCACCTTTGCCTTTTCCTTTTCCTTGAGTGGCCTCCTCTAACTCCTTCTTTGCCTGAAGCGACATCTTGTTGGATAGCTTGAGAACTTTGTGAGGGGCATCTGAAGGGAAGTGAATGCCTAACACATGCTTAATGATATGCATGATGAATGGAGCATAGGGGTAGTGCTTCACCACATCCTCACTATCCATGAAGATCTTGTCCCAAATATAACGACTGATGGAGAACTTGGTGAACGCATCTCCAAAGCAATCAAGTACAACCTAGGAATCCTCAGGGAGATTGGTAGAGTCACCAATCTTGGGATACAAGATCTGACAAAGAATGTTGTTGAGCACATAGTAATAGGGCTTTAGCCAAACGGTCTTCCCATCAACACGATGACCATCCAAATACATGTACTGATACTCATCCATAGCAAGAGCTAAAATCTCAGTGATGGCAGTGGAGGTGCGATCCCTGCAGTTCAAGCCAAGAAGGCATTAAAAGGTAATGAAATCAACCTTGTAGTGCTTGCCTTCGGTGGTCCAATGAATGACATGTGTATCCGCCCGAGTGTCCAAGTGATAGGAGGCATAGAACTGATAGATAATCTTGTTGTTCCATGGCTTGCGAACTCCATCAATGGCTACAAACCCATCCTCCTCAAGTCACAGAGTAGTTGTGTCATGTCCAAGCCAGATAGCTTGCTAAGCTCAAAAGTGTCAATGGCCTTCATCTGAATCCCTAGGGCCTCTCTCTTTTTGATGTAGCAGAGATAGACCAAATGATGATAGAAGTCAAAGTGAAATGGTTGCTAGAACCTATACTCAATCCTCAAATCCTTGGGCTCATCATAGAGAGGTTGGGCACACCGCCGACGAATCTCAGCCACATGGCAACGATAATCAACCATCAGATGAGGTGTGTAACCTCTAGCTAGATTTGGAGTGCGTTGCAGTTCATGGATGGTAGGAGTAGGACCATCGAACGGAATCAACCAACTGATCCCAAAGTAACCCGGAGCTGAAGGGGTCATGGTGCACACATCATCAGCAATAGTCCGTCCTTCTTGATCAAGAGCTTCCTTAGCAGGATCAACAGTGGGCATGTCACCAAGGCTGGGAACAAACTCTCGAGTAGCAGCACCAATGGGCAGAGCTTGGGTTTGAGCACGAGTAGCATGAGCATGACCACCACAACATGGAGGAGTGTCATCACTACTAGAAGCCATCGCTGTAGAGAAAAACAAAGAGAAACTAAGACTCCGGTCATTGAGAGTTCTAGCCCTGAAGCTAGGACTTCTAGAGGTTAGGAGTTCCAGCCCTAGAGCCAAAACGTCAAGCGGTCAGGACTTCTAGCCCTGGAGCTAGGACTTCTGACGCACTTTGGTGGCCAATCCATACATGGGGCTCCAAATCTATGCAACCAGTCACACAAGGATAGTAGAGGATGAGAGAGGGAGGAAGAAAAGAATCAAATCACAAGGTACATTGGAAGTTAGGGTTAGCCATGGAGATTGCACCTTGGAATAGAGAAAGAGGAGAAACACCAAATCCGCAGCACCAATGAGGAAATCCATGATAGGAAGCACCTCTTCCAATGAGTGGATGACCTCTCCACCACCATGGGCGATGACAAGCATAGGGAGGCAGAGAAGATGGTGGTGGCGAGTGGAGGTAGCGACATCGAGAGTCCCGAGCAGAGCCCCCGACAATGAGGACAGAGCTAGAGCTCCTGAGGCACGTGCACGACGGTGGCTGCAGGCGACGTGGGGGTGTAGTGGCGACGGCGTGCGGGCAGAGCGGAGGTAGCGCAGGGGCAAGGACATGTGGGAGAAAAAAATGAAGCGGTAACTATGCCGGGCCATGGTGAAAAAAGTGAAAAATAGGTCAAATAGCACGGTAAAAAAGTGAAAAATAGGTCAAATAGATCTAGGTCAGAAGTTCTGGCCTAGGGGCCAGGACTTCCGTCTATCGAAACTTCTAGCGGACACCGGGACTTTCGACGTAGGAAACTTCAAAAACTTCCTAACTCGAGCTCACCTTGCCTTATGGGGCAAAAATATGATGGACACATCATTTTCACATGTGACTAGGGTTCAAACATTCAACACAAAGTAATAGTCATATATGAAAACTATAAATTAGATTTTGAAAGTGTCACACAATATTTTCTCAATTCTTTTCTCCTAGTGAGTTCAAACAAAGTATGTGCAAGGCATTAAGCCACGTTATGAGAATCAATGATATTTAGCTCATTCCTCAAAGCACAAAATCTTGACTCATCTAGGGGCTTTGTGAAGATATCGGCTAGTTCCTTTTCGGTGCTCACATGATGAATTGCGATATCTCCTTTGGCTTCGTGGTCTCTCAAAAAGTGTTGCTGGATATCTATGTGCTTTGTTAAAGAGTGGTTTATGGGGTTGTTGGCCAACTCAATGGCACTCTCATTATCACACAAAAGGGGAATCTTAGTTAGCTCACAACCAAAGTCTTTGAGAGTTTGCTTCATCCAAAGTAGTTGGGTACAGCATGCACTAGCCGCCACATACTTAGCTTTGGCGCTGGACAAAGCAATGGGTTTTACTTCTTAGAGCTCCAAGACACCAAAGACCTACCAATAAATTGACAAGTCCCGGTCGTACTCTTTTGGTTTACTTTACAACCGGCATAATCCGAATTGGAATAGCCAAGTAACTCAAAAGTGGAACCTTTAGGATACCACAAGCCAAGATTAGGAGTGTGCACCAAATATCAAAAAATTCTCTTAACGGCCATCGAATGACATTCTTTTGGATTAGCTTGAAATCTTGCACACATGCACACACTAAGCATAATATCAGGCCTAGGTGCACAAAGGTAAAGGAGGGATCTAATCATAGAGCGATATACCTTTTGATCGATGTTCTTTCCTCCTTGATCAAGGTCAATATGTCCATTGGTTGGCATAGGTGTCTTGATGGGCTTGGCCTTGTCCTTGTCAAACTTCTTCAACATGTTGTTGGTGTACTTGGTTTGACTTATGAACAAGCCATCCTTCAGTTGCTTGATTTGAAATCCAAGAAAGAACTTCAACTCTCCCATCATGGACATCTCGAATCTATTTGTCATAATCCTACTAAATTCCTCACAAAAAGCCACATTAGTACTACCAAATATTATGTCATCGATATATATTTGGCAAACAAAGATATCATTATTGATTTTGCGAGTAAATAAAGTAGCATTGGCTTTTTCTATCTTAAACCCTTATTTGAGTAGGAAATCCTTCAAGCAATCATACCAAGCTCTAGGGGCTTGTTTGAGCCCATAGAGCGCCTTGTCAAGCTTGTAGACGTGGTTGGGATACTTGGGGTCTTTAAAGCCCGGTGGTTGCTCTACATACACCAACTCGGATAGGGGACCGCTGAGAAATGCACTCTTCATGTCCATTTGATATAGCATGAAATCATGATGAGCGGCATAGACAAGTAGAATATGAATGGATTCTAACCTAGCCACTGGTGCATAGGTCTCCCCAAAATCCAAGCCTTCAATTTGAGTGAATCCTTGAGCCACCAGCCTTGCCTTGTTCCTTGTCACCACGCCATGCTCATCTTGCTTGTTGTGGAAGACCCACTTTGTTCCAATCACATTTTGCTTGGGCCTTTTCACTAAGGACCAGACTTCATTCTGAGTGAAGTTGTTCAACTCCTCTTGCATGGCTATCATCCAATCCAGATCATCAAGTTCCTCTTCCACCCTATGAGGTTCCAAAGGAGAAACAAATGAGTAATGCTCACAAAAACTTGTGAAACGAGAATGTGTCATTACCCTTCGTCGGATGCTCCCCAATATGTTATCAACAGGATTATCCCGTTGAATGGATTGATGCACTCTAGGATGTGGCACTTGAGTTGATCTTTGGATGGGGCCATCATCTTCATCATCATGGTCATGATCGATTGGAGGGTTGTCTTCACTTCTTTCTTCATTGTTGAGTTGAGGTTGAGCTTGCTTATTGTTGACACCATCTTCATGAGAATGACCTTGTGTTTCATTTGATCTCCCATCTTGATCATTTCTTGTTGTGGAAGCTTCACCATGTTCATTGGCTGAGACATGATGAGTGGTTGGATCAAGATCAACAAGCACAATATTGTCATCATCTTCATCTTCGATGGGCTTTACTTCACCAATTGCAAGCTTCTTGATGGCTTTATGTGGAGCTTCTTCATTACCTACAATCTCAACATTGACTTGCTCCTTTTGAGAGCCGTCGATTTCATCAAAAGTCACGTCTACCATGATTTCAATCAAACCGGTGGTTTTATTGAAAACACGATATCCATGTTCATTAGTACCATAACTAAGCATGAAACCTTCATCAACCTTTGGTGCAAACTTTGAGCTTTTGGATTTCTTGTTAAGTATGAAACACTTGGATCTAAAAACTCTAAAGTAGTGCACCTTAGGCTTTTTACCGGTTAGAAGTTCGTACATGGTCTTGTCCCTTTTCTTGTGAAGATATAAGCGGTTGATAGCATGACATGCTGTGCTAACTACTTCCGCCCAATAGTTGGTTAGAGTCTTGTATTCATCCAACATTGCTCTTGCGGCTTCAATGAGCGTTCGGTTCTTCCTCTCTACAACACCATTTTGTTGTGGAGTGTATGGAACTGAAAACTCATGCTTGATTCCTTCTTCATCAAGGAACTCCTCAATGTTGGTGTTCTTGAACTCCGTCCCATTGTCACTTCTAACTCTTTTGATCTTGATATCAAACTCATTTTGGGCTCTTTTTGCAAACTTCTTGAAGATGCCATGTACCTCACTCTTGTCACGCAAAAAGAATACCCAAGTAAAACGAGAATAATCATCAACAATTATGAAACCATATTTGTTACCACCAAGGCTTATATAAGCGATGGGTCCAAATATGTCCATGTGAAGCAATTCCAATAGCCTTTTGGTTATCACAACATTTTTGACGCGATGTTTAGCTCTAACTTGCTTTCCCGCTTGGCATGCGCTATAAATCCAATCTTTCTCAAAATAAAAACTTGTTAGTCCAAGGATGTGTTTGCCTTTTTAAGTTTGGCCAAGTTTCTCATCCCAATATGAGCAAATCGGCGATGCCATAACCAACCCATGCTATATTTTACCATTAAATAGGTCTCGGGATTTACTCTTTTTATGTGAAATCAACTAGATAGAGTTTTCTTTTTAAATGACCCGTGAATGCAATAGAGGAGTCCTCCCTTCTATAGACTTCCAGACCTTTATCCGTAAAGAGACAGTTGTAGCCTATCTCACAAAGTTGTGAAATGGACAATAAATTGTATCTCAATAAATTCACAAGTAAAACATTGAAAATGGAATTATTATTTGAGATAGCAATTTTACCCAAACCGAGAACTTCTCCTTTTCCATTATCACCAAACATAATGTTCCCACTTTGGTCATGACTAGGTTGGAATGATGTGAACATATTCTTCTCTCCAGTCATATGATTGGTGCAACCACTATCCACCACCCAACTTGTTCCACCAGAGGAATATTCCTACAAAGATAAATCAAGCTTTTGTTTTAGGTACCCAAATGGATTTAGGTCCTAGGGGGTTAGTCACATAAAACTTGGGCACCCAAACACTCCTCATAATCTCCTTCCTCTTTTGGGCACCAACATACTTCACCCTGATCTTGCCATCCTTGCCCCAACAACACATGTAATCACTAGCATAGCACCATGGAAGTGGTGCTTGTGGCTTGGGGGCCTCGGATTGCTTCGTGTTGATTGTCTTATTACTTGAAGGTTGAATCTTGGGAATGTAGACCTTGTTGGCCTTGCATATAAGCTCATCAAGAGCAACACCCTTATTGAACTTCACACACAACACACCATTGATTATGTTCCTTCCATTGGCCTTTCTTGATTGATGGGTGCCTTGATGACTTATATATAGTCTTGTTGGATTGGTTTTGACACTTGCACCCATTCTTCAAGATCATCTTCAACCTATGAATCTCCTTGTAATTCTTCTCTGGCTCAAACAAAGTTAGTTGCATATGCATTTACATCAATTTTATAACACCTTTTACAACCATTACTAGTGGAGGCATTAGAGTCTTCGATTGCCTTAGGAGAAGTTGAAGTGCTAGCCCAAAGAGTACTATAGTTTAGCTAAAGATTTTGGTATTTTTCTTCCAAGCTTGTGAGGCTTTCTTGAGCTATACTCTTCTCATTCTTGAGGCTAGCTACTAGATAATTAACCAAGGAATGTTCCTTAGTCAATTTCCCAATTGAGTCATTGGCTAAAGATAATTCAATAGTTAACTTTTCAACCTTCATCTTTTCTTCGGTGATAGATGCTTCAAGTTTAAGGTTCTTGTCTCCCTTAAGTGATTATGTCTCCTTGCATCTCCAAGCATCTATCCATGTTCTCTAATTTCTTCATTAGCGTTTTTATTTTAGTGTAGGTCTTTTTACCAAATTTCTTTATCATGGTTGCTTCAAGTTCTTCTATTGTAACACCATAAAAATTGCCTCTTTTGAAATAGAGTTAAAATGATTTAAGTTAGAATTTTTGTGCACATGAAATATAGGAAATAAAATTTTTCATTAATTTAAAATTCATCATAAGGTAGTAACATGTGTGAGCATATATGCTGTTGCATCTTATTTATTGTGATGGATGGTGTTGATCCAAAACTCCAAAGTAAATTGGAATGTTTGTGAAAAGAGTTTGAAAATGGCTTTGAAATAAAAGAAAAGAAAGAAAAGAAAATTAGAGAATAGAAGTATTTCAAAAGTTGTAAAATTTATTTTTTGGAAACTTACCAAAATTTCTCATTTATATTTGAGATGAAAAGTATATTGAAAACATACTTGAATTTGTTTTGAAATTGGCTTGGAATTGGAAACTCAAAGTAGAAAAATGATTTGTATTTGAAAAAAATGTTCCTTTTCTCATTTTTGGCCCAACTCTAGGAACCGGCCTGGCCTGCTGGCCGGCCCAGCCGCCCCTCCTTCCCCCTCTTTCCCATTTCCTGGCCTACTCTGTGCGGCCTAGCTTGGCGGCCCACTGCTCCGTGCCTATCCTCCATGTGGCTCGCACGCGCAAGCGCCCGGCCTGCTCCGCGGCGCAGCCCACCAACGTGGCCCGCTCGGCCTACGCCCGCACCGCACGCGCGCGTCCGTTCTCCCTCTCACTGCCCCGCTGAAGGGTCAAGATGGCGACTAGAGGGGGGGTGAATAGTCTTTTCTAAAACTTAATTGCGTCGGCTAACCGATACAAATGCGGAATTAAAACTATCGGTCTAGCCAAGACTATACCCCACTATATATGTTCACTAGCACCTTGCAAAGATAACAATTATGCAACTAAGGTGCCGGGCTAGCTAGAGCTCTCCTAAACAATTCTAGGAGCAAGGTCACACAAACCTATGCCACTAGTACTTTAAACAACAAGGGAGCTCCTACACATGCTAGTAAGCAAAAGCACAAAGCTAACTAAGCTCACTAGCAATGCTCAATAACAAGGCAACCAATGCCTAATTAGAGAGCGCAAATACTTAGTTACACAAACTAAGCAATGTGACTAACAAGGTTACTAAAACCAAATTAGCCACGCAAGGGAGCTACTTCTATGCTACACAAGCAAGAAGGTAATTAGCAAGCTACACAAGCTATCTAATTACAAGAGCAACTACACAAGCTTAATATGTATAAAAGTAATTGCAAGCTTGTGTAATGGAGATGCAAACCAACGGGAAGAACAAGGTTGACACGATGATTTTTCTCCCGAGGTTCACATGTTTGCCAACACGCTAGTCCCCGTTGTGTCGACCGCTCACTTGGTGGTTCGGCGGCTAATTAGCATCACCCGCTAAGCTCGCACGTCGGGCGCCGCAAGAACCTACCCCTTGAGTGAGGGTAGCTCAATGACACGCTTTACTAGAGTTGCTCTTCACGGCTCCCGCGAGGCAAGCACAATGCCCCTCACAAGCACTTCTCCGGAGCGCCGCATACGCTTCTTGCGCGCTTCGACGGAGACCACCACCAAGCCATCTAGGAGGTGGCAACCTCCAAGAGTAACAAGCACCACCGGCTTGCAACTCGATCACCTAGTGCCACTCGATGCAACCTCACGATGCAATCGCACTAGAATCGCTCACTCACACAAACGAATGATCACTATCAAGTATATGTATGATGGAGGGCTCCTAAGCACTCACAAGCATGGACACTAAGTCCCTTGAGGTGCTCAGCACCAGCCATGGCCGAAGGCCACTTCTATTTATAGCCCCAAGGGCTAAACTAGCCGTTACCCCTTCACTGGGCAACGGTCGGGCCGACCGGACGCTCCGGTCGTGTTGACCGAACGCTGGACCTCAGCGTCCGGTCGCTCACAGACGACCACGTGTCCCGGTTCCAATGGTCACTTGACCTGACCGGATGCAGCAGCACTCAACTGACCGGACGCTGAACCCCCAGCGTCCGGTTGTTTCCAGTAAGCTCCCGAGCATGACCGGACGCGTCCGGTCGAACGTGATCGGACGCAGCCAGCGTCCGGTCACACTCCAGTTACTGCGTCACCGTATGTCAGCCTGACCGGACGCAGCCTTCCAGTGTCCGGTGCATTCAGATCCAGTGTCCGGTCAGTTGACCGACGTCGGCATCTTCGCGACCAACTTGTTTTTCACTTCTAACTTCTTCACCCTTGCACCAATGTGCTAACCACCAAGAATTTACATCCGGCGCAATAGAAAATAGACATTCCATTTTCCCGAAAGCGCCGAATCCATGCTTGTGAGTATGCCAACACCACCTCCTTTGTAAATGTGCCAACACCACCATGTGTATATGTGTTAGCATTTTCACAATCATTTCCCAAAGGATGTTAGCCACTCAACTTGCCACGCCACTCGATCCTAGCGACAATGCAAAGTTAGATCACTCGAGTGGCACTAGATGACCGATATGCAAACAAGTTTGCCCCTCTTGATAGTACGGCCATCTATCCTAAACCCGGTCATAAACTTCTCTACACACCTATGACCGGTGAAATGAAATGCCCTAGGTTATACCTTTGCCTTGCGCATTCCATTCCATCTCCTCCAATATCGATGCAACACATGCACCAACACGATCAACAATGATATGATCCACTTCATATCATCACATGATCATATTGGTTCATCGATCTTGACTTTACTTGCTCTTCACCGTTGCCATCATCCATCGGCGCCAAGTCTTGCTCAAGCTTCACCGCCACGCGGTCCATCACTCCAAAGCCTTTGACTTGCCCTTCACGCTTGCAACCGGTCCATCAAGCCAAGTCTTGTCTTGATCTTCTCCACCTTGATCACATGACTCAATGTTATGTCTCATGTGCATTTAAGCTCCTTCATCATCACATGTGTGAGCTTTGCAACATCTCCAAGCCATTTTCACCTTCATGGCATATGTTGCTCACACACATGTACCTGTGGACTAATCACCTGTGTATCTCACATAAACACAATTAGTCCACCTAAGTTGTCACTCAATTACCAAAACCAAACAAGGACCTTTCACCCGCTGGCCCACCCGTCAGCCAGCCCCGTCACCTTCTTCTTCCCTTTCCTTCTTCTCCGCGCCTCTTTCCTTCCATCATCCCGCCAATGGCGCTACCCCGATGGCATGCTATCGGCCGCCGCACCCGCATGGAAGGTAATCAATCCTGCCCGCGCCCCCGCTCCCTTCCTTTTTCCACGCCTCTCCAATCCTATAAAACCCGAGCCGAGCCCTCCCCTCTGCCTCTTCCTCCGTGCGTCCGAGCTCGCACTCCCCGCCACCGCAATACGCCGATCGGTGCCTAATCAACGACGCCGACATCTCCTGGAGCTCCGTCACGACCCATCGGTGCCGTAGGTATCGTCGATTTCGTGTTTTGGGCTCGATTCGATCGGATTTCCCCTCACCCACGCGTACTCTCTCTCCAGTTCGCTGTCGTCGATGACCCGCCTCCTTAGAGCCCTCTCGGACGTCGTGACCTTCGCTGATAGACTCACGGTGAGCTTCTCCATCTTCCTGTGCCCTCCGTTCATCGTTGTGTGCACTGCAACGCCGTATTGTAGGTCACCGTCGCTGTCGACCATGGAGGGCTCACCGGCCGGACTGTGCAACCAACGTGGGATCCCCCGATCACCAGCGCCGTCGGATCTGTTCTGGAGGGCCGAGATTGCGTACCCCTTCGGGGTTAAGTGGTCGGTCCACCTGGACCCGTGGACCTGGTCCACCCCACCACATCAGCGCGCCCACGCCATGTGGTGCACCGCACCAATCCCTGGCCGCCACGTGTTCGCCCAGTCAGTGCGCAGTCAACCCAGCAGTCAAGCCTTGCACGTTTTTCATATTAGCCCTGGGATTTCCAAGTAATCAACCCGCAATCCAACTCAGTTCAAAATAATTGTTTTTCAGCCCTGATTTTATTCGTTTAGGACCCTATAATTTCTAGAAATAGTATGCCCAGTCCAATAACCGTTTAAATTCAGATTTTAATTGTTTTAATTCAAAAATGAGTTCAAGTTATTTATAGAAATGCCACTGAATCTTATTTCATGCGTAACTTTTGCGTTTTAAGTCCAATTTGACCTGTTCGAATTGCGTTAGAATCGTATTTATGTTTTCTACATGTTTATACAACTGTTAGACATGTTTTCAATATCTAAAATTCATGGGTAGATTTAATCTATTATTTAATTAAAGGAAAACTTGTTTAAATCATAACTTATTCATTTTAACTCCGAAAAAGTCCGTTCAAGTTGTGTTTGTTTCATAACGACGAGATCTACGCGTTAGTAATAGTGTTTACTATATTATATTTCTAAAATGACATGGTTTAAATCATATCTTGATTAATGATTATGCAACTAGGTTTTATACATAAAATATAATTTGTTTTACTTTTGTTTTATAATTTAAATCTAAAATTGACTTAATTCAATCCATATTGTTTATAAAATATCTTTTGTATATGAATTCATATAGTTAACATAAATGAAGCCTATAGTTTCTTTTCCACGTATTAAGCAAATCTCTCGGTAGCTGTAACTTTTCAACCGTAGCTCCGATTAGCGTGCCTCTCGCGACTGTGTGATCGTAGCGATGCGTAGAATCGTATTTCAATCTCTTTTACTTATTTTTCTATGATTGGTGTACTATTCTGATATAGATGCAATTGTATGCTATGCATGTATGTGTATGGATGTTTGTGTGGTGTTCTACGATTACGTCCAGTCAGTGAGATACACGTGGTGATCCAGAAGAAGAAGGACATGAAGAATAAAGCTTACTGAAGGATCGGTGTGTAAGGCAAGTATAGCATGGGATTATCCTTGTTACCTATTCACATTTAATCACTAAATTCATTTTGCATGTGTCTCCCTTTTTGCTAATAAGAATATCCTAGATATTTGATAACTTGTACCTTGATACCTTTGGGATATTGCATGGGATAGTTTTTGCTAGTGCTTAATCAAAACCATGATCTTGTAACTTGACTAATGGTATATGCAATAAACATTAAAACATGACTTTTTAGTAACATGAAAACAGGGGCTAGAGTGTTTATATGCTTCAGATTCCTCTTCCTAAAGACTTATCTGTAAGCGATCATCCGGGACTTATAGTATAGCTGTGAGGGCCATATGGCTCTGGCTTTAGCTCAGTATGAGGATCTTTTCTAGCTTGTTAGTGGTTACCTTTAAGGCACAGGGTATGTTTCCTTTGCTGCTGGGAAGTGTGTACCGTGTTGCAATGCCCACACGTGCCACTCCTAGAGAGGGGCCACATACGCCTAGCGGCCCTAACTTGTTAGACAAATCTTTTAAAAGGCTTCATAGTGAACCCTACCGACCTTCCTTGGAAATGGGTCAAGAGATTAGCTACCTCGGGCAAAAGGGTAAATCACGACTCACAGTGAATGTGTACAACCTCTACAGAGTGTAAAACTGTTATAACAGCCGTGCTAACGGACATGAGCGGCCTTGGACCCTTATGGAGTAGAGATGATCACTAATGGATAATGATGATGCTAATAATTGATTGTTTATGCTATATATTATTCATGTTTACCTGATCATGTGTTTAAGGGAATGATAAATCCTTTGCCACTCCATTGCTTAAAAAGATGACCTATTAAAGCTAATCGTAGTTAAACCAGTGCCAACCTTTTAAGCCTCATGAACCCCATGATATAATTGTTAAGTATGACATGTACTTACACTTGTTTTACTTTTCTATACATTGGATAAAAATCCTAGATGGGTACTAGATTGCTAGTTTGGAGGAGTTAGGCTTGTGGTCAACCAGTCAGTTGTCCCTGTGGATTTAGAGTCTTTGCCTGAAGATCGGAGTCGACTTTCTGCTGTCTATACTCTGAGGGTACTTTTCTTTTACTAATACGTTATGTAATAAGTATTGTCTCTTGATATTACCCTTATTTGTGGCTATATGTGAGATTTGACTTCCTGGGCTCATATATAGTGTGTATCTGGTTTTGTCTTTAAAACCGGGTGCTACATCTATGTTCTCATCACAACTATCATACTCATCACTAGAGGGATCAGATGAGACATGTACCTTCTCTTCCTTAGCCATGAGACAAGTTGAAGTGTAGTTGTTGTTGTCGATGAGGTTGGAGAAGAATCTTGGTGATGAAGATAAGTTGGGGAAGAGTTTTGGTGGTGAAGTCAAGTCAGGGAAGATCATGGTCGATGACGAAGAGTGGTGGATGGTGATGTCTGCGGCTCCCTTCTTCTTCTTCTCATCATCACTTGAGTCACTATCATTTGACTCCCACTCTTCACCAAGATGAGCTTCACCTCTCTTCTTGTCTTTGTTCTTCTTGTCTTCATCCTTGTCGTGCTTGTGCTTCTTCTTCTCATTAGGACAATCGGCTATGAAGTGACTAGTTTGACCATAACCATAGAAAAATCTCTTCTTGTTCCTTCTCTTTCCATCACCATAAGTCTTCCGGTTGCTCTTTTTCTTTATGAACTTTCTAAAGTTTCTAATGATGAGTGCAACTTCTTCATCAGAATCTTCTTCTTCACTTGAGGAATCATCCTTCACTTTCTTCTTCTTCTCTTGACTAGAAGATTTGCCTTCATGAGCTTGAGTTGCCTTTAGGGCTGCATTCTTGTTGTATCCCATTGCATTAGGATTTTGATTGTGAGTATTGATTGCATCTTCATCTAGACACTCATGATGCTTGAGTTTTGAAAGAACTTCTTGGGGGTGTCATCTCATCATAACCAGGCCTTTCCATGATCACGGATGCTAGCATGTTGTTCTTGGCTCTATAGGTTCTCAACATCTTTCTAGCAACCTTGTTATCATCACATTCGGTGCTTTCAAGAGCTCTTATGCGGTTGACCAATGCCATAAGCCTATCAAACATGGATTGTGTTGTGTCATTTTGCAAGAACACAAATCTTTCCAATTCACCATGAAGTAACTCAATATTGCCTTTTCTCATACTCTTATCTCCTTCAAATGACACTTTCAAAGTATCCCAGATTTGCTTTGCACTTTCCATTCCATTTACCTTTCTAAACTCATTCAGACTTAGGCTTGACACAAGCAATGCTATGGCTTGTGCATTTTGATGGACATTATGCACTTCTTCTAGAGTTATCTCTCTATCTTCATTAGTAGGAATCATCACACCAACATCCACAACTTCCCAAAGTCTTGCAGCAACGAGATGCATCTTCATCTTGTAGGACCAATTGGTGTATCTTGTTCCATCAAAGTGAGGTGGCTTGCCAATGTTGATGGAAGGAGTATGTAGAGGTGAACCTTTGATAAGTTGTCCATAGTCAAAGTTCATGTTTGAATATATTCCCTTTCCATGAGCATGCTCACTGGCTCCAATATCACTAGCGACATCTTTGTTTGCTTTATTCTTGCCCATCATTCTTACCACTTATTGCATCAGTAAACTTGTTCAATTCTTCCTTCATCTTGCTCATCTCATCTTGCATCTTTTTCATTTCATCTTGGAAGAACTTGACATGAGCAGCCATCAACTCTTTAGCTATCTTCTTGGCAATCTCGGTGGCATCGGCTTGCATCTTGTCGGTCTTCGACATTGTTTCTTCTCATGTGGTAAAGCGCTATAAGAAGACCTCGCTCTGATACCAATTGAAAGGATCTAAACAATGCCTAGAGGGGGGTGAATAGGCGTATCCAAAAAATTTCTACGTAATCTCAAAGTCAAATGTTAGTGATAATCAGAAGTCCTGATGGTTTGGGCCAGAACTTCTGGTAGCCAGAAGTTCCGATGCAAACAGTCGAGAGTTCCGGCACCTACGAGAATAGCACTACAAGTGCTAAAACGAATTTTGAGTAAAAGATATCTTACAACCCCACTCCCTAGTGGTAAGATGAAGTGTTGGGGTTGCTCCTTTGACGTCGAAAGGTCACCACTCCGTAGATCGAGTCCAAACCCTAAGAGGAGAGCTGGGGAGGAAGACAAACCAACAAGAACAAATATGATAGCACAAATCACAACAACAAGCACGTGGGACACAAGAATTTATCCCAAGGTTCGCCAACCCCACAAAGGAGCTCCAACGTCCTTGTTGTTGAGGAGACCACAAAGGTTGGAGTCTCTTCCACCTCCTTGCCTCTATCAAAGCAACCACAAAGGTCACTTAAGCTTTCCACTAAGAAATCAAGGGTAATACAAACTTCCCAAGGCTCTTCCACAAGATGGAAGCTCTCGGGTGATGCCTAGCCAGCTAGGGTTCTAAGAACCCAATAGTAATAGACGCAAATCCAATCGGCTTAACGAAGAAATCAAGTGCTCAAGCTTGCCAAAGTGATTCTCTCACTCAATCCACTCTTCTTTCACTCAAAACCCTAGGTGAATCAAAGAT
This sequence comes from Miscanthus floridulus, assembly GCF_019320115.1. Taxonomy (NCBI): domain Eukaryota; kingdom Viridiplantae; phylum Streptophyta; class Magnoliopsida; order Poales; family Poaceae; genus Miscanthus; species Miscanthus floridulus. The sequence continues at coordinate 32,353,000 of NC_089595.1, forward strand.
TAGAGCAAAGAGAGGAGGAGAGGGGAGCCTTGAATGCTTGGGAGCTATTTTGGACGAAGGTTGGTGAGTAAAATGAAAGAGTGATCAGTTAGAAGAGAGGAGAGAGCTATTTATACTCAAAGGCAAATCCAGTCGTTTAGATCTGAGTCAGAAGTTCCAACTATCGATATGGGACCCACAGGATACTCCACAAAGAAGGGAGAAGATCTAGTCTAAATAGGACTTCTTTCCCTATAATCTTAGTAGTAGTATTATTCTGTAATCATACTAGGAACCTCATTGTAAACCGACTAGGACTCTGGCCTCCTGACTATATAAAGGAGGGCAGAGTTCCTAGATAGGAAGAACATAACGCAACACAACACTTCACAATCAATCCAACGCAAAGGCTAACGCCGAACTAGACGTAGAGCTATTACTCGATCACAGTCGAGAGACCGAACCAGGATAAATCGACTGTCTCTTGTGTTTACCGTTGAGTTCTACATATGCTGAAGCCCAAACAAACTGCCTCAGGTACCCCCGTGGTAGGCTATCGATGGTGAAACATCGACAGCTGGCGCGCTAGGTAGGGGCTTTCGGTGAATTTGCATCCGAGAGCTCGAAGGACCTCATCATCAAGATCAATCTACTCGGCGCGGCGTGGTTGCTGTTATGTGCCAACAATCACAACTCGCCGAGTGGATGAAATTCCCCGTTATTGCAAGACTGACTTGAGTACGTGCTGCCGTCCGAGGTTGTATACCATGGTCGACCGGAGAGAGGCAATTGACCCACCGCTGTCCATGACAGGATCAAGGCAACGACATTGGGCCAGAGTCCTACCAGGAATTCATTTCCATTATTATTCAAGCTATGCCGTGTTCCTGCTATCCATGGAAGGCATCAAAGATAGCATACCAAGGCAGCCAACTGTTTCCAGCCACTGAGGTCAAATTAGTGGAATTCAATTACGTGCACACACCCGAAGATTAGAACTCGACAGTACAGAAGAAGTCAGAGTAAACGCTACCCTTCAATCAGCTAGATACCTCCAAGGTTTAAGATGACACTACAACAAGAATACCTAGCCTCGATCACTCCAAATCGGAGACCTAGTATTAAGAAGGATACAAAAAACTAACGGACGCCATAAACTACTCAGTCCATGGGAAGGTCCTTTTATTGTCACAAAAGGCACCGGACCAGGCACGTACAAGTTGATAACTCAAGAGAGAAAAGAAGTCAACAATACATGGTACATCAGCCAACTAAGAAGATTCTACGCATGAAAACAACACAAGGAAGAACATATATACAAGCCACAAGAGATCAACATTCATGATCAATAAAGATGGTTTTCCTCGACAACAGATGTCTTATTATGGCTTTCCCCTAGTTGTTCTCACTAAGCATGTAAACATTCATGATCAATAAAGATGGTGTTCCTCGACAACATATGTCTTATTATGACTTTTCCCGAGTTGTTTTCACTAAACATACCGGCTGAGAGCAAAAGAGCTGAAAAGATGCTTGAGCCTGCCGATGAGGGTAGCTAATAAGCTAACACCCGAACCAAAAAGCAAAATGGCTGAAATTATGCCTGAGCATATCGACTGAGAGCAAAAGAGCTGAAAAGATGCTTGAGCCCGCCGATGAGGGTAGCTAATAAGCTAACACCCGAACCAAAAAGCAAAATAGTTGAAATTACGCTTGAGCATACCGACTGAGAGCAAAAGAGCTAAAAAGATGCTTGAGCCAGCCGATGAGGGTAGCTAATAAGCTAACACCCGATCCAAAAAGCAAAATGGCTAAAACTATGCCTGAGCATACCGGCCGAGAGCAAAAAAGATGAAAAGATGCTTGAGCCCGCCGATGAGGGTAGCTAATAAGCTAACACCTGAACCAATCCTAAGATGTTTTTTCAACCAGGGAAAGAGCTAGATGCTGGCCACATCTCGAATTAAGCAAAAAGCCAGATACCTCCAAGGTTTAAGATGACACTACAACAAGAATACCCAGCCTCAATCACTCCAAATTGGAGACCTAGTATTAAGAAGGATACAAAAAACTGACGGATGCCATAAACTACTTAGTCCATGGGAAGGTTCTTTTATTGTCACAAAAGTCACCGGACCAGGCACGTACAAGTTGATAACTAAAGATGGAAAAGAAGTCAACAATACATGGCACATCAGCCAACTAAGAAGATTCTACGCATGAAAACAACACAAGGAAGAACATATATACAAGCCATAAGAGATCAACGTTCATGATCAATAAAGATGGTTTTCCTCGACAACAGATGTCTTATTATGGCTTTCCCCCAGTTGTTCTCACTAAGCATGTAAACATTCATGATCAATAAAGATGGTGTTCCTCGACAACATATGTCTTATTATGACTTTTCCCGAGTTGTTTTCACTAAACATACCAGATGAGAGCAAAAGAGCTAAAAAGATGCTTGAGCCCGCCGATGAGGGTAGCTAATAAGCTAACACCCGAACCAAAAAGCAAAATAGCTAAAATTATGCCTAAGCATACCGGCTGAGAGCAAAAGAGATGAAAAGATGCTTGAGCCTACCGATGAGGGTAGCTAATAAGCTAACACCCAAACCAAAAAGCAAAATAGCTGAAATTACACCTGAGCATACCGGCTGAGAGCAAAAGAGCTAAAAAGATGCTTAAGCCAACCGATGAGGGTAGCTAATAAGCTAACACCCGATCCAAAAAGCAAAATGACTGAAACTATGCCTGAGCATACCGGCCGAGAGCAAAAAAGATGAAAAGATGCTTGAGCCCGCCGATGAGGGTAGCTAATAAGCTAACACCCGAACCAATCCTAAGATGTTTTTTCAACCAGGGAAAGAGCCAGATGCTGGCACATCTCGAATTAAGCAAAAAGCTAAAAAGAAGAAGCTGAAGATGCTGGAGATCGCTGGTCCTAAGTCTTTTTAGTACTAACAAGAACAAAAAGGTTGTAAAGACAAAGATCTACTTTCCCTGAGTTGTTTACACGGCAGCTAGACAAGCACTCAACAAATCAAGAAAGTTTATCAAGACAACGATCTACAAATACCGAGTTGTTTACACGGCGCAGACAAAAGCCAGACAAGCACTCGACAAATCAAGAAAGTTTGTCGAGAGAATGATCTACAAATATCGAGTTGTTTACACGGTACAGACGAAAGCCTGACAAGTACTTGACAAAATCAAGAAGATTTGATAAGACAACGATCTGCATGTACCGAGTTGATTACACGACGTAGATAAAAGCCATACAAACTCTCGACCTATCAAGGAGCGATCCTACAATGGATAAAACAACACGACCACCACAAATTGTGGATGCGCACCACGACCAACAAACAACTACTCAGAAAAAATTCCGATCACTTGGACAACTCATTTAAAAAATAAACAAGGCAAAGACATCAAGGCAAAGAAGACATCAACAAAAAAGGATCTTCATTCAAAAAGAAGTATAATATCCTATTACAGAAGCTGGAGTACAAAGGTCAATTACATCAAGCGTCGTCAACAGGAGAAGAAATATCAATATTAAGATTATCTACAATCCTCCTGGCTAAATCTTCAACCTTAGGCTCCGCCTTTTCAACGGCATCCAGATATTCTTGACTCTTGGTTTCCTCTGCAATCTTGGACAAAGGCATCTCCGGAGCAAGAACTCGGACCTAGGTAAGAACATTTCTGGTACATAGTTGGGCGCACCTCTTCACAAACTCCTAGAAATGGGTCGGAACTTGGGGAATAAACTGAGCCCAAGATTGACCATCATCTGTAGGAGTCCGGAGAAGGTCAGCTACTGACCGAAATGATTTCCACAAAGCATTCTAGTTCTCGGTAGTCGTCGCCAACTTACCAGTCAAGACTTCAACCATTTTTTGGACCTGCACAAGATCTCTATCAGCTCCACGCCTAATCAACTTGGCAAGCATGAGTTCTTCTTCAGCATGAGTAATTACCTCTTCAGCCATATTGTGACTATTGCGAACAAGTGCCTTCATTTCCTCAATACCCTCCGAGAGCTTCTGCTTTTCAACTTGGAGAGCTAGACCAAGCACCAAAAAACAAGTCAGTAGAAAGAGAAATTTGAATACAAAAGGAAACAAAAAGAACCCGCAATACCATTACACTCATTCTTCATGGCCTCCACATTATTCAAGGCCTCATGGACAGCAGCATCCCTCCGCTTTTCTGTCTCAACAACCTAGGCATAGAGAGCTTTTTCCTCCCCTTGGTGTGTTTGACGCTCGGTCTCCATCTTAGCCCGATAGAGGTCAAGCTCTATTTTTAGGGCACTAGCCTCAGAAGACAATATTTTCTCGGTTTCATATGAGAAAAAGAAGCCAGTATGATCCCAAGAAAAAGACTGAACAAAGGAGGGAGAGAGAAAATTAAGACATAAGAATAGAAGAAAGACGAACATCCAAAGAAAGAACTTTAGAAAAACTTACCTAGAGTTTTTCCCCAAAAGAAGTTGCAAAGGTTCCCTAGGCAACGGTCAGCTCTGACAACCGATGAGTGGCATCGAATTGTTGCACCACATCATCATCCAAACGCTGAACGTCACTAGCAAGAGGAGCAGAGGGAGAAGCTGGCCGAGGCAAAGAAGACAAGACCAAGGCCGTACCCTAGGAAGCCCTGGCCACCTCCAGAGCCAGCAAATCAGTAGCTGCATGACCATCAGGGAACCCTGTCTCCCTCACAGCCACCTCGCCGGCCGTACATTCCGGGTCCTGAGACTCAGTACACAGGAGCGCACCAGAAGACTGACAAGAAGTCGACTAAAGGTTAAGGGAAGGAGAGGGTCTACAAGATGATAAGGAAACTCGATGATAAGAATATGAATTAGAAAAAAGGAAAACAAAAGCAAAGAAACAGAATGAGGATTCACTCACTCAGCTATCTTCTTCTTCATAAAACCAATAGAAGACCTTAGAGGGGGAACTATAGCAGCAAAAATATCACCACCACCCCGCAACAGGAGTGGCGCGGTCGGTACTAGAACCCTAGAAGAACTCGAGGTCGATGACCGCTTACTACAAGAGAACAAGGTCAAAGTCAGAACAAAAGAGGTGTTCAATAACAAAAAAACAAGAAAACAACTCACCGACGCATAACAAGGGCCGCATCATCATCCTCATCTTCCTCACTCTCAAACATGGCAACCACAGCGCCATCTAAAAAAGAAGAAAAGTACTCGGTTAAAGGCAAAAACAAACAACAAAAAGACAAAACATATTAATATGCTCACCTAGGAGCACGCTACCTATAACTTGAGTACCTGGACGAGTACTCGATTGGCGAGACTTCTTGGTAGCAGACAAACTAGAAGAAGAACAATCCGCTTGCCCCCTTTTTTCGATACTGCGAGGAGCTCAAGGAACTGGACGAGGAACATACTCTACATATGTGTCAAGAACTGTGGAAGAAACACCAGAAAACATCATGGTGGTTTGAAACTTACTGGTTAAAGATGTCCCAGCAAGATTCTACCCAGTCTCCACAATAGCAGGGCAGTCATCAAGGGGAATTGGATCAACGAAGTTGCGCCCCAATTCCTATAAAAGAATAAAACAACCAGACAAGAAAGATTAAGCGAAAAGTGGAGACAACAAAGAAAATATGAAAAGTACCCGCATAAGGAAAAACAACTCACAGCAGGAGGCGGGTTGTTAGCACAATACTCAGGGATAGTATGCGGGATGATGCTTACTCCTTTCAACATCTTCTAAAGGCGCTCGAGCACCTCCTCACCTATCAACTCAAGGACAGGGACCATACGAGAAGGGTCCTCCGCCCCAGAGTATTCAAAACCATAATTCTCTCGCTCCTTCAGAGGTTGAACACGGCAGCGAAGAAAACTAGAAACGATCCCGAAGCCGGTCAAGCCTTGCTGTTTTAGAGCACATATCCTCTCAAGAAATGGCTTGATCACCTAGAGCTCATCCACCGCCAAGGGATTCTTTTCCCATCAGTCATTAACCACGGGACCAGAACCAGAATGAACAGCAAGAGGAGGAATCATATTGGCGGCATAAAACTAGTCGGCACGCCAATCCCTCATAGAATCAACCAAGTCATAATCAAAGAATTTACTCTTACGACCCTGGCAAAACTGAATCCCGCAGCCACCAAGAACATGGGTGTCATCCCTGCGGGGTTGGGGTTTCATATGGAAGAAGTAACAAAAGAGAGAAAGAGAAGGAGGAATTCCAAGAAAAGTTTCACAAAGATGAACAAAAACAGAAAGATGAAGGACAACATTGGGAGTAAGATGGTTCAAGCTAATCCAAAAATAACTGAGAAATCAATGAAGAAAAGCAGAGGTAGGAAGGCAGAGTCCAGCACGGATAAAGTAGACAAAAAGAACAATCTCACTAGGGCCTAGAGTTGGGACCCGATGCTGGCCTGGAGCTCTCCACTCAGCAATGTCCTTGTCCTAGATCAGGCAATCACTGACAAGCTCGCGCAACTGATCCTTAGTCATAGTCGGAGCCGGCCAGATCTTCTGAGCAGCCCTCATGGCCATGAATTCTTGATTTTCAATCACAGAAAGCGATGCCTCCTCATCTACAAAGGTCGCCTAGGACTTGCTCGCTGATTTCTTCCTACCCATATACTAGTGAAAGCAATAAAGCACTAAGAAACGAGGATGCTTAGACGGCGGCGCTCAGATGATGGCGACAATGGCGACGGCAAAGTTTTGAGGACTAGGGTTTCAAGGCAAAAGCAGGGCAGCAAAGAAAAAGAAGAAAGAAGACCTTTAAATAGATTTTTATAGCAATAAAAACACGGCCCACTAGGCCCATTTAAACACAGCATGAGAACGCAATGGTCCATTTCCCAACACAACTGACACAACTGAAATGACGGATGGCACACTTCTTCACAAAAGTATAGTTCAACGGATAGATTTCAGACTTATCCATCCAGCACCGAGGCAGAGTTATCATATTGCTACAAAAAGAACTCATCAACCATGAAGCAACGAAGGGTTACCTCACAAGGAACACAAGAACTCAGTTCTTATAGAAAGAACTTGGGAATCTCATAAACAACCAGGACATAAGCAGAAAAAGAATGAAAACTCAGAAGACAAGAATCTTTCCATTATAAATGGTTTAAAAAATTACAAGATTACACATCTTACAAGACCCAACAAACTCGGTACTACGGCGATCAAGATAGCAAAAAGGAACCCAAACATAACTAGGCTCTAGAACGACTACGTGTTCCAAATTGCTACTCGGTAGAACAAATCGCACTCTGCTACACTATTTTCTTCAAAGGACGAACGTAGTACATCTGAGGCAAAAGTCAGCAGCACGGCGGGACAACATGGAACAGGGAAGGCCAGCAGGCATCTATCTACCCAAGTCCGATGTGACATCGGATCAGGCGTTGATCTGCACCGGACAATCGCAGGGCAGGCAAGGGGGATCTACCCAGAACTGCTGGATGAAGGAACATATCCCATATCACAAGACTTCCTCCAACTACCACCACGTACCTTCTGGTACAATGCCATTGCGAGATTAGTCTACCTCTAATCTCTATCACAAGACTCCCTCCAGCTACGACAAGATATACAAGAACTACAAGATACGCCCGGGGGCTGCTCTACTTCAGAAACTATCATATTTATGACTACGGAGATTTTAGACCACGCAATAAAATGCTCGATGAATCAAAACAACACACCAGGAGGGTATTTATAGACCAAAGAAGCAATGCACATGGACCGGGAGCACAAACGGAACAAAACTAACAAAGGACATAGTGAAAAGACAGAATTCAATGAAAGAGGACTCAGGCGTGAAGGAACAGTACTCAAGGATGAGCATATTCGAAAGGATATACCAACACTGTACAACTCGTGAACAAATAATATTTACACTCAACCACCACCATACAACTACATCTGACAACAGCAGACTACTAGAGAATATGCCAAGACCCTGCATCCGAGTTCTTTCGGAATAAAAGAACCCGGATAAATGCTCGGGGGCTGCAACAGGAGAGGTTTTTAGTTTTTCAAACAACATAAGATTCAAGACCCTCCAACTTTTTGTTCCAAATAGCAAGGGGCTCGGGGGTTACACTCAGTGAGTGCACTTTTTTCTTCGAAAAAGCACACATCACCAAGAAGACTTCTTCAAGACAAACCACTTCAAGGACTCACGACAAAAAGAACCCAGACCGAGCTATATCCGAGTTCTTTTTGATAAATAACCCGGGTACATGCTCGGGAGCCATTCGATGAAGAATCGGAATAATTTCAAGACAAGACCCTCCAGCTCCTTGTTCCAAATAGCAAGAGGCTCGGGGGCTACACCCAGACGGATGTACTTTTTCTTCAAAAAAGCACATACCGCTCGAAGATCCCAAGAAGCGCTACATAGTTTCACTCAGAAAAGCACTCGGACGACGCTTGTTCCTGCTTGGCAAGACCTGAAGGAACAAAATGAGGCTTCCAGAGCTCAACCATGAAGTGCTCGGGGGCTTGTCGATACAGGACCCATGGGATACTCCATAAAGAAGGGAGAAGATTTAGTCTAACTAGGACTTCTTTCCCTGTAATCTTAGTAGTAGTATTATTCTGTAATTCTACTAGGAACCTCATTATAAACCGACTAGACTCTGGCCTCCTGACTATATAAAAGAGGGCAGAGTTCCTGGACAGGGAGAACATAACGCAACACAACACTTCACAATCAATCCAACGCAAAGGCTAACGCCGAACTGGACATAGGGCTATTACTTGATCACGGTCGAGGGCCCGAACCAGGATAAATCTACTATCTCTTGCGTTTATCGTCGAGTTCTGCATACGCTGAAGCCCGAACAAACTGCCCTAGGTACTCCCGTGGCAGGCTATCGATGGTGAAACATCGACACCGACACAGATCGCCGAAACTTCTGGCTCAACACAGAAACACTATTCACACAGATAGTCCACTGGGCTTGCTCGCATGTCGTCGGAATTCCCGGCGGTTGTTGGGACTTTTGGCTTTCGTCGGCACTTCCGACAGACATGGTAAGTTAGGTGACTAAGTCCCAAAGCGTCGGAACTTCCGGCGGGAGCCGAAACTTCCGACACCCGGAACTCCCAACTCCCGTCGGGACTTTCGACGAGCGAAGATGCACAAGCGACTAAGTCATGAAGTGTCGGGACTTCCGGAGGGAGCCAGAACTTCCGGCACCCGAAACTCCCGACTCCCGTCGGGACTTCCGACAGGCGAAGATGCGTAGACGGGCTGCGGCTAAGTCAACAAGCCGGAACGTCTGGCACCAAACGTCAGGACTTCCGACTACCAAAAGTCCACAAACTATGTCCAAGTGTTCGTGAGGTGATTTTGTGTCTCTCTTTTGATTTTACTTTTATGCTTGATCACTCTATCTTTGTCAGACCACCTAAACTTGCATCCCTCTTTATAGTACGGCATACCTAAACCCAAAACAAAATAAAAAGGCTTTGGAGAGCGCTTTGGGTTCGTCCGCTTTTTGCGCTTGAAGAATTGAGGGATACCATTTCATCTTAGATCAATTCTTTTAAAGCTTTCAAGGGACTAAAGCTACAATATATCTCATTAAGATCTCATTAGTTCATAATTTGGATGTCATCAAAACACCAAAACCCACATAGGGGGCAAATGCACTTTCACAATCTCAAGCTCCTCCTAACCTTCTTCCATGACTAAAATTTCAAGGGGGGTTGTGCGGGGTCCATGGGCGCAGCTGCAGTAAGGGAGGGGGGGGGGGGGGGGGGCGAACAGCCCCGGTGGCAGATCCGTCCCTGACTGATCCCTTTTGTTATCCTTTCCAAAAGAGTACAATTAATTCGTAGATCCAGTCAAACTATTTTAGATTTAACTAAATTTATAGAAAATGATATCAACATTTATAATTCTAATATAAGTGTTGCTATAGTTAGATATTGTACTCCCTCCGTCCTCATGAAGAGCTTCATTCTTTTTTTACTGAGAAGTCAAATATTTTGAACTTTAACCAATTATATAAAAAAATATTAATATTTATGGTGTGTAATTAGTATTGTTAGATAAATTGTTGAATATATTTTTATAATAAACTTATTTGAAGATATAAATGTTGCTAAATTTTTTTCTACAAGTTAAGTTTTAAAAAGTTTGACTGATACGATGTGAACCTGTATTGACACATTTTTTGGACAGAGAAAGTACTCTTTTAGGACGGAAAGAGTACATGATAAATAATAACTTATGGAGCACTGCATTGATCTTTGTTCAAGTTTAGTAACGTAATAGTACTTCATTCATTCTATTTTATAGGTCATTTTGATTTTTCTAAACATATAATTTTTATTATGTATCTAGACATATAGTAAAACTATGTATTAAAAAAGCTAAAATGATATATAATTTAGGACAGAGGGTGGTAATATAAAAATACTAGTGATGAGCGTAATTTTGGTGTTCTAGCATATATACATATCTCACGAGTCACGAGCAAGGAAAGAGAGTGCGGAAGGTACTCCGTACAAGAAAAGAGAGAGGATGTACAATGCTGAGTGTAGACGACTTCGGTTGGACTGCATCAGAGATTAAGAGCCTAGGAGGCTCGGAACTCGTTCGATCCCACTGCTGCTAATGTAAAAACAGAGAAGAATGGGGCAGCCGCGCACACCGCTTTCTTTCTTTCCGCTTCTGGTAGCCCACGCTTGCGTGTACAAGTTGGGTTTGCCTCTATGTGTACTCCGTATGTATAACCTAAAATATAAGACTCAATCGTCATCTATGTAGCACTAGAGACAAAGGGTTCAATATTTATTTTTGGTATTCTCCAAAACAAAACCTAAAAAATAACTCTTTCTGTAAATGAGTCTCCAGGAGAGAGGATACTTAGATTTATGTTATGCTTCTCCTAACATCTAAAATGGGTATTTCATATATGTACTCTGTTGTAGATTATAAATAATGTGTTAGAGATTCATTTTAGATTTGGGTTCCGGGATGAGTCAGACGCCGGTTGGAGACAGCCTTGGATCATGCCCAACATTCCATGGTGTATGTTAGGTTCGAATGCCAGATGGAGGAGAGAATCAGAGAGATGGCTTGGCAGAAAAAGCAAAGACATGGGATAGAAGGAGGAGCAGTTGAAAGCGACGTATGTGAGTACGTGAAAGAACAGTGGACCCAGAAATAAAGAGCTAGTATGTACTGCCTGCGTTGCACGGTGTTGTAGCCTCAAACCTGCTTCGATCCTCGGTACCTACATGCTGCTCAGCTTTTTCTTGGAACCACCAACTTTTCTTAGCCGTGTTGGGCCTGCTCTTATTAGCTCTAAGTCGACTTTTTTTAATAATACTATTTTTTACACATAATTTTTAACATAAATAACCCCTTGACACTCTCACGTAACCTTGAAATATGTGCAAGAGCATAGCTCTTGATAAGAGCTGGCTTTTCTTTTCCTTCTATTAAAATATGAGAAAAATACCGTAAAAGTCGATTGTTGGAGCTGTCCTCAGTTAGTCCGGTGGCGTTTGGTTCATAGAGGTTGGGACATAGAAATAAAAAAATGTTTTTCATATTTATGGCATGTTTAGATGCCAATTAGAAGGTCTAAACATTAACTAATCATGGTCTAACAAAAACTAATAGACGCTAATTGATGAATAGAACTCACTACAAAAAAATAAAATTTTAATCTGTCCACATTTTAGAGATAGATACTATTTTTTTACTTAACTTAGCCCTCCTTTGGAACGGAGGAAAACATAAGAATTTTGAAGGATCCAAATTTTATAGAAAAATTTCTTATCAATCCCATTGGAACAAAGGAATATTTCTCGACAATTCTCTTAGAATTACCGTGGATTGAGCCATTCTAAGGATCGGTTTGATTTACTTGATTTTCAAAGGAATTCTAAAGGAATCAGACTCCTATAGTTTTAAACACTGCCGTAGTGTTTGGAACGGAGGATTCATAAATTCATTTCCAAAGGAAAGGTTCCTGTGCTTGTACGTTTCGAAGGAAAGAAAGAATCCCACTACTACAGAAACGTTTTCTACGGCGGGCGAATTTGCTTTTGCGCAGCGGGCAAACGCGTCCGCCAGCGTGAAAAGGTCACGGTAAATCGTGGCCTTCCCGCGGCGGGCCGCTTTGCCCGCTGCTGTTAATCGATTTCCCGCGGCGGGCACGTTAGGATGCCTGCCGCGGTTAAACGTTTTAAAAAAAACAAAAAAAAAAACCTAGGAACCCGCAGGCGAGCCCATTCTCGAGCCCACCGACGAGCCCATTCACAACCCAATACTGGATCTGCCGCCGGGGAGGTCATCCTCGCAGGATCTGCGCCATTGCGCGCGCCCTTGCTCGATGCTGCGCTGCGGAGACCCCGGTGGAGCCCACTGCCGCTGAATCCACCCGCGTCGGGGCCGAATCCGCCGTGCCGGAGCTCGCCGCCGCCGGAGCTCGTCGCCACAGACCTGCTCCGAACGGAACCACCAATAACATCGCGATTTTGCCAGATCTGGAAACCGAAGCAAAACAACGCGTCAGATCAGCAACAACACCGCAGATCAGCGCACGTGATGCTCGACCACCAACACAACAACAAGAATCTTGCGGTCAAGGACTAACCGGTGCCGGATCTAAGGCTTCATGCACGCGGGTTTGTTGTATCCCCCGTGCTCAGATCCACGTGCTCCCAGCTCGATTCAAGTCGTAAGACGCCGAATCCAGCAATCAGATCTGAGCCTGCACAACATGAAGCAAACGGGATTTTCTGGTAAATCGAAACAAACGTAGCTCAACTAGGGCGCGCGAGGTAACGAGTCAGGGAGCACGGCGATCCTGGATATGGACGAGAGGAGAGGTTGCGTGCCGGAGCTCCGCCCGGGCCGCCGCGTCGCCTCCTCGAGGGCAAGAGAGCGGGGAGCTCCGCCCGGGCCTGCGCCACCGATGTGGATCTGTGCCGCTGCGTGGGTGGGGGCTGTCCCAGCCATGAGAGAGGGGAGGCGCGGACGATTGAGTGAGGGGGCTGAGTGTTGTGAGGCTCAAACCCTAACTCCTCTCCTTTTATATAAACCCGGTAATGGGCTTCGAGCTGGGCCTAATGAGCCAGGCCTTTTTCCGTGGCGGGCTTTTAACGTTGCCCGCTGCGGTAAATCGTATTTTCCGCGGCGGGCATCTTAAGGTGCCCGCTGCGGAAAATTGATTTACCATGGCGGGCAAAAGTGCCCGCCACGGTAAATAAAAAATGTCCGCCGCGGTAAATCATGGGATTTACCGCGGCGGATACAAATAGGAGCCCGCCACGAAGTGCAAAAGTACAATGCTGCGCAAAATCGTTTCTATAGTAGTGTCCACTTCCACATCTTGGTTTCAATTCCTTCACGAAGTCCTTAAGGCTCATGCGCACTAATGCTGACTTGTTATTGCTGGCTTTCACGGAGACACACAGCCAAACACTCACTAATTGGAGACACACGGTCTAAGTAATTTTGTTTTCCACTAGCCCCTATATTCCTGTGCGGCTCATATTCCTTTGTTCCAGACACCAAATCCTCTCAAATTCCTGCGTATCCATTCCTCTGTTATACACATGTATTCCTTTTCTATTTCTGTGTTTTTCCGTATTCCTCTGTGTTTGTATTCCTTGGTTCCAAACATGCCCTAAAAGAATTTTGGAGGGAACTGAACGTGAGCCCCAACCTCATTGTTCTGTTTTCTATGCTTTTCCCACGTTGCTTCCAAAGTCATCTTCATAAACTTTCCTCCATTCTGAAATGAAATCCCGTGTGATTTGAAGTGTTAGGGCATTTTATTCCTATATTATTTTTTTTTCTATTCCTATGTTTTGTGAAGGGAGTCTTAGATATTTGACTTGTTATAAAACGAGAGATGAGACGTGCATTTCCACGTGAGGCGGAGCGAGCGTATACATGAATATACGGTCCTGACCCAACCTACGGGATACGCGTATCTCGATTTGTGGGTATAGAAGGAAAAACCCGTACTGCACGGATGCCGTGAATCCTATCGTATCGGGATAGGAGGGGGTTGGTGAGTGGTGTATGCTTTACTCGATCCTTCCTGTCGATCGAGCCATGGAGGGAAGACGGCCGGCCTGGTGCATGCACTGAGGTGCGAGGTGCACCTGGATTAGTTAGCGTCGCCGTCCGTGTGCAGGCAGAGCAGGCAGAGCATTGGCCCCCTCTCCCTCTCCAATGGCATCGAGCGTTCGTGCGGGCGGGCCCGTGTCGTGTGAAACCGCGGCTCCTTTACGACCCGACCCGAGACCTGGCAAGTCGGACGGATGTCCATCCAATCCACACTTGTTTTCTCACCAACTCAACTCGTGTTTGGTTGGGCCGGCGGCCGCTGATGGTCGAGGCAAGGCTTTACCGGGTTACCGTTGGGTCCACTACGGCTACTGTCCACGTCGCGCCGAGGCCCACCCGGCTGTTTTTAAATCCGTTTAAAAAAAACGTGTTTTTCTTTCGCGCCGAGGCCCATCGCATGCAGGCACGGCGACGGCGTCGTCCGTCTTCTTCTTTTTGGCCAAGATTCTTCTTTTCTCTTTCTTTCTACCTCGATTTCTGGATCTAAATGGTAGCAAACTACGTTCAAAACTCTATGAGTATTCGCTATTTTGCGAAAAGGAATGTTTGCTCGGTCTCGATTTGATTTGATACCACCTCCAAGATTACGCTTTGATCATTAATTTCTATTATAGTATATAATCTATAATAATAACAAATTATAAACATGATCATTATAATAATATAAAAAATTATGGCAATATTAATTAGAACCTTGATCATGAGGAAGTATTTCTAAAATACAATTCTAATGTAAACTCCTCTTTTATCATTTAAACTTTTCTTATAATTTATACTAAATATTGATTACATAAAACTATCAAAATTTAGGTTTTAAAATACATAGACGTCTTGTCCACGTACGTAGGTACTCCCTCCGTTCATAAAAGAACGCAATTCTTATTTTTCGAGAAGCTAAACGGGTTGAACTTGGAAAAAAAATAATATTTTTGATACAAAGTAAGTACGATTAAGTTAGTTATAAAAATATTGTTCTAGTAAATTTATTTAGAGACATAAATACTAATACTATTTTTTATTATAACCTTGGTTAAATTTGAGCTGGATCCATAATTGCATTCCTTCTTAAAACGAATGCTAGTATTTGGATAGCGACTGAGGGCTAGTAGCACAGCACCAACCAACTGCTGCCCTCACCCATGACTCCGAGATTGCCCGGGCACACGCACAACTAAGACTGTCTCTAACAGGCTATGCATCACGCTATCCATACCCAAAATGCATCGTTCACAGAGAAAAAACGCCTCCAACAAAGTAGGCAAACGGAGTACCTATTTTGCGTCCAAGGTGAGAGAGAACCCAAAACTACGTCGTCTCTCTCCTCATACTCAAATATGTGTCGTCTAGACCGCGTAGGAGACAGGCAGACAGCGTAGGAGGCGTCGGGGTGGGACGGACAACAACGGCGAGGTGGGGAGGGAAGCAGGCGGCGTTGCCAGATCTGCCCGCGGACGACGACGGCGAGGCAGAGAGAGAGGCGGGCGGCGCTCGGTGCTCGGCGAGGAGAGAGGCGGGCGACGCTCGAGGCCTCTATTTTTGCGTTCGCTGTTGAAGTTCGTCAATTTTGAGTGCGTTTTTCTTTCGCTGTGCGTGACCCAAACGATGAAATAAGTCTCGTGTTTGAGTCGGCTCTGGTGGAGATGATCTTTCCCCCACCACACACACCACCCACCAACTTTCTTGTTTCTTCCATTCCACCATCTACTGCTACGCATCTCCTCTGCCGCGTGGGCCCACGTGCCAGGTTAATTAATGACCCCTGCCCTGCCCCGCCCCGCATTCATTTCCTTCCTTCTTCTCTCCGCTGCTAGGACACGCCACCTCCGCAAAACCGCCGCTCGTCACCCTCTCCACCGCCCCCATGCGCCGCCGGCAGCCAGCCGGAGGGAGGACGACTGACCCGTTCCCGTCCCTCCACCGCGCGACCTCTTCCTCCTCTCGCTCGTCCTTAGCCTAACTACCACCACCACCGTCATAAACAAAACGGCAGGCAGGCACGAGCGCAGGCGCGTGGTGCGAGGCGACCGCGTCCTTTCTCCACCTGTCGCCTTCGCCTTGCGTGCTCCCGGCTTCAAGAAACCGCCGCACGCCAGTCGCCAGCCAGCCTGCACACCACAGCACAGCACAGGTCGCGCGGCCGCCCGCCTGGCTGCCGCCGCTTTCCATTTCCTTTCGCTTCTCCCCGCTACCGCTCGTCCGCTCCTACCACCAACAGCGCCGCGGGCCTCAGGGTCGTCCGGCCGGATCCATTCCCCGGGCCGGCCGTGCAACCACCCACCCACGCGCTTGGATTTCGCTCGCCGCCGTAAAGCTTCGGCTCTGCGTGGCGCCACCGCCGCCGACCGGAGGGTTTTGCTTCTTCAGTTCCAGCTGGGAGGAGAGGATGCGCCGCCTCTCCCTGCGGACCGCGCGCTCCACGGAGGTGAATTTCTGCCATCCACACTTCGTTACTGCGATTCTCAGATTGTGCTGCAGTTCCTCTTTGTTTGAATTGAAATTGAACCCCGTGTGACCCTGTGCTGGTCTGCTGGACAAGAAGAAACTGACAATTTCGTGCCCAACTGTTGCGCAGATCGACTTCTTGTTGGTGGTGGACTGGAAGCTGTCCTCTCAGTGCGTGTTCTTCACCAGGTACTCCTGACGACTTCTTGTTGGTGGACTTGGAGCTCTCCTCTCACTGCCTGTCCTTCACCAAGTTCTCGCCTGGTGACCAAGGTTGCCCCTTCCCTTCCATTCTTCACCTCAAGCCCCAGCCAAATTTCAGCTTCCGCCTGCCTTTCCTCCTCCGATTCCCGTCTGTCCTTGCAACTCATTGCTTCAGCACTCTGCTTGTGTCTCTGAAACAAACTAAGCATCTCTCTGCTTCCTCTTACATAGCCCTTCCAGCCTGCCTGTCTGCATCTTCGTGCAACTCATGACCCCTTCATCCTTCTAGCCCAAATCTGCAACTCCGCATCACAACTCGCCATGGATAGCGCAACTGTTGGGCTCAAACTGGTTGTGCTAGCCCTTTCTGTGGCCATTTGGGTTTCTGGCACCTGCAATGCCGACTTCACCCCGGCAGACAACTACCTCATCAACTGCGGCTCCACGGTCGATGCGACTGTCGACCAGAGGGTTTTCGTGGCTGACACTTCCGGGCCGGCCATACTGACGACCCCCAACACTCAGAGCACTGCCGCGACCACCTCACCGAATTCGGTCTCGGGGTTCGACAGCGCCATGCTGTATCAGACTGCTAGGATATTCGTCGCAGCATCGTCCTATGCCTTCAAGCTCAAGAGCCATGGCCGGCATTTTGTCCGCCTTCACTTCTTCCCATTCAAATACCAGAGTTATGATCTCACCACGGCAACCTTCAAGGTGTCCACACAGGACGTTGTGCTCCTTGACAATTTCACTGCGCCCAGTAGTTCTTCGCCGGTGTTCAAGGAGTATTCCCTGAACATTACCAGGGACATGCTCGTCCTGACATTTGTGCCTGTTGGGAACAACACGCCGGCCTTCGTCAATGCCATCGAGGTCATCTCTGTTCCTGATGATCTCATAACGGATTCAGCGCTAAATCTGGACCCTGTCGGTCAGTATCTCGGGCTGTCAACGCAGCCTTTGCAGACATTCTACAGGATCAACGTGGGGGGACCGAAGGTGACTCCTGAGAATGACACGCTCTGGCGGACATGGGTTACTGATCAGAGCTCCTTCTTAAATTCCACTCCCACTATACTTCTCAATTTCCCAGGAAAGCTGAATTTCCAGAACGGATTGGCAACAGAGGAGGATGCGCCGGACAGTGTCTACAATACTGTGAGGCGGTTGAATAGTACTGGCTCCATGTCCAATATGACATGGCAATTTGATGTCGATGGCCGTTCAAGCTATCTCGTTCGGTTCCATTTCTGTGACATTGTGAGCAAGGCTCCCTATCAGCTCTTGTTTGATGTATATGTGGATAGCTGGTCGGTGGTGAAAGATCTAGATCTCTCTGATAAAGCATTCGGCAACTTGGCTGCGCCATTTTACATTGATGCTGTCTTGCTATCAAGTGATCCATCTGGTAAGCTCAGTGTCAGCATTGGGCCTTCTGCCGTAAAGAGAGCAGTGCCGGATGGTATCCTCAATGGCCTGGAGATCATGAAGATGAACATCAGTACAGGGTCTGTTTCCGTTGTGCAACCATCACTAGGGGGAAAGAGTCATCTCGTTGTCATATTGGGTTCCGTTCTCGGAGCTGTGGCTGCTGTCGGCATTGCTATTGTTGTCTGCATCTTCTTCAGGAGAAAAAACAAGCTGCATCCACCACCAACAAGTCGGCCCTCAAGTTCTTGGACACCCCTCAATGGTCTTAGCTTCCTTACCACAGGCAGCCGAACCAGCCGGGCGACTCTTACATCTGGAACTTCGGGTGACACGAGCTACCGAATTCCTTTTGTTGTGCTGCAAGATGCGACAAATCACTTTGATGAGCAGATGGTCATTGGAGTTGGAGGCTTTGGGAAGGTCTACAAAGCAGTGATGCAGGATGGAAGCAAACTCGCAGTAAAGCGGGGCAACCAGAAGTCTCACCAAGGGCTGAGGGAGTTCCGGACGGAGATCGAACTGCTGTCAGGACTGCGACACCGTCATCTCGTGTCTCTCATTGGTTACTGTGATGAACATAATGAGATGATCTTGGTGTATGAATACATGGAGAAAGGAACTCTGAAGAGCCATCTGTATGGCGGTGATATGCCGCCTCTCAGCTGGAAGAAAAGACTGGAAATCTGCATTGGAGCAGCAAGAGGGCTCCACTACCTTCACACCGGTTTTGCCAAGTCAATCATACACCGTGACGTCAAGTCAGCAAACATCCTCCTCGATGAAAATCTCTTGGCCAAGGTTTCTGATTTTGGCCTGTCAAAGGTTGGGCCTGAATTCGATCAGACGCATGTCAGCACAGCAGTGAAAGGGAGCTTCGGATACCTTGATCCTGAGTACTTCCGGAGACAGCAGCTGACTGACAAATCAGATGTGTACTCTTTTGGTGTGGTGCTGCTCGAGGTGATTTGTGCAAGGCCGGTTATCGACCCTACTCTTCCAAGGGACATGATTAACCTTGCGGAGTGGGCTAGCAAGTGGCAAAAGAGGGGAGAGCTTGATCAGATTGTTGACCAGCGCATCGCTGGGACAGTCAGGCCTGAAGCACTGAGGAAGTTTGGAGAGACGGTGGAGAAATGCCTTGCAGAGTATGGTGTCGAGCGTCCTACCATGGGGGATGTGCTGTGGAACCTGGAGTTTGTGCTGCAGCTGCAGGAGGCAGGCCCAGACATGTCCAACATCGACAGTATGAATCAGATCTCTGAACTCCCTTCAAATGCAAACAGAGTAAGCTCCCTGGATATCAGCACTACAGATCAAAGCCGTATGCTGATCGAGTACTCCAACATGTCGACAAGTAACGCCTTCTCTCAGCTAATCAATGCAGAAGGAAGGTGAACTGGATAGAAGTGTTCCAGAGGCACCGAAAAATACAGAAGGAAGGTGAACTGGATAGAAGTGTTCGAGACACTGAAAAATGTTGAGTTACAAAAACTAGAGAGAGATGCATCTTGCTTGACTACACTGTATCCCTTCTCACATATACAACACCAAGTTATGAATTGCATTGAAATTTTGCTTGCCTCTTGTAACTACTTGTGTTCTTGAAGGATGAGTATTTTATTGCAATCTCAGTGTGCTGGTCCAATTTTTTTTGCTCATGTAACTCTCTCTTTTGCTCAATATGGTTGTACCAGTTCTGTCACGACACACCAGCCAGACTTCATTCGCTAAGATAGTTCGGCAATATGCTTATACAACACACTATCATTCGCCAATGGCTATGAGCCTCGCAACTCTGGATGGCTCGAAGCTGCAGTTTACATATTCAGCTAAAGTTGACGCACAGATGCTGCGGTAATTGCTAGTCAAGAAATGCATACGAATGAACAGAGGAATTAGTTGAGTGCATGTCATCGACTGCATTGAAATTAGTTTAGTGCAGGCACCATCATCAAAGGTTACAGAAACCTAATCAAGTGATGGCAAGGTTCTACACACAAACACCAATCCGCTAAACTCTTCAGACATCAGATCTCATTGTCTCGGCATATAACCAAGGCCCCGGTCGGCTCGTGTGAAAAACGCACTGTTCATACTTAAAAACACTGTTCTGTCGGAAATATTGTGAGGAAAAAATACTATTTCGGCTGAAAAAAGAAGCCGAACAAGCCGGCTTCTTGGTCAGCCGAATGGCTCCCAACATTCAGGAGAGCTTCACTGAGAATTCACAACCCCAGCTTCACAGGAAGGTACACACACCGTTCAACATTCTTCCGGTATCAAGTTCATGCCTCAGCACATAGTCACCAAAAAGGTTCAGAAGAAATGTTTGAGAATTCACAACCCGAGTCTTAAATTTCCAGGTCACTGGCACTTCCCCCGAGCTTCACCTCTCATGGGCCTATCACCATGATATGAGCCACTGCATTAAGCTCGCTCCCTTGGTGGGGAGCTCCTCCTGGGGCTGCGGCTGTAACCAGAGGTTCTTGGTGGCAATTCTTCACCATCAGCCTTAAAGTTGTTCCTTCTTGGCGAAAGCGACCGACTGTTGTTAGAATCGAATGTGTACCTCTGTGTGTGTAACCGTAGATGCGGTGAAGGCTCCTCGCCTTCTCAGTAGATGCACCGCAGCGGGGAGATGCCGGTGCCGCGGTGTAGAAGGCGTCCAGCGCGGTGGAGACGATCACCAGTGGCGCCGTGGAGACCCTGTAGACGGAGCGGCGGTGGTGGGGTACATCCCGTCGCTAGCAGCAGCTCTTTTGATCGGTTTAGGGTTTTCTTTAGGTGGGTGTGGCGGCTCCAGTGAACCTCGTAGTCCGAGCCCTCATCCCCACCTTCCTTTTTTGTGTGCTGTGCGACAGGGGCCCACCAACCGGATTAGGGTTGGGCTCCCCCGATCAGGGAGCAGAGATAAGGGCCCAATAGGCCGTTGGACCTATTGGTGGAGATCAACTAACATTCTCCCCCTTGATCTCATTCCATCTTTCAATTTCATATCATTTACTTTTGTTCATTCCATTACAGACTAACTCATAGAGCATGTTTCATCGTCATGGTCCATTGCCGATAGACTTAACAGCTACAACTCACTACTCTGTTCTGAAATAGATACTTATCTTTGGACCTTCTTTTGTCCAGAAATTTTATAGGCTTTCCCTTAAACCCATGCTAGCTACATGTTCTCTGAACACGTTGGGTGATAAGCCTTTTATAAGCGGATCCGCAAGTATCCTTTCTGTACTTATATGCTCAAGACTTATGACTTGATCCCGGACTTTATCTTTCACAACATAATACTCTATGTCAATGTGTTTGGCAGCACCACTTGACTTATGTTGTGAGCATCTTGTACTGCCAGATTATAATCGCAGTATTACTTTAGTGGTCTATAGATGTCGTCAACCACCTTCAAACCGGGTATGAACTTCGTTAGTTAGTTCACCTGCCCGTTGCCTCATAACACGCTACAAACTGTCATACATTGTGGACGATGTAGTGACAGTTTGCTTTGAGCTTTTCCATGAAATAGCTCCCCTTTGCGAGATGATAGAAAATTCACGTCTGGATATGCATTCACTCTCGCATAACCAGAATCTGAATATCCCACCATGTGGAGTGAATCAGATCTTCTATATGTCATCATGAGGTCTTTCGTTCCTTGCAAATAATGCAAGACTTTCTTTACTAATTTCAGTGTTTTATTCCAGAATTGCTCTGGAATCTGCCAAGTAAAACCCGGTAACAAATGCCAAGTCAGGGCGCGTACATACTTGAGCATGTTACAAGCTTCCGACAGCTGAAGCATATGGAACCACTTTTACTTTATCGATTGAGCTCATATTGGTTCCTAGGGCATTGAAAATCCCCATATCTGTCGCCCTTGACTATAGGAGCAGGTGAGGGACTACATTTGTGCATACTGCATTTCTTTAAGATCTTTTCTATGTATGCCTTTTTGTGACAGTCCTTGTACCATTTTTCTTCTATCTTGGTGAATCTCGATCCTTAGAACGAACGAGGCTTCGCCAAGATCTTTCATATCAAATTTCTTTGTCTCCAGTAGTAGACTGATATCACTACTAGCAAGTAAGATATCATCTACATGCACGACAAGGAAGATAAACTTCCCATTCTTAAACTTTGTATAGACACAATTGTCCTCTACATTTTCTTTAAAACCCAAAATTCTTTATTGACTGATCAAACTTCAAGTATCACTGTTTTGAAGCTTGCTTTAATCCATAAATGGATTTCTTTAGGCGGCATCCCATTCGTTCTTTTCCTTCTATGACAAAACTTTTTGGTTGTGCCATGTAAATATTTTCCTCCAAGTCTCCGTTGAGAAATGCCGTCTTTACATCCATCTGATGTAATTCTAAATCGTAATGTGCCACTAATGCCATTATGATTCTGAAGGAAACTTTACATGAGACTGGAGAAAAGGTCTCATTGTAATCAATTCTTTCTCTTTGCATAAAACCTTTTGCCACAAGTCTCGCTTTATATCTCTCTATATTCCCTTGAGAGTCAAGTTTTGTTCTGTAGACCCATTTACAGCCTACTGTTTTGGCTCCTTTAGGAATTATTTTCAAATCCCAAACTTTATTGGCATTCATCGATTTCATTTCATCTTCCATGGCCTCAAGCCACTTTGATGAATGATCACTTCTCATGGCTTTTTCAAATGAGGTGGGATCATCCTCCATTTCAAATTTCTTAGTGTTATACACTTCATAATCAGTAGAAATAGCTGATTTTCTAACTCTTTGAGACCTTCTAGGGGCCTCCACATTTGGCACATCTACTGTTTGAGGCTGTTGTTGCTCCCCCTCATATGTGGCAATAGGTTCTATAGAATCCTGAAGAACAGGTTCCTCATCGTCATTCATTGTTGCCACAAGTGGGATAACAACAGGTGCTAACACCACAGTATCTAGCACTGTCGGTGCAGCTACAGCAGGTAGTGAGAAAAATGGCTCATGAATCATTGGAGTGGGCGCATACACCCGCTTCACTTCAAGGACAATTTCTCGAGCTACCATGCTCCCCCTCATCTTTTCATCCTCTAGAAAAACATCGTGTCTCGTTTTCACAAACTTTGTATGTCTCTCTGAACAGTAAAAACGAAAAACTTTTGACTTTTCTATGTAGCCAAACAAATGGCAACTTACTGTTTTGGGATATAACTTCCCAATGTTTGGGTTAAATACTTTAGCCTCAGTAGGGCTCCCCCACACACACGCAAGTGGTTTAGTGAGAGCACTCTTTCTGTCCACAACTCATACGGTGTTTTGGGCACCGACTTACTTGGTACTCTTTTGAGAGTATGAATGGGGTTTTTAACGCCTCTATTCATAGGCTCAACTGTAAGGTGGAGTAACTTATCATACTGTCTACCATATTCATCAGGGTATGATTGATTCTTTTAGCTACTATATTATGCTGAGGTTCGCCCGGTGTAGAATACTGGGCTACTATGCCATTCTATTAGGGTATGCCGACCGTAGTACTCCCCCATGGTCAGACGTGACTGTCTTTGTCTTTAAATTACGTTGGATTTCAACTTTTGCCTTAAATATCTACATTTATCCAATGCTCTTATTCTTTCTTTGATTGGATAAATGTAGACATAACGGGAGTAATCATCTGTGAATGTTATGAATGAATCATTACCATCCACACTCTTTACAGGAAACTGACCATAGATGTCTGTGTGAATAATCTGTAGAATTCCTACGCTTCGTTTGTCATCTTTTCTTAATTCTTTTTACATACTTTCCTTTTATACATTCTCTGCATTGTTCTAAAACTGAGAGCTCTAATGGAGGAAGAATATCATTCTTAACTTGTCTTTCCATTCTCCCCCTCGAAATATGGCCTGAACGATAGTGCCATAATTTCGACAACGCATCGTGAGCTCTCTTATACCACCATTTCCAAAGTAACACTCTGTCACCAGCTGCTTTATTAGCTGAGTAGCATATGTCTTTGAAGTGTCAGTGACCTGACTCTTTATTCTATCGAGGTACTCGGTGACCGTGTCACATTCTAGGATTGAGCCCGCAATTGCAGGTTCAATCATGCTCTTTATCACAGCCAAACATTTCTTGTTGGCAGTGACCCACTTTCTATGCTCAAAAGTCATAGGACATCTTTTGGAATTCAAAATCCCTTTCTTTAGTTGTCCAAGTGGCATCATTCTCATTTGTCTCCCTCATCGGTGCCACAAACTCAGTGGAACACGGTGAGGTGACTATCCAGTTCACCTTAGACAAGATGAAAAACCAGGTTAAAACTTTTCTTAACATAAAATAACATCATTTGCATGCCTTGATTCCAACGTTGGTCAAAATCAAAACATACAATTATTCTTATACACTAATTCTACATCACCGTTGGGCAGAAATAAAATTAATGCATAAATCTTTAACTTTCACAACTATTCTTACACACTAATTCTACATCACCGTTGGGCAGAAATAGAATTAATGCATAAATTATTAACTTTTACAACTCTTCTTATACACTAATTCTACATCACCGTTGGGCAGAAGTAGAATTAATGCATAAATTATTAAAATTATGATATTGTTATTAACAACGTTGGTCAGAAAATAACATCATAATCATATCAAAACTCTTTTTCTCCAATTAAATACCACATTAGTTTAAAATAACTGGAGAATCAACAATTTCTTTAGCAGCGGAAAAACTTTCTTTTTCTCCAATTAAATATCACATTGGTACAAATTAACTGGAGAATAAACAATTTCTTTGGCTGTGGAAAAATTCTCTTTTCCTTGAATTTCACCCACAGGAAAAATTGCTTTTTCTATTTTCTTTAATCCATTAATCAATTTCTAGGAAATAAACATTTACTGGAAAAACTTTCTTTTTCTCCAGTTAAATAACACGTCGGTTCAAAAACACTGGAGAATATACTTTTTCTTTAGCAGCGTAAAAACTCTTACTCAATTTCTTGAATTTTACCCACAGGGAAAATTGCTTTTCTATTTTTTTTTTCTTTTGAGCCAATTTGCATTTTCAATTTTCCAGGAAAAAGAAAAATGCAAAAAAACGGACTCACTCTTAACTGTTTCGGCCCAAAACCGGCAAACCGACTCGGCCCATTTCTTCGCGCGCGCGCAGGTCGCACCCATGCCGCAACCTGGGCCTGGGCCGGCAAAGTGGCTCGGCAGCGCGCGCCCTCCTGGGCCTCGAGTTGGCCCATTCAATCTCGACCGTCCGTCTTGATCCGACAGCCGAGCGCGCATCTCGCTGAGGATAAAACCGCGACGCCACGCGCCCCCGAGCAAACCCTAGGTCATTTTCATTCGGTCTCTCTCTCTCTTCGCCTCACTGCTCTCTCTCTTCTTTCCTCAGTGCCGCCGCAAGCAGTCACCGAGCGAGCGAGCTTTGACGGCGAGAGCGAGCAGCGAGCCCCGGCGCCGTCGCCGACCCCCTCGCCGGCATGCGCGCTCCCCAGCGGGTGAGCGCGTCGCCGTCGAGCGGCCTGGCCGCGGCGCCCCTGTGTCCTGTTCCGGCGAGCAGTTCACCCGGGTTCGGCCCACTTTTCCCCACGCGCCGGCGTGACAGCAACGCTGCACGGCGGCGAGGTAAGCCACCCCTTTCCCCTTCTTTCCCCTGCGGTTTTGATTCTCTTTTTCTGTTCTCAGATTCGACCGATTGGGGATAGTTAGGGTTAGGGTTTCTTTTCTCTTTAGGGTTTTACTGTTTATCTACCCCGTGATGTCTTCACGGGTTTGAGGTTCGGTTTCCAGTTGAAACCATGTTTTCATCTCTATCCCAAAAACCCGATCTAGGGTTTGGATGTTCCTTTTCTTCACTTTTCCCGAACCCGATCTAGGGTTAGGGTTCGGTTGAACCCTATTCTTGTTTTCTTTTGGTTTGATTCAAGATCTGCGAGATTATCCCCTTCCCCTCTTCATTTCTTTGGTTCTTTTGCTCGGATTTCATCCGATTTGGGTTAGGGTTGGGATTCTTGAGATCCTTTCCCCCTTTCTGTTCACTGTTGTTTCACCCGATTAGGGTTAGGGTTGGGATAACCCGAGAATATACTTTTTCTTTGCCGTGCGCCGTTGAACGCTGCGGCATCTTTTCTTCCCGCGCGGTGGTGGTGGTGACTGGCGTGACCGGTAGACAGTGATGTCCGCCACCCCGGTCTCTCTTTCTTTTTGCTTTTACCCGGTTAGGGTTAGGGTTACACAGAGGCAACCTGGCTTCGGTACCATTGTTAGAATCGAATGTGTACCTCTCTGTGTGTAACCGTAGATGCGGTGAAGGCTCCTCGCCTTCTCAATAGATGCACCGCAGCGGGGAGACGCCGGTGCCGCGGTGTAGAAGGCGTCCAGCGCGGTGGAGACGATCACCAGTGGCGCTGTGGAGACCCCGCAGAGGGAGCGGCGGTGGTGGGGCACATCCCGTCGCTGGCAGGAGCTCTTTTGATCGGTTTAGGGTTTTCTTTAGGTGGGTGTGGCGGCTCCAGTGAACCTCGTAGTCCGAGCCCTCATCCCCACCTTTCTTTTATGTATGCTATGCGACAGGGGGCCCACCAACCGGATTAGGGTTGGGCTCCCCCGATCAGGGAGCAGAGATAAGGGCCCAATAAGCCGTTGGGCCTATTGGTGGAGATCAACTAACAACTGTTAGTGGGGAAAAAATAAAGTTAGGAATATTTAGTTAAAATCCTATACTTTGCACTGTATAGAGTAATACAGCAGCCCTTTTTTCCTTGCAGGATAGGTTTTTATTTGGAAACTTTTGTTTACATATAATGCAACTGTGTTTAACAGGCAACAAGTATAATGCTACAATCAGTTAACTTCAGCATTACTTAAGCATCAGATACCAATTAGAAAATTGGTCAAATCGATGTATATTTCTTAACACATATAGAACTAGTGGAACACAACAACTGCAATTTCCCTCTTGGCAGGCCTCACAGTAGCATTATATTCCACACTTCAATTGCATCCGTAACAACAAGAAGCAACTATGCAATACACAATTGCAGCATATAACCGCACGATAACCAACCAAGGTTTAATGCAATACCTGTTACTCCAGCTTCTGCCCCTCCCACGATACTGAGATGGAGACCTCGAGTAGCTTCTCCTCGGCCCCTTCCCTGGTGAGGAGATAGAGACCTCGAGTAGCTTCTCCCTCGGCCCTTTCCATGGTGATGAGATGGAGACCTCGAGTAGCTCCTCCCGCGCCTGTATTGGTGAACCTTACAGTCAAAACGTGTAGATATTTAAACAGAAGGGAACATGCAAGGTAGCTAGGGAATTCCAGGAAATACTTCAGATCCTTAGGACTGTTCTTGCAGTTCCTTTCTATATGGCCCAGTTCTCCACACCGAAAGCACCTATCTCTCCATTCACCAGCTTTGCAATCACGAACCCAGTGGCCATCCATTCCACAGTTATAGCAGCGGCCAGGAAAAGGTGGTCCTCTGCCATCTAGAGGAACACCTCCTGGACCACGTCGGGCCTAGGGAAATCAAACAAACATGTTACTTAGACTAGGGAAGATATCGACCTGGACAGTAATTCAGTAAGGCTCTAGTTTAGCTCCAAAACACAAAACAAAGGCATAGAATTTAGAAAAACATTCAATTGTAGTAAGAGAACAGTGACAAACAGTAGCAGCTTACCCCTCTAGCAAATTCAACAATGATGTAACTCCCATCAAATCTTCGGCCATCAAGGTCATGCCTTGCATCATCTGCATCCCAAGGATCACTGAACTCCTGCAGTAAGATCCAGCAAACCAAGACACAGGGGTGGCCTTAAATGTGAAAAACATAATTAAGTACTGATTATTAATAAGAAAGGTTACAGGAGGACATCTTGCAAATTTAGGGAGTGACGAATTCTTTTTGTTTTTTTAGGAAGCGGCAGGGGAGTAGCTAATTTTACTTACAACGAAGCCAAAGTCCCTCTTCAGATCCACATTGCACAATCTGGGAGAATGGTTGGCAGAAACAGTCGTCATGATTCAAGTAATGAAAATGTAACACCAGCCAGTTGTTAAACTGAACACCACTTTGCAAAGTGTTCTTTTCATAAAAAATAGATGGCAGAAATTTTAAAAATATTGCCAAAATCTGCCTAAAATGTGGACCAGCAGACACCAATTCCACCAATGGCACACTCTCACCACGGACACTGAAGTAGGGTGACAGCCCACAAACCTTCAACAAGATTATTAGTTAAAACTCATAAGAGATTGTTGTATGTGATGGAAATTTGACAATGGAAAAGGGAAACAAAGGGCCAAGCAGAACCGAAATTGATCAGACAGCATAGCAATGCAGCAGCATTAATTAAAAAAAATGCAACTCCTAATAACACCACGTATCAGGAGAATCATCCAGGAAAGTAATACCAAAACCATAAACTTTTGTTCTCCAATTGATAGCAAAGACAAACAAAGCAGAATCAACTCTGTTTATACACTTTACACGATGATGTGTATTATGTCACAATTCATAATAAACAGTTAAAACCTATTTGCAGAAGGCATAACAGGCATCAGCCACAGCCCGCAGTCACTAGAGTTCTATTAGGAAGAAGAGTCTTCGTCGAGGTGAATTTGGGTGCCTATTTTCTTCTTAACATAAAGCCACATAATTCCTCCTAGTCCGGCCCCTTTTTTTAAGAGGAACATATCCAGTAGACCAGAAGGGAATATATATATTGTGAAGCACTCATGTAGCTACAGGAAACATCCTTTTTATTTTCTATAAGTGAGCTAAATAGAGCACGTGAATAGGCATAAAGTTAAAATGTTACACTATTGGTTATAGTAAATAAAAAAATAGCAGTTTATAATTTTGGCTACACCAATGATGAAGAACCAAAAGTTGTACTCTTAGCTAATCTACAAATTGCAAGTTACAGAACAAATAGCCTGAGCAAATTGCTTGAAGCTTGAGAGTACATATATTAGTCCCTCTCTTCTTATGTTTAGGACAAACTAATAATTAGTTCAAAAGCTATTTAGTTCATTTTTGAACTAATTATAGCTTGTCCTAAATGTCATATATTTAACAACAGAGGTAGGGCTTTTCTATAATAATGAGACTCGCTTTCAGAATCAGTTCCAACTGGTGCAGATCATTTGCATATAATATTAATGGATTTCCAGAACACAGGCAAAACCAAGCAGTTGAATGACATTCAAGAGCAACTCCAGCTACAAATACAAAAAGGCAAAGCTCAGAACTACTTTACTCACCTCCCATATTTGCTGAAAAGGTCCTCAAGATCCTGTGTCCGGGTATGTGGAGAAATTTGGCCCACGTACAACTTGGTGTTACTTCCATGTCGACCATGGCGATCATATCGATCGTTGTAATCATATCGATCATCGTATCGAGGCATTTTGCACTGCAAGACAATAAAATGTCAGGTTGCAATACCTGCACAGAGATCATCATTTGTCACAGAAACATGCAAATAAACCTGCATGGACCTGATTGATACAATAGACCTCAATATTAGACTAGTTTTCCCTAATCATGCTCCTACTGTGGAAGATCCATACATAACACACATGAATATACTTCTATAAATTTGAAAGGCCCCCGTTTCACAATTAGTCTCCCTGCTAGGAACAAAATTTGCGTTAATCCTAGAATGCTCTTGGCAAAGGAAAAAAGGAAAAGAGAAAGCAGCATAAAAACCACAACAAATCAATCCAAAAGACGAATTTTAATGATCAGACACAAATAAAAATCTCGGAGAGCACAGAAACTAATCAACTCTCATTTCAGATGATTCCAGAAACAGCAGAGACTACACGTGCCGCAAGCCCGTGACTAAACTAGTGGAATGGAACAATGATAATACATTCATACATCCACAAAATTCACGAAAGACCCGAAGACAAACGGCAAACAAACAAATGATGTAATCAAAACCCTAATTTTGCATGATCCCCTGTCACAGTCACTCAGTTAGGCCCCTTACCAGGGACAAATTTTCCTCCATCCTGACATGGTCTCGAAAGGTACCCCCCCAAAAAGCAGCATTTTGCAAACAAAAATCAAGCCAAAAAAGGCCGCGAGCTCCAACTTCCAACGCGTTCGCGCGCTACGAACGCAGGGATCAGACAAACAAACCTACCAACCAACGACGAATCCTGAACTTTGTACTTGACTCTTTCTCCCTCTTCTTTTTTAATAAAAAATCAGTAGGCATTTTACACCCCTCCTGTTTGTCTAAAAAAAGGTTAATTGGATTGGTGCCATTACAATTCTCGCGTTACTGAGAAATACCATTACTATTAGTTTTATTGTAAGCGTGCCATTACAACTAGACTGGAGTCTGAAAAATGCCATTATGTACATTTGCCGTGACCTGTGGCCCACATGCAGGTGTATACAGCTAGTACATACATTCGTATGGACCCTTTTGCCCCCAGCTTCTCCATACATGCGCCCGTTTGACTGGATCGAGTCAATCCATCCATTCCCTACCGCCTCCTCTCTCTCTCGCTCGAACCCTAGCTCGTCGGCCGCGGCGGTGACTGCTCGCGGCGGCGTCGACCGCGACTACCGCAGGCACCGGCGTCGACCGCCACTACTGCTGCTCCTTCCCCACCCCATCTGCTGAGCGGAGATGGTATCCACAGCTGCCAGTTTAAGTGCTAGCCAGGTTGGTGGTCTCCCACGGTGCCCCAAATGCAAGATCCAGATCATTAGGCGCAAGGGCA
Organism: Miscanthus floridulus; assembly: GCF_019320115.1. Lineage (NCBI taxonomy): Eukaryota > Viridiplantae > Streptophyta > Magnoliopsida > Poales > Poaceae > Miscanthus > Miscanthus floridulus. Next base: position 32,383,932 of record NC_089595.1, read on the forward strand.
AGGCTGGCAATATGTATTACACTTGCCCCAATAATTTTCTAGTAATTTGTCTTGCTTTTCCTTTGATGTTGGGTTCCATGTTCGTCCAGCTGCAAATAGTGTTAAGTGAGTTGAGGTTTTGATTGTCAATTGCAGAACGATGACACTTGTGCGAACTATTGGTTTGAGGATCAATACCTGGCCTATCTACGCGCCAATCATCCAGACAAGCTCAGAGATGTGGAAGTGGAAGGTGTACAGGGCCCTTTTGTTGCTGTTGCGGTTCAAGACATAGAACAAAAGAGTGACACAAAGATTGGGATGATGGACTTGAAGGTTCAGATCATTGACTTGAAGGTTGACATTTTATAGTTGAAGTAGGAGATGAAAGAATTGAAGAATGGAGGATTGAACAAGGCTTTTAGCTTAGGCAATGCATTAGTTGTTGTGGTGATGCTAAATCTGTTTGTAAGCCTCTTAGTTGCAGCAATTTGAAAATGAAGTAGTATGCTCCTTGGTTCCAGTAGTTTAGAGTTCAGTGATCTTAGCCTGTAGGTTGTCAAGTGCTACTACTAATTTATGTTTATTTCCGTCTGTGCAACTGTGTATATGTGATCAAGGAATGCATGTTTATGTAGGTTTTGTAAATCTGTGAATTTGTGATAAATCTATCAATGTGTGCAACACAGCTTCTTTTTCTTATAATTGTGATGAATAAATAGATGTTTCTGTTTGGAGCAGCAACTGTCCATGCACGCCATGAATAAATGAGGCCATAATTTACATGCTTATATCACACAAGGTGGTTCAGATTCATTATAAAACATCCAGCCATAACCAGAACACACAAATAGGTTCAGATCCTAGCATTCATCAAGTTTAGGCCATTACTAAACATAAATAGGGGGTGGCCATAACAAACATTCAGTGACGACCATAACAGACATCGAGTTCAGGCCCTAGCATACATCAAGTTTAGGCCGTACCATACATCAAGTTCAAGGCCTACGATACATAACGTTCAGGCCACAAAAGAAACTAATTTCATGCTTGTGATCACAACATATCACATGGTGTTTAAGAAGTCCTTCAAGCTTCTCACAACACTAGCTACTGGAGCAGCAACTTTTTTTTGTTGCTTCTTTTTCTTAGGTGTCTTCTTCTTCTTAGGTGTTTTCTTCTTCTTGGGTGCACCCTTCTTCTTAGGTGTTGTCTTCTTCTTCTTCATTAGCACTGTCATCATCTTTCAGCTGTTGCCTTTTCCTACAGATGCACACTATGATTAGCAAAAACTAGGGAATGTCACAAGAATTGGAAAGAGACATACAAATCATTTTACCTTTTTTCCTTTGAATTCAGTCCAACTTCACCATCTTCTCCTAGCTCTGGTTGTTTGCAAGTCTTAGAGAAGTGCCCAAAATCTCCACACCTTTTACACCCAACCTTCTTCTTGGTAGCATTTTTTTCAAGGCAACCTCTAATTCTCACCACTCTCGGCCAACCTGCTCTACCTAGCAGAGGAGGGAAAACTTTGAAGCCTAGGTCAACCTGTGGGCACTGTGACCTGTCTGGCAATGGCTCAACTCTAGAAGCATATACAGCCCTGAATCTCTGAACAGAGTAGTACTCATGCATAAAATCTGCTATTTTAATTCCTCTGTTGGAAAGAATCCATGTCAGAGCATGTTTGCATGGTTTTCTTGTGATTTGCCACTCCCTACATGAATAGGAGTGACCTTGTAGGTCAACCATGTGCCTCTTGTTGTTGTTCCAGTCATCTATAAGTGCTACTTCAACTATGCCTTCATCACTTCTTACAACCTTCACAACTTTGAGGTTTTTGCTTATAGTGTTCAGGTCTTTGATGACATTGGGCACTATACCATCCTGCATATCCTTACCAATCTGCCTTCTTAAGTACCTCTTTTTCATTATGAGTTCCCTAATCCCATCTACCAGTTCATACAGCAAAAGTCCTTTCAACTTCTTTATCTGAGCATTGAAACTCTTAGAAACATTATTGGTCAAATAGTCACATTTACTTAGCTCTAAAAATCCACACCTGTACCATATCAACTTGTGATGTTGCTGAAGGAAGTCAATGTCATCTGGGGCAAAATATGCTATCTTCTGCATGTGCCACCTAAACAACCCTTCTATGTAACTCCTTACAGCAGGGTACATGTGGTCAATAAACACATCTCCTTGATAATGCTTCATAAAGTTGTTGTTGTTTACACCAAAATTTGGAAGAAGAATCACAGGAACTTGAAAGCTCCCAAGATCATGTCATCAAGGAATCAATTACGTGCAGATCAGAATCAGCTAATTTGAATGCAACACTAGAATCGGCTTTCTTCAAGTAGCGCCAACAGATAATGACAAAGGCTATGATCGGCACCGAGACAAAGCATGTTGGACTCTACAAAAAGGAAAAGATTAGAATCCAAGTTATCTTAAATTAGGAATGGTTTCTCTTAGGCCAAGAAATTATAATGAGTCCTACTTAAGTAGGATTCATGCGTAGGTTCCAGGTATAAATATTGGACCCTGGCTATTGTAAAGGACACACAATCAATCCAATACAAGTTACTTACTTTTTTAGGCTTCGGCCACCCCTTAGGAGTAGGAGTAGAGTAGATCTCGGCGAGTTCTTCAGTGAATACGGCTACATTGATCTAGTCGACCTTCACTGCTTGTCTGTAAGTACTGTCATGTCTTATACTTCTATTCGTATGGCTGCATCGATCTGGTCGACTTCCACTGCGACTCTGGTATAAGTTAGTTATCGATTCTTGTCTAGTTCAAGTAAGGCTGCATCGATCCGGTTGACCTCCACTGCTCGAACTAGATTAAGGTCAAGTTATCAGCTCTATCTAAGGGTGACGTTCCTTCAGATAGATTCATTAAGTTACTGATATTGCTTATTGCTTCCATTATTTATTTAATTACAGCAATATCACTTTGCCCGATTAGGATTGATCTAGATCGGCCTTATATCTTGTTTAACCCATCGTTTGTTAATCTAAACTGATCTAATCTGCACTTTAAATGATGAGTTATGTTTTATCGGCTGTTTTACATCAATCTTGATCGTGCATAGCGTGCGGTTAAGGCATGTCTGATCTTGAGTAGATCTATTGGCTAGCAAAAACCGTTCCATGGCCTGGTATCACGGCCTATGTGATTCTGCCTCACACCCCACTTTTAGCACCGTGGAGTGGGGATCGTTATTTGATAGATCTGTTCCTAATAGGGTATGACCTTAACTATACGCTATGCTTGAATCGACTGTTTTAGCCGATATCGAGTGCTTCCATGAACAGTTCACGTCATGAGACCATTGAAGTAGGGATAGATTGAAAGATGTGTTAGCCCCATGATCTTATTATTGTATTATGGCCTGCATGATTCTGCCTCATGCCCCACTGATATTAGTAATAAGTTAGGGTCATCGAGTCTATTGTTGTTTCTACGACTTGCATGATTCTGCCTCATGCCCCATTGGTCATAGCGATAGATGAGATCTAATATGTTCATTAGATTTATCTTTATTAAATGGTTGAATGGTGATGAGCTGTTTCTTTTATATAAAAGGGGTTTGGTTACCTGCAATCATTGGCTTAGCATAAATTAATCATTGTTGACATCCTTTTGCCATTGACCGATATTTGTCTAAATAATAATATTCATCCTGAACGATAACTGATTCTTCTTATACAACCCCACGAGCTTTAACTAATTTATTCTTATGAATATGTTGGAATCGACTATTTAGTCGATCTCCTTTCATATCGGCTCTTAGAGCCGCACATTCAGGACTGTCTGGCAACACCAGCACATTCCACCCTAAATTACTGATAAACTTTCTCTCCTTGTCAATTGCAGAGTCAAATTGACTGGCACGTCTCGGGAGGAGTGCGCAGGATCGACCACCCCTGCGCTGAACCTAGGTGGATCTCTAGTTCCATTGAGCGGACCCTTCTGGCTTGCTCATGTGCCCTCGGCACGGAAGAAAATTTCATGCCAACGCACGTTTCTGGCACACCCAGTGGGACTCGAACCCACAATCGCCTGATGGCGGTTCACAACAACAACGGCATCCTTATGGTATATTATGAAGATCTACCTGATGGAGAGAAAGATGTCATCGGCAAAGCTATAGAAGAATTTTAGAACAAGTGTTTGTTGTCCTACACCAAAACATGTGACAACACAATTGTTCAAAAATATCTACTACCAAGAGTTTTATTACACGAGCAGACAGATACGGTTGAAGCTAAAGATAGGCGTTTCTTTATGAAAGTTGTCGACAAATCTATTCGTGATGCCATATCAAGCCATAATGAAGCTTTCTTGGACACATTCCACAACGCCATGAAAGAGGTGATTCATGGGTTTCCAGTTGGTCAAGTTGGGCCGACTTATTACAACATTCTATATTTGATGACCTAAGGGACTAATCAAGTTGGTACCAGCCATCAAGAAGCAGCACCAGCTGGTAATGATGATATTCAAACAGTTCAGGGTTCATCTGAACAAGCTCAAGGTACTACTATGAATTAGATATAGTATAATCATGGACCATTAGTATAACATATGCAACAACCGACAGGGTAAGGTCAGAGCCAGGTGATTAATTTTGGCACATCAGGCCACATACCGTCGTCGGCTCAAAATATAGCACCATCATTTCAAAGGATCCGTAGAGATATAGATCCCCATGTCTACAATCAGAGACTTCAAGCAGCAAGCCAACAAAGGACCCAACAGATAGAGATTCCACAGGGTTATCATAATGGCACATATTATAACACCCTTCACATGATTTCAAATCTAGGGTATCAAGGCACACAGGATTTCAATCCATAGATGGGTCAACAGGTGTAGAGAAATCCAAATTCACATGCTAATGAGTTGTTGCTAAAGGTGACTGAGATGATGAAGAATCAGTTTGGTCTGAAGCCAAAAGGGCTGACCTTTTTGTATAAATACCCATATCTAGAATGGTATGATTTGGTCGCTCTTCCTGCAAATTACAGGCTTCCAGAGTTTGCTAAGTTCACTAGCCAAGACAGTACAAGAATGATAGAACATGTCAATCGGTATCTTACACAATTGGGTGAGGCATCGGTTGAGGAGGCCCATCGAGTTTGTTTTTTCTTGTCCCTGTTAGGACCAGCCTTCACTTGGTTTTCATCGCTGCCAGTCAACTCCCTTGCCAATTGGGTTGACCTAGAGAAGAAGTTTCATATATATTGTTACACTAGGACTATAGAAAAGAAGATAACCGATTTGACAACCATAAGGTAGAAAACTAACGAATCAGGCACTAAGTTTCTTCAGAGGTTCCAAGAAACCAAAAAATTGTGCTTCTCATTAAACTTGGCTGATGATCAGCTAGCTGCTTTAGCCGTTCAAGGAATGCTGCCAATATGGAAAGAAAAGCTGCTAGGACAAGAATTTAACAACTTGGGTCAATTGGCTCAACGAGTGGCAACACTTAATAGTCAATTACAGAATATGCGCAGAGATACCCAACTTTAGAAGAGTACCAAAGTGGCCGAAGCTTACAATCCATACTCAGTCAATGATGGCTATGAAGATGAAGAGGAAGAGGTTGTTGTGGTTGAGTGGAATTGGGGCAAGAAGACAGTAATGATACCAAATCCTTGGGGAAGAGGAGTCGAGGAGAGCTATGACTTTGATGTCACAAAATTAGACAAGCTCTTCAACTTCTTGTTGAGAAGGGGCAGATCAAGTTGCCTGACAATCATGTTATGTTGCCCCCTGATTAGTTAAAGAATAAGAAATTCTGCAAGTTCCATAATGCTACTTCTCATTCCACAAATGAATGCACAATTTTTCAGCAGCATATACAGAGGGCTATTCAGCAAGGAATGTTTAAATTTGATACGCCTTAGAAAATGAAAGTTGATGATAATCCTTTCCCAGGAGATCAAAATATGGTTGATGCTAGGCTGCTCAAAGGAAAAACTAAGGTCCTGACATCAACCAAATCAAGAGAAGCTGGAATAGTCGATCCCAAGATGCAAATATCAGCCGATGAATACAAGGAAATTAAGAGACGTCGCGACAAGCAAAAGAGCCGATATGAGCAGGGGGAAACATCAAAAGAAGGGGCGACCAAGCCGTGGGTTACATTTTGAATTCTGTTAAATAAATGGCAGCGACAGAAGGAAAAGGATTATCAGCGTTGGTTGAAAAAGTAAGAATATCAGTGTCAATAGGAAAAAGAGAGGACGAAAGAAAGTAAACTGAATTGTATTGGAATTGTCCTTTCTTCAGACATTGCTGAAATGAAGTTTTGAAGTTGCCTACTAGGAGTAACTATCCAGAGTGCAGCGATCAGTATTGGGAGTTTAGGCAATCTCAAGCCAACCACCGGTCTATCCATGCTCAAGATGAATATCATCATAATAACATGGATCGTCACTTGAAAAATGGAAGTATTCGTAATCGGCTAAAAAAGAGTTGTTGATCAAGACTAGGCTGATTATGAAGAAGAGGGCAACGAGAGAAAATATATTTGGCAGGAAGGCCAATGGTGTCCAGGAGGTTTGACAAGAAGCCAGAAGAGAAGGGTGCAACGCCTAAGGAATAAAGAGTTGGAACAGGCTCAGGCATCCGGTAAAACTCAAGTATGGCGTACTAAGCAAACAGCCAATAGAAAGCAACCATCGGCTAATATCCAAATGACTTTTCTATTACCATTAGAATTCAGAACTCCGATAGATCAAGAAGTGTATTTGGATTTTGATGAATTGAAGTATGAGGTGATAGTTGCCAAGTTGACGGTTATACAACAAGCAATATTTGATAAACCAGTCAAGCATCGGCACCTAAAGGCTTTATATGTAAAAGATTTGGTTGATGGGAAGCCGATGAACAAGATGTTGGTGGACGGAGGTGCTTCTATTAATCTCATGCCTTACACCACTTTTCGTAAACTTGGCAAAGGACTAGGAGATCTGATGGAGACTGACATGATGCTTAAAGATTTTGGAGGTAATGCATCTAAGACCTGAGGGCAATAAACATCGAACTAACAATCGGGAGTAAGACTCTGCTCACCACATTCTTTGTTAATGATGGAAAAGGGTTGTATAGTTTGTTCCTTGGTCGTGATTGGATTCATACGAACTATTGCGTACCGTCGACCATGCATCAGTGTTTGATTCAATGGCATGGAGATGATGTCGAACTGGTTCACGCTGATGAGTCTGTGAGCATCGCAACAGTCGATCCAGTCTTCTGGGAACTAGTAGACTTCGAATGCTTTTCTAGCAAGTTATGGGAAGGAGGCTTCATTAGAGTCAATGGTGAAAGCCAACAACCGATCCAAGCAGTCGGCTTTAAAAATTTGTCTTAATGGATAATCCAATAGATGGTACAGATGGCAAACTAGGACATGGCTTCATGTCAGACGATGAATTAGAAGAAGTGGATATTGGTTCTAGAGATAGACCTAGGCCGGCGTATGTAAGTGCTAAGTTGGATCCTGAGTATAAGCGAGAATTAGTTGATTTATTAAAGGAATTTAAAGACTACTTTGCTTGGGAATACTATAAGATGCCTAGTCTAGACCGATCAATTGTTGAGCATCGGTTGTCAATCAAACCTGAATATCAGTCGTTTAAACAAGCTCCGAGGAGATTCAACCCGAACGTGCTTGATGATATAAAAAAGGAGACTGAAAGGTTACTGGAAGCAAAAATTATTCGACCATGCCGATATGCAGAGTGAATATCGAATGTTGTACCTATGTATAAGAAGAATGGAAAATTAAGAGTTTGCATCGATTTCAGGGATTTGAACAAAGGCACACCCCTAGATGGTTATCCAATGTCGATAGCTGATATGTTAGTAGATGCAGCAGTCGGGCACAAGGTCATTAGCTTCATGGACGACAATGTAGGGTACAACCAAATTTTCATGGCTGAGGAAGACATAGCAAAGACCGCTTTCAGGTGCCCCAGCGTGATTGGTTTATTCGAGTGGGTTGTGATGAATTTTGGTCTAAAGAATGTCGGTGCAACTTATCAAAGGGCGATGAATTATATTTTCATAAGTTGATCAGCAGGATTGTTAAAATCTACATCGATGATGTGATGATAAAATCCAAAGGGTACACCTAGCTGATTTGCGAGAAACCCTAGAATGTATAAGAAAACATGGTCTAAAGATGAATCATAATAAGTGTGCTTTTGGAGTATCAGCTGGACAATTCTTAGGATTTATTGTCCACAAGCGAGGAATCTAAGTTGGTCAGAAAAGCGTAAAAGCAATTGATGAGGCAGTTCCATTGACTACTAAAACAGAGTTGCAATCTCTACTTGGTAAGATCAATTTCATCAGAAGATTCATTTTAAATTTGTCAGAAAGAATCCTACCATTTTCTCCCTTGTTGAAGTTAAAAAATAATCAAGAGTTCAAGTGGGGTGACATACAACAAAAGGCATTTGAAGAGAGAAAAGAATACATGAAGTGTCCACCTGTGCTGGTCCCTCCTCAGCAAGGTAAGCCTTTTGAGTTGTACATATCGACTGATGACAAGACAATTGAATCGGCCTTGGTGCATGAATTTGAAGGAAAAGAGAGAGTTGTTTTCTATATGAGTAGAAGACTACTGGATCCAGAGACAAGATATTCTTCCACCGAAAAGTTATGATTGTGCTTATATTTCTCTTGCACTAAGCTATGACACTACTTATTATCGGTCGAGTGTACGGTTATTTCCAAGGTTGATGTGATTAAGTATATGTTATCAATGCCAATACTGAATGAGAGAGTGGGAAAGTGGATTCTTGTGATCTTAGAAAGTTACCAGAAAGCTAAGGTATAAATCAGCTAAGTATGTTTTGTTAGATGACCAGTTATATTATAAAATAGTCGATGGGGTGTTGCTCAAATGCTTAAATCAAGAAGAAGCTAAGGTGTTGATGGGTGAGGTGCATGAAGGGATATGTGGAGCTCATCAATCGGCTTATAAGATGAAATGGATTATTCGCAGAACTAGATATTTCTGGCCAACAATATTAGAAGACTGTTTTGAATATTACAAGAGGTGCCAGGACTGTCAACATTTTGGTAATGTCCAGAGATTGCCTGCGTCGGCCATGAATCCAATAATCAAGCCATGACCATTTTGAGGTTGGGGAATTGATTTAATTGGCTAGACTTTTCCACCCTTAAGCAAAGGACATAAGTTCATATTGGTAGCAACATATTACTTTACTAAATGGGTTGAGGCAATTCCTTTGAAGATGGTAACCTCAAAGAACATGATTGATTTTGTCAGGGAACACATTGTGTATTATTTTGGAATTCCTCAAACTATAACTATCGATCAAGGGACAATGTTCACATTAGAAGAGTTCGGGGATTTTGCTGCCAGTATGGGAATCAAGCTACTAAATTCCTCTCCTTACTATGCTCAGGCTAATGGCCAGGCAGAGATATCCAATCAGATTATGATTAAGCTGATCAAGAAAAAACTATGGAACGACCAAGGAAGTGGCATTCAACACTTAATGAGGCACTGTGGGCATATAGGATGGTCTATCATGGATCAATTAAAACATCGCCTTACGAACTTGTGTATGGCCATAATGCAATTCTTCCTTGGAAAGTTCAGACTAGATCAAGGCGTATTACATTGCAGAATGATTTGTCAGTCGAAGTCTACAAGAATCTTATGATAGATGACTTGAAAGACTTGAGTTGCCTTCAGCTACGTGCTCTTGAAAATATCGAAGCCAATAAACCAAGGGTTGCAAAATATTACAATAAAAAGATCAAGATTAAGCAATTCTCTGACGGAGACTTGGTCTAGAAAGTGAAATTGCCGATTGGGTCAAAGGACAGTAAATTTGGCAAATAGCCACCTAACTAAGAAGGACCTTATCGGATCAAACGTTGTGCGCCTTGTAATGCTTATATTTTGGAAACACTAGGAGGGGAGGAAGAATTTGGCCAAGCAATTAATGGGAAATATCTAAAGAAATATTACCCTAGTATTTGGATTAATACTTAATAACCAATTTGTTCGGTCGTCAGCTCTAATAGCCGATATCAGAAAGGTATCACCTCTAGTGCAAAAATAAACCCGAAGGGATAAAAGCCGGTATGATGTGTACCACCTATAGAAACAAAGCAAACACGGACAAAGTGATGTGTATAATATGGAGATTGAACCAAAGGAAAATCACCCAAGACGAGGAAATTGTTTGCTAAATATCACCTATTACAAGCTACGGGCCAAAAAACACTTTGCTTACTATATCATCGGCCAAGGTGTTGAAGGCTATAGAGTTGGTGGCGCTAGAGAAATCCTCAACCAAGCGCTCATGATCCCCAGAGTGCACCGTGTCTAGAAAACTATGGGGAAGAAGCCAAAGATTGTGGCCAGAGAGGGCTTGTGCAGCAGCCAACGCCATGACAGCACCATGATGAACGCCATGAAGAGTGACCTCCCTAACATGGTTCGAGATGTCATGCAAGGGAACCACCAGAATGGCACCCTTGGCATTGACAAATCCCACCGCGTGATCCGCAGCTGATCGAAGGCTTTCTTACTGAGCAGTTAGATCTAAAAGATTTAAGGAAATAATGATCAGAAATCTTGAGGGCAAAATTAAGGAGATAGAAAAATTATGGTAGATGTCTCACCCATGATTCTAGCTTCAGGCCTGGCCAACCTTTCCCCCACCGGACTGGCCTTAGGGGATGATCGGCCTTGAATCATGGCCAAAGCCAATTCTATGAGGGAGAGGTAGCTGGCTAGATTCTAGTCGGTCTAATTGATGGAGGCTAGTAGATCGTCATTGTCGATCTGCCTCCTTTTATAGTGAGGGAGCTGGCGGCAAATTGGTGCTAAAGGTAACCCCAAAGGCTAAGAAGAGTTGGCCCTCTGCTCTGAAATGATGGGAGCATCCCAAGTTGCACCCTCTTGGCGATGAAGGCGCTGGCACGATGGTGTAGATCCATTGAGGGCCTCCTCAGTAGACCTCTTGCTGTTCTCCATGATCTCGAACCTACTGAAAAAGCATAAACTACACTAAGGACATAGAAGGTTTGAGATGAAGCGGGTTGTTTTTCGATCCATGGTCGTGGCCCGTATATATAGCCCAGGAAGGTGAGAATATAGATTTCGCCGGGGGTGTGAAATTAAAATTAGAAATGGAAATGGATCGACACTCTAGAAATTCAGGGGACGGATAATGAAGAGATAATAGATTCAAACTTATTGCTTCCCCAAATTACAAAATATCATGGGACGGATTTGAAGAATTTACATTGACCAAAGATCAACTGACCAAGGCTTCTTTGGATTGAAGGGAGTCTAGGTACCCACAAGGCCAAAGGTCATCGTGAACCGAGTCACATTGGCCCATTGATAAAATTGAGCCAGAAAAGGGGAAAGGCCGCCCACCTAACAGATGCCCAGTCGATTTCTCGATAACTGAGAAACTATGAGAAAGAAGCCTATGGCTTCTCTGGTGGGCGTTTGGTGGAACAAAGGTGTCCATACATTTTAGCCCTTACAAACACTAGAACAGCTCTACGAGCATTGAGAGAAGACTCAGGTGATATCACAAGAGTTCTTCTAACCGCAATAGCTGATCCTCTTGCTCGACAAGGCGCTAGAATGAGCGACACAATCACCCTATATGCAAGAATTCTTCTAACTGCTCAAGATCTTCATAGAAAAAGGATAGACCATGGAGGGTCCAGCGGAGTTAGAAACACTCGAGGGGGCAGATGGAAGAGAATCATGGCTGAATTATTGAGTTGCTCTCACCAGGGTCGGATAGACATTTTATAGCCGACCTAGAAAGATGAATCCAAGTGCCCATGAAGCAATGATGCTCTCGTAAAATTTTTGAAGCATGGGCTCATGAGCTGACATAGACGGCGATAAATAGTAGACCCTAGATCAAGATTCTCTACCCATGACTGCGGACCTATCAGGGATACAAACGTGATAATTTTGAAATAAAATTACTTTTATCCCAAAATTGGGGGGCATGTGTTGACACCAAAATTTGGAAGAAGAATCGTAGGAACTCGAAAGCTTCCAAGATCATATCATCAAGGAATTAATTGCGTGCAGATTAGAATCAGCTGATTCGAATGCAACACTAGAATCAGCTTTCTTCAGATAGCGCCAACAGATAACGACAAATGCTATGATCGGCACCGGGACAAAGCATGTTGGACTCTACAAAAAGGGAAAGATTAGAGTCCAAGAAATCTTAAATTAGAAATATTTTCTCTTAGGCCAAGAAATTGTAATGAGTCATGCTTAAGTAGGATTCATGCGTAGGTTCTGGGTATAAATATTGGACCCCGGGTATTGTAAAGGACACACAATCAATCCAATACAAGTTACTTACTTTTTTTGGCTCCGACGACCCCTTAGGAGTAGGAGTAGAGTAGATCTCGGCAAGTTCTTCAGCGAGTACGGCTGCATTGATCTGGTCGACCTCCACTGCGACTCTGGTATAAGTTAGTTATCGATTCTTGTCTGGTTCAAGTAAGGTTGCATTGATCCAGTCGACCTCCACTGCTCGAACTAGATCAAGGTCAAGTTATCGGCTCTATCTAAGGGTGGTGTTCCTTCGGATAGATTCATTAATTTATCAATATTGCTTATTGCTTCCATTATTTATTTAATTATAGCAATATCATTTCACCTGATTGAGATTGATCTAGATTAGCCTTATATCTTGTTTAACCCATTGTTTGTTAATCTAAACTGATCTAATCTGCACTTTAAACGATGAGCTATGTTTTATCGACTGTTTTATATCAATCTTGATCGTGCATAGCATGCGGTTAAGGCATGTCTGATCTCGAGTAGATCTATTGGCTAGCAAAAACCGTTCCATGGCCCGTTATTATGGCCTGTGTGATTCTGTCTCACACTCCACTGTTAGCACCGTAGAGCGGGGATCGTTATTTGATAGATCTATTCCTAATAGGGCATGACCTTAACTGTGTGCTATGCCTGAATCGATTGTTTTATCCGATATCGAGTGTTTCCACAAACAGTTCACATCACAAGACCATTAAAGTAGGGATAGGTTGAAAGATGTGTTAGCCCCATGATCATATTATTGTATTACGTCCTGCATGATTCTGCCTCATGCCCCACTGATATTAGTAATAAATTAGGGTCGTCGAGTCTATTGTTGTTTCTACGGCCTGCATGATTCTGCCACATGCCCCACTGGTCATAGTGATAGATGAGATCTAATATGTTCATTAGATTTATCTTTATTAAATGGTTGAATGGTGATGAGCTATTTCTTTTATATAAAAGGGGTTCGGTTACCTATAGTCATTGGCTTAGCATAAATTAATCATTGTTGACATCCTTTTGCCATTGATCGATATTTGTCTAAATAATGATATTCGTCCTGAATGATAACTGATTCTTTTTACACAACCCCATGAGCTTTAACTAATTTATTCTTATGAATATGCTAGAATCGACTATTTAGTCGATCTCCTTTCATATCGGCTCTCAAAGCCACACATTCAGGACTGTCTGGTAACACCGGCATGTTCCACCCTAAATTACTGATAAACTTTCTCTCCTTGTCAATTGTAGGGTCAAATTGACTGGCACATCTTGGGAGGAGTACGCAAGATTGACCACCCCTGCGCTGAAGCTAGGTGGATCTCCAGCTCTATCGAGCGGACCCTTTCAGCTTGCTAGTGTGCCCTCGGCACGGAACGAAATTTTGTGTCGATAGTTGTACATGTGCCTCATACACTCTCTGTACTCCACTTTAGGGAACACTGTACCCATAGCCTTCTCAAGTCCTTTACAAGCATCAGTACATATGACTAAACCTGTAGGTGAACCCATTGCTCTATGCAACTGCTGCCTGAACCACTTCCAATTGTCTTCTATTTCATAATAAAAAAACACCATATGCCACATGGTATAACTAGTTGTGCCCATCCATAGCAGTTGCTGATGCCAACTACCCTGTATATCTGCCATGCAATGCAGACGCATCTACACCTATAAATGGCCTACAACCAGCTAAGAAGCCATCAATACATGACTTCAGGACTACAAAATCCTCTTGAAGCGCTTCTTCTTCTTCTTCCCTTCTAACTCTATCTCTACAATGCTTCCAGGAGAACTTATTTCTATCTATGTTTTCTAATCAAACAATAGCTGAAAACTTTCTGAGTACTTCCCATGAACCTGTTGTAGGGCAACCGTCAAACCTGACCATGCCTTGGAGTATTTTAGTTTAATGTCATAGTCTCCTTCTAGCTTTTCCTTTGCATCCTTGGCTCCTTTATTTGGGTTCTTCTTGACCCAGTCCGCCAACCTATCTACACACCAACCTTGACTAGCCATCTTTCCCTCCCTCAGCTTTGTAGTGGGACAATTATGTTTAGTAGGCAATGTTTTAATCTACATAAGAAATTAAGATGAATATCATATGTATAACTGAATAAGTTACAAACAGTAAGAAAAGGACCACACCAACCTATATTGTTTTCTTATAAAAAATCCTAGATGCACGAATTCTCCATGGGCACCCTTCAGCAGCACAATGTGCAATGAATCTTGTCTTGTCAGTTTCAACTTAGCTAACTTGAAACCTTTCTTGATAGCGTAATGTCTAATAGCTTTCCTGAATGTTACTATGTCAGAAAACAATTGTCCCTTGACAATCTTTGGATTTTTAGGATCGCGGAGGACAGTTATTTCCTGGGGATTTGCATCATCAATTTCTGCCTGAAGAGGAGCACCTCCATCAGTAACAATAGGACCAACATTATCAATAGATGCTTGGGCACTGTCAGTGTTGGCTGGGTGTGTAGGTGGTACTGAAATGTAGATGTGCTCATCATCAACCCCAACATACTCCTCTTCATTGTCAAAGATGCCTGGCTCTCTATCAGGCTCTACATTCGACTCATCAGCAGTACAAGGATTGACATCTGTAGAAGCTTGGGCATTTGGAATGGCAATAGAAGAAGCATTTGCATTTGGAATGGCAATAGTTAAAGCATTTGCATTTGGAATGATAGTAGTAGAAGCATTTGCATTTGGAATGGCAATCGTAGAAGCACTTGCATTTGGAATGGCAGCAGCACAAGCATTTGCATCAGGATTAAAATAAGTAGGGTTGACTGCTCCATCATCAGGTGGAATAACACATAAAGGCTCTAACAACTCATACTCAAGTGCATCAGAAACAACATTATCAAAGACTCCTACCAACACACGACAACACATTTCAGACTTATACATGTCAAACAAATCTATCATCTGAATGTCACTGTCTAATCTAACATCTTCTTACACATTTTTGTCAAAGAACCACAGAGATGCAGACTGGTTAGAGGCCCATTTAACTTCATTCCACAAGCTTTCCCTCAATAAGTCTAAAGAAAACGACCCTATCTCGATGTCAGTGCGGGACCCATGGGATACCCCGCACGGAAGGGAGAAGAACTAGTCTAACTAGGATTCTTCCCTTGTAATCTTAGTAGTAGTATTATTCTGTAATCCTACTAGGAACTCTCATTGTAAACCGACTAGGACTTTGGCCTCCTAACTATATAAAAGAGGGCAGGTCTCCTTGGATCGGGAGTTTAGAGAACAATTGTACAACACAACACTTTACAATCAATCCAACGCAAAGGCTAACGTCGACTGGACATAGGGCTATTACTTGATCAAAGATCGAGGGTCCAAACCAGGATAAATCGACTGTCTCTTGCGTTTACCATCGAGTTCTGCATACGCTGAAGCCTGAACATACTGCCCCAGGTACCCCCGTGGTAGGCTATTAGTGGTGAAACATCAACAGCTAGCGTGGTGCGGGACCCACAGGATACCCCACACGGAAGGGAGAAGAACTAGTCTAACTAGGATTCTTCCCTTGTAATCTTAGTAGTAGTATTATTCTGTAATCCTACTAGGAACTCTCATTATAAACCGATTAGGACTCTGGCCTCCTAACTATATAAAAGAGGGCAGGGCTCCTTGGATCGGGAGTTTAGAGAACAATTGTACAACACAACACTTTACAATCAATCCAACGTAAAGGCTAACGCCGACTAGACATAGGGCTATTACTCGATCAAAGATCAAGGGTCCAAACCAGGATAAATCAACTGTCTCTTGCGTTTACCATCGAGTTCTGTATACGCTGAAGCCCAAATATACTGCCCCGGGGCATTCGAGAGCTCAATGGACCTAGACAACATGATCTTCTCAAAGGGATCAACCTTCATCTTTGGTTCGTGGATCTGCGAGGCAGGCGACGATGGAAAGCTCTAAGGCCGTCTCCTCAAAGATTCAGATCATCATTAGGACCTTTCCATTTCGACGACAATGATAGATCAGCTTGCTAGAAGATTCGCGCAGCTCGTGATGTCCAATCCAACTCGGATTTCGCAACTTCCGCATCCGATTCAAACTCAGGTTCCACTTCCAAGATGAAGTCTTATCTGAATTCTTTTGGAAAACCGAGTTCTTTTTTGACAAAGCTCCAGAACACGACGTCAACCTATCAAGAATACTACTCAAAGTACTTCAAAGAAGTCGGGTCCTCTTCCATTCGGACTCCACAATATGGCAACATCTTATCAGACATGGCTCGAAGGATCCACCTATCCCGTGCTTAGAATGGCGCTGAAAGGAGCCCAGGAAGGTCTCATCTTAACTATCACATCTCAAGACTGTATCGTCCATTGGCCAGGTTTCATTCCTGAAGATGATGGCACCCAACAAGTCGACGATACAACGACAACAACTCTACCCTACCAAGAAGAAGACTCGATCTGTGACCTTGAAACTTCTACTAAAGTTATCAACAACTCTAGCAATACGGAAATCAACGACGATGACAGAACAACTCACGCTAGAGAAGTATTCATGATTCACCATCCTCGATCACCTTTGGTCCCCCCAGAAGCACCCGACGTCAGTTCTTCAGATGAATCCGAATCCAACATATCACCATTTATCCAGGGGCACGATAGTGAAACTGAGAGTCAGAGGCAGGCCAGAGAGAGAAAGAACAAATTGAAGCATGGACGTCAACACCGTGCTAAGCAAAGAAAGGAAACTAGGATCAAATATGAGTTAGACCTAGCCATGTACAATAGGAGAAAATCAGAGCGAGAGGTCAAAGAAGGGCGAGCAGCGAATATACCCTACGATAAAATCCGAGAAGCACTAGAAGAACTCAGGGCAACTTCATATCCCAATGAAAAACAAGAACAACTCCAGGACTTCCCCGATCTACAGTCCTTAGGACACATGACGGAAAGGCAACATCTCATGAATAGGAAGATCAAAATCAAAGGAAGTCCGCCTTCGAGAAGCTTGGACCAATTGGAAGTCACAACAGAGAAAATACAAGAAACCATAGTCAAAACGACCGGGTCGAACAACCAAGAAAGGCCAGAAGCAAAGCACCTACTCGGACAGCCATGTAGAACTACTCTCACCAAGACAATAGTTGGCAAGAAGAGGGCATAGAATCAAAATACACAGAAGCCAGAATGCATGATAGACTCCCCTATTTTGCAAACAGACTTGCTTCAATACGACTGCCTTATAAGTTCAAGCCGTCCAACCACTCCAAGTATGATGGCAAGACCGAACCAAGGCAGTGGCTTAGGATTTACTCATAATTGATTGAATTGGCCAGATGAGATGATGACATCAAGACCTTGTTCTTTCCCATGGCCCTAGAAACCATGCCATTGTAATGGTTTGACAAATTAAATCCAGGAACGATCAGAAATTGGGAGGACTTGCAAAGAGCTTTTTGTGAAAATTTTGCGGGTATCATTACACACCCAATCACCCACGTAGAGTTAAAAGGACTCAAGCAGAAAGGAGGTAAAAGTCTTAGAAATTACTATCGACGATTTGACGAACTACGAGCTTAAGTACATGACATCACACAATGAGAAGTAATCAAATCTTTCTCTCATGGAATCAAGGCTAGGTGGCAATTTCAAGACTTCTACAAAGAAAATCCAAAAAACAATGAAGAATTCAGACGAACGGTGGAAAAGACAATTACTGCAGAGGAAAAGACATGAGAAAGATTCCCAGATAGAAATAACAGAGACAACCCGGATAGGCAAAATCCTTGAAACAACAGACATCAGGAAAGAAAGCGTAGTCCAGACAACACCGTAGTAGTGACCGACAAATCAAGGAAATTTTCCAAGCCCAGAAGATATGACAACATTGAGAACACACATTGGCCCTTGCACCCCAAAGGAAATCACACCATCGGAGATTGCTACACCTTCAAAGATTGATGCACAAGGAAAGATAGTAAGGAGAATGCCAAAGAAGGCAATCAGAAAAAAGAAGATGACAACCACGAAGACAAGGGATTCCAAAAATCTAGGGGGACAGTGGCAGTAATCTTTGCTGGGGTTCCAGATTCCAGAAGCAAACATCAAGAAAAGCTAGCATTACGAACCATCATGGCAGCAGAACCTACTATACTAAGATATCTCAATTGGTCGGAGTATCCAATCCAATTTTCAAGAGAAGACCAATGGACTAGCGTAGAAAACATAGGCCATTACCCGTTGGTTCTAGATCCAACCAATACTGGTATGACTGTTATGAAAGTACTAATCGATGGAGGAGCCGGACTCAACATCATTTTTCAGAAACTCTAAGGAAGATGGGACTACAACTCGCTGGGATGATCACACCAACAAGCATGCCTTTTTATGGCATAGTACCCAGAAAGGCAGCAATGCCACTTGGACAAATCACTCTACCGGTTACTTTTGGAACCCCCTCGAACTATCGTACAGAGTTCATCAAGTTTGAAGTGGCGGACTTCGATTCATCATATCACGCAATCCTCGGGCTCCCAGCACTAGCAAAATTCATGGCAATACCGCATGACCCGTACCTATTGCTTAAGATGCCAGGGCCTAATAGTGTCCTCTCTCTTCGGAGTGATTTGAAGCACGCATTTGACTATGATGTTCAGGCAATCCAAATTGCAACAAAAGCACAGACCGACGATGGAAGAAAAGAAATAACCACTGTTGTGGCAGAAATGAGCCCAGAAGAGCTAGAGATACCAGCTAAAAGACCCAGCATCCTAGCACCACCAAAAGAAGCCGACGTCAAGCAAATTGACCTAGGCACCGGTGATCCCTCAAAAACGGCAACCATCAGCGCCCACCTATTGGCAAAATAGGAACTCGCGCTCACCAACTTTCTTCAGGACAACAAAGATATCTTCGCTTGGAAGCCGGCCGACATGCCAGGGGTCTCAAGAGAGTTGGCTGAGCACAAAATTGATATCAATAAAGGCTCCAAGCCTGTGAAACAACGACTACGACAATTCTCACCAAATAAGAAGGTAGCAATTAAAAAGGAAATTACAAAACTAATGGCAGCCGGATTCATCAGAGAAATCCTCCATCCAGATTGGTTAGCAAACCCAGTTCTAGTATAGAAAAAGAATATGGATGAGTGGTGCATGTGTGTCGACTACACAGATCTCAACAAACACTACCCGAAAGATCCGCTCGGACTACCACGCATTGATCAGATAGTAGATTCAACAACATGATCTGCCCTATTATCCTTCCTTGATTACTATTCAGGATATCACCAGATTGCATTAAAGGAAATAGACCAGAGCAAGACATCTTTCATCACTCCATTCGGTGTCTACTGCTACAAAACTATGTCATTTGGACTCAAAAATGCTGGAGCAACTTACCAAAGAGCTATCCAAACATGCCTCGGCGATTAGATTGGCGAAAACATAGAAGCATACATGGATGATGTAGTGGTAAAGACAAAGAACCTGGATACACTAATTGAAGGCCTAAAGCAAACCTTCAAAAACCTAAAAAGATGGAGGTGAAAATTGAATCCAAACAAATGTGTATTCGGAGTTCCTTCAGGACAACTACTCGGATTCCTGGCCAGTCATCGTGGAATCAAAGCAAGCACCAAGCAAATTTGAGCCATAACAGAAATGGGCCCTCCTCAAAGTGTCAAAGATGTGCAGAAGCTAACAGGCTGCATGGCGGCACTAAATCGTTTCATATCAAGACTGGGCGGAAAAGGGTTATCTTTCTTTAAATTGCTAAAGAAGATAGACAAGTTCAAATGGACAGAAGAAGCCAACAAAGCTTTCAAGAAACTCAAGGCATATCTCACATCCTCACCCGTTCTCACACCTCCAAAGAAATACGAAGACATGATGATGTACATTGTGGAAACTTCTACTGTGATCAGCACAATGATTGTCATGGAAAGAGAAGAAGAAGGGCGTGTATATAAAGTACAACGCCTCGTATACTACATCAGCGAAGTACTGTCAGAATAAAAAATCTGGTACCCGCGTGTGCAAAAACTACTCTACACCCTCCTAATCACTTCACGCAAGCTTCGCCACTATTTTGAAAGCCACAAGATTACCGTGGTAACAGATTTCCCACTCGAAGACATCCTACACAATAGAGATGCAACAGGGTGCATATCTAAGTGAGCAGTTAAACTTAGCTCTCAATATCGATTTTAGCCCATGGAAAGTAATTAAATCTCAAGCCCTAGTTGATTTTGTTGCCGAATGGATAGAAATTCAACAACCTATGTCAAATACCATCCTTGATCACTACAAGATGTACTTCGACGGATCACTCAAGCTAGGCAGAGCAGGTGCAGGCATCCTCCTAATTTCTCCAAATGAAAAGCAACTCAAGTATGTCCTTTAGATATTATGGCAAGCCACAAACAATGAAGCAGAATACGAAGCCCTCATCCACGGGCTGCGAGTAGCAATTACCCTCAGAATCAAGCGTTTACTCATTTACGACGATTCAGCAGTGGTAATCAATCAAGTAAACAAAGATTAGGACTACACCAAAGAAAACATGGGCGCTTACTGTGCTGAAATACGAAAGCTCAAAAAATATTTTCAAGGATTAGAAATTCTATATGTCCTACGCGATTCTAACATAGCAGCAGACATCCTCGCCAAGCTTGGATCAGACAGGGCGAAGGTCCCACCCGGTGTATTCATAGAGGAATTATCTGCTCCCTCTATCAAACAACCCGGTGAGATAACCCCTAAAATCTCAGCTAAAGGCATCTAGATTTTGGTAATCGCCAATTCATGGACCTAGGTTTTTATTGACTACATCAAAGAGAATAAGTTGCCAGCGGAAAAGGAGGAAGCTACCAGAGTTGTTCGAAGAAGCAAGAATTACGTCCTAGTGGGAGACAAGCTCTATAGAAGAGCCGCATCATCAGGAGTACTATTAAAATGCGTCTCATTTGAAGAGGGCAAAGAGATCCTAGATGAAATACACTTAGGTTGCTGTGGAAATCACACTGCTTAAAGAACACTAGTCGGGAAAGCATTCTGCACTGGTTTGTACTGGCCAACCACTTTGAAAGACACAGAAGAACTCGTCAGAAGATGCAAAGGTTGTCAAATGTTTGCAAGACAAGCTCATGTGCCAGCTCACAACCTCATCTGCATCCCACCTGCTTGGCCTTTCTCCTGCTGGGGGCTGGATCAAGTAGGACCTCTCAAGAAAGTAAAAGGCGGCTTCGAGTACATCTTTGTAGCAATTGACAAGTTCACCAAGTGGATTTAATTCAAATCACTCGTAAAATATAGGGCAGCCAAAGCAGTTGAGTTCATCCAAGACATTATGCACCGCTTTGGCATGCCCAATCAAATCATCATGGATTTGGGTTCTCCCTTCACAGCCACAAAATTCCAAAGTTGGGCATAGGACTATAGCTTTAGAATAGATTATGCATCAGTCGCACATCTAGAGGCCAACAGACAGGTCAAAAGGGCAAACGGACTCATACTAGCTAGATTAAAACCAAGATTGTATGAAGAACCAGTAGACTATAGATCAAAGTGGATTGAAGAATTACCCAAGGTCGTATGGGGGCTATGGACTCAAATAAGCAGAGCCACTGGATACTCACCTTTCTTCCTAGTTTATGGATTAGAAGCCATACTACCTGCAGACTTTATCTGGACGTCATCAAGGATAGAACAGTACGACGAAGGAGAAGTAGAACACACCCAAAGATTAGAACTCGACAGTACAGAAGAAGTCAGAGTAAACGCTACCCTTCAATCAGCAAGATATCTCCAAGGACTAAGACGCCACTACAACAAGAATACCCAGTCTTGATCATTACAAGTCGGAGACCTAGTACTAAGAAGAATACAAAAAACCGATGGACGCCATAAACTACTCAGTCCATGGGAAGGTCCTTTTATCGTCACAAAAGTCATCAGACCAGGCACATACAAGTTGATAACTGAAGACGGAAAAGAAGACAACAATACATGGCACATTAGTCAGCTACGAAGATTCTACGCATGAAAATAACTCAAGGAAAAATATGTATACAAGACACAAGAGATCAACGTTCATGATCATCAAAGATAACGCTCATCAACAACATATGTACTATTGTGACCTATCAATATTCATGATCAATAAAGATGGTTCTTTCTCAACAAACATATGTCTCATTATGGCTCTCCCTGAGTCGTTTCCAATAAGAACAAAAAAGCAAAATGGCTGAAAAGACGTCTGAGCATACCGACCGAGAGCAAAAGAGCTAAAAAGATGCTTGAGCCCGCCGATGAGGGTAGCTAATAAGCTAACACCCAAACCAAAAAGCAAAATGGCTGAAAAGACGCCTGAGCATACCAGCCAAGAGCAAAAGAGCTAAAAAGATGCTTGAGCCCACCGATGAGGGTAGCTAATAAGCTAACACTCGAACCAAAAAGCAAAACGACAGAAACTAAGCTTGAACTTAATCAAAGCGATTTCAAGACAAGACCCTCCAGCTCCTTGTGCCAAATAGCAAGAGGCTCGAGGGCTACACTCAGAAGACCCCAAGAAGCGCTACATGGTTTCGCTCAGAAAAGCACTCGGACAACGCCTGTACCTGCTCAGCAAGACCTGAAGGAATAAGGCATGGCTTCCAGAGCTCAACCATGAAGTGCTCGGGGGCTACACCAGATGCTGATCACATCTTGAGTTAAGCAAAAAGGCTGAGATCACCGGTCCTAAGTCTTTTCAGTACTAACAAGAACACAAAGTCTATCAAGACAATGATCTACACCGAGTTGTTTCACATGGCACAGACGAAAGCTAGACAAGTACTCAGCAAAACAAGAAAATTTGTCAAATACAATGATCTACATACATCGAGTGGTTTATACAACACAGATGAAAGTCAGAATAGATAACTACTCGAAGAAAATTCTGATCACTTGGACAACACATTCAAAGAGTAAGCAAGGATTAGACATCTAGACAAAGAAGACATCAACAAAGATAAAGGATCTTCATTCAAGAAAGAGTATAAGTATTCTGTTACAAAAGCCAGAGTACAAAGGTCGATTACATTCAAGCATTGTCATTAGGAGTAGAAACATCAATGTTAAGATTATCTACAATCTTCCTGGCTAAGTCATCGACCTCAGGCTCTAACCTCTCAACAACATCGAGGTACTCTTGGTTCTCGGCTTCATCGGCAACCTTGGACAAAGGAAAATCTAGAGAAAGAACTCGGACCTGGGCAGGAACGTTCCTGGTGCAAAGATGGGCACACCTCTTCACAAACTCCTAGAAACAGGTCGGCACTTGGGGAATGAATTGAGCCCAAGAATGACCATCATCCGTAGAAGTTCAGAGGAGATCGGCTACTGACTGAAATAATTTCCATAAAGCATTCCAGTTTTCAGTAGCCGTCGCCAACTTACCAGACAAGTCTTGAATAGTCTTTTGAGTCAGCACAAGATCTCTATCAGCCCCATGCCTAATCAGTTTGGCAAGCACGAGTTCTTCTTCAGCATGAGTAATTACCTCCTCAGCCCTGTTGTGACTATTGTAGGCAGTGGTCTTCATTTCCTCAATATCCTCTGAGAGCTTCTGCTTTTCAACTCGGAGAGCTAGACCATGCAACAGAAACAAGTTAGCAGAAAGGAAAATCAGAGTACAAAAGAAAAAAAACAAAAAGTCAGCAGAAAGGGAAGCTAGAATACAAAAGGAAACAAAAAGAACCCGCAATACCTTTGCACTCATTCTTCGCAGCCTCCTTCTGCTTCTCTACCTCTACCACCTGGGCACGAAGAGTTTTCTCCTCCTTTTGGTGCGTCTGACGCTCGGTCTCCAACTCGGCCCGGAGGAGGTCAAGCTTGGCCTTCAGGGCGCTTACCTTAGAAGACAACTTCTTCTCATTTTTGGATGAGAAAAAGAAGCTGGTATGATCTCGAGAGAAGGACTGAACAAAAAGAGAGAGAGAGAAAAGGCATAAGAAGAAAACAAAGATCGAACATCCAAAGAAAGAACTCCAGAAAAACTCACCTGAAGCTTTTCACCGAAGGAAGTTGAATGGGCCCCTAGGCAGCAGTCAACTCTGACAGACGATGGGTGACGTCGAACTACAGCAACACATCGTCGTCCAAACGCTGACTGCTGGTTCCAAGGAGAGCAGAGGGAGAAGCTGGCGCAGGCAAAGAAGGCAAAACTAGGGCTGTATCCTGGGAAGCCCCGGCTACATCCCCAGAAGTACCCACTGCCATGGCCACGGTCACCTTCGGAGCAATAGGATCAGCAGCGGCAGGGGACCCGGCTTCCCCCACAGCTACCTCGCCGACCGAACATTCCAAGCCCCGAGACTCAGCGCACAGAGGCGGGTTAGAGGACTGAGAAGTTAGCAGAGGGTTAAGGGAAGGCGAGGGTCTGCAAAATCATAAGAAAAATCGACGATAAGAATTCGAGTTAGGGAAAAACAGAGAGAGAAACAAAGAAGCATAAGAAGGAATCACTTACTCATCTATCTTTTTCTTCATAAAACCAAAAGAAGACTTTAAAGGTGGGACTATGGCAGCAAAGACATCACCGCCACTCTATGGCATGAGCGGTGTAGCCAGTACCGGAGCCCTAGAGGTACTCGGTACCAGAATCCTAGAGGAACTCAGTGTCGGTGCCCTAGAAGAACTTGTACCCGATGACCGCTTACTACAAAGAGATCAAGACCAAAGTCAGAACAAAAAGAAGGTTTCAACTACAGGAAAGCAAGAAAACAACTCACCAACGAGTAACAAGGGTAGCATCATCGTCCTCTTCCTCTTCACTCTCGACCAAGGTTGCCAAAGCACCAGCTGAAAAAGGACAAAAGTAGTCAGTTCAAGACAAAAAACAAAGGGACAGAGCATATTAATATGCTCACCTAAGAGCATGCTAGCTACAACTGGAGTACCTAGATGAGTACTTGACTGGCAAGACTTCTTGGCAGAAGACAAACTAGAAGAACTTTCAGCTCACCCCCCTCTTTCCGACACTGCGAGGGCCTCGAGGAACTAGACGAGGAACATACTCTTCATATACATCAGAAAATGCGAAAGAAACACCAGGAAGCATAATAGCAGTCTGAAACTTACTAGTCAAGGATGCCCCAGCAAGACTACCCCTAGCATCCACATTTGCAGGGAGATCATCAAGGGGAATTGGATCAGCGAAATTACGCCCCAATTCCTAAAAAAGTATAAAACAATAAGACAAGGAAGATTAAGCAAAAGTGGATACAACGAAAGAAAATCAAAAGTACCTGAATAAAGAAAAGAACAACTCATAGTAGGGGGCGGGTTCTTTGCGCTATACTCAAGGACAGCAAGCGGAACAATGCTTACTCCTTTCACCATCTTCTAGAGATGCTCGAGCACTTCCTCATCGGTCAACTCAAGGGCAGGGACCATACGAGAAGGGTCCTTCACCCTAGAGTACTCGAAATCATAATGTTCATGCTCCTTCAAAGGTTGAACTCGATGGCGAAGAAAACTTGAAATAATATCAAAGCCGGTCAAGCCTTGCTGTTTCAGAGTACAAATCTTCTCGAGAAAGGGCTTGATCATCTAGAGCTCAATAGTCATCACTGGGTTCTTTTCCCATCGGTCATTAACTAAGGGACTAGACCCGGAGTGAACAGAAAGAGGAGGAATCAAGTTGGCAGCATAAAACCAGTTAGCACGCTAATCTCTTATAGAATCAACTAGGTCATAGTCAAAGAATTTACTTCTAAAACCCTAGCGAGGTTGGGGCTTTAGACGAAAGAAGTAACAAAAGAGGGAAAGAGAAGGAGGAATTCCAAGGAAGGTTTCACAGAGATGAACAAAGATAGAAAGACAGAGAACAGCATTGGGAGCAAGATGATTCAGGCTAATCCCAAAATAGCCGAGAAACTGATGAAGAAAAGTAGAAGATGAGAGGCAAAGTCCAGCATGGACAAAGGAAACGAAGAGAATGATCTCACCAGGACCTAGAGCTAGGACCCGATGCTCGCCCGGAGCCCTCCATTTAGCAATGTCCTTGCTCTGGATCAGGCCATCACCAATAAGCTCGCGAAGCTGGTCTTCAGTCATTGTTGGAGCTGACCAAACCTTCTGGGCAGCCCTCATGACTATGAACTCTTGGTTCTCGATCATGGAAAGTGATGATTCCTCATCCACAAAGGCTGCCTAGGACTTGCTCGCGGTTTTCTTCCTACCCATGTACTAACAGAGGCAAAAAGGCACTAGGGAAAGAGAAGGCACAGAAGGCGGCGCTCAGATGGCGGTAGTAATCATGACGGTGGAGTTGCGAAGGCTAGGGTTTTCATGGCAAAGGCAGGGTACCAAAGAAAAGAATGAGAAAGGCCTTTAAATAGATTTTACACCGATAAAAATGTGGCCCACCAGGCCCATTTTAACATGGCATGAGGACGCAACGGTCCATTTACCGACGCAGCAAAAATGACGGACGACTCAAATCCACACAACGGTACAGTTCAATGAGTAGATTTCAGACTTATCCATCCAGCACCATGGCAGAATTATCATATCACCACAAAAAGAACCCATCAACAATAAAGCAAAGAAGGGTTATCTCACAAGGAGCGCAACAACCCGATCCTTACAAAAAGAACTCAGAAATCTCATCAACAACCGGGACACTAGGAAAATAAAGAATTGCAACTCAGAAGACAAGATTCTTTCCATTATAACTAGTTTCAAAAATAGAAGATTACACATCTTACAAGACCCAACGAACTCGGTACCATGAAAAGCAAAGTAGCAAAGAGAAACCTAGACATGGCTGGGCTTTGGAACGACTACGTGTTCCAAATTGCTACTCGGCAGGACAAACCGCCCTCGGCCACACTATTTTCTTCAAAGGACGGGCGCAGTGCATCCAAGGTGGAAATCAACAGCATGGTGGGACAACATGGAGCAGAGAAGGCCGACAAGCATCTATCTACCCAAGTCCAATGTGATGCTGGATATGATGCTGATCTACACCAGACAGTCCTAGGGCAGGCGACGAGGATCAACCTAGAACTACCAGATGAAGGATCGCATCCCACATCACAAGACTCCCTCCAACTACCGCCACGTACTTCCAAGTACGATGCTGCTATGGGATTAGCCTACCTCTAATCCCTTTCACAAGACTCCCTCTAGCTACAACAAGACAAACAAGAACTGCAAAATACACCCGGGGGCTGCTCTACTTCACAAACTACCATATTCATGACTACAGAGACTTTAGAACAAGCAACAAAATGCTCAATGAATCAAAACAGCACTCTAGGAGGGTATTTAAAGACCGAAGGAGTGGTGCACATGGACCAGGAGCACCAACGAAACAAGCCTAACAAAGGACACAGTGAAAAGACAGAATTCAATGAAAGAGGACTTAGGCGTGAAGGAACAGTACTCAAGGACAAGCATATTCGAAAGGATATACCAACACTGTACAACTCGTGAACAAATAACATTCACACTCAACCACCACCATACAACTACATCTAACAATAGCAGACTACCAGAGAATATGCCAAGACCCTGCATCCGAGTTCTTTCTGAACAAAACAACCCGGATATATGCTCGGGGGCTACAACAGGAGAGGTATACAGTTCGTTCGAACAACTCAGATTCAAGACCCTCCAACTTTTTGTTCCAAATAGCAAGAGGCTCGGGAGCTACACTGAGTGAGTGCACTTTTTCCTTCAAAAAAACACACATCACCAAGAGGACTACTTCAAGACAATAGTTTTTCAACGACATAAGATTCAAGACCCTCCAACTTTTTGTTCCAAATAGCAAGAGGCTCAGGGGCTACACTCCGTGAGTGCACTTTTTCCTTCAAAAAAGCGCACGTCACTCAGAAGACTTCTTCAAGATAGACGACTTCAAGGCCACAGGATAAAAAGAACCCAGACATAGCTACATTTGAGCTCTTTTCGACAAAAAGAACCCGGACATAGCTAAATCCGAGCTCTTTTCGACAAAGAACCCGGGTATATGCTCGGGAGCCCTTTGACGAAGAATCAGGGCGATTTCAAGAAAAGACCCTCAAGATCCTTGTGTCAAATAGCAAGAGGCTCGGGGGCTACATCCAAATAGGAGTACTTTTTTCTTCAAAAAGGTACACACCACGCGAAGATCTCATGAAGCGCTACATGGTTTCGTTCAAAAAAACACTCGGACAACGCTTGTTCCTGCTCGACAAGACTTGAAGGAACAAGACGAGGCTTCCAGAACTCAACCATGAAGTGCTCGGGGGTTTGTCGGTGCGGGACCCATGGGATACCCTGCACGGAAGGGAGAAGAACTAGTCTAACTAGGATTCTTCCCCTGTAATCTTAGTAGTAGTATTATTCTGTAATCCTACTAGGAACTATCATTGTAAACCGACTAGGACTCTGGCCTTCTAACTATATAAAAGAGGGTAGAGCTCCTTGGATCGGGAGTTCAGAGAATAATTGTACAACACAACACTTTACAATCAATCCAACGCAAAGGCTAACGCTGACTAGACATAGGGCTATTACTTGATCAAAGATCGAGGGTCCGAACCAGGATAAATTGACTGTCTCTTGCGTTTACCATCGAGTTCTGCATATGCTGAAGCCCGAACATACTGCCCTGGGTACCCCCATGGTAGGCTATCGGTGGTGAAACATCGACACTCAACATCCCACCTAATCACAGAACCTTTGGTGTAAACTTTCCTACCCAACATATCTGTTGTATTGAAACCTTGAACTTTAATCTCTAGCGAGAAGAGGTCGGTCCTAGCAGGAAGTAAGCAGATCAAGTCAATGAGTTCTACAACAAATTGTAGTAACAACTAGCCTATTCATTGATGAAAAGTCATGTCAGATCGAAATAGTTTCAGATGCATACCTCGATATGATATCGTCCATTGCTGTAGCACGGTTACCATGCGCCTCATCCTCCATGGAGGACACGATCGCCATAGTACTCAAGCTTGCACCATGATCTTCAATCAACTACCATCGGTCGCGGTCGTCGCCGTCGCAAGCAGTAATCGTCGCCGCCGCCGATCGTAGTCGCCTCCACGGCTAATGAGCTAGGGTTCGAGCGAGAGAGAGAGGAGGCGGTGGGAAATGGATGGATTGACTCGATCCAGTCGAATGGGCGCATGTATGGAGAAGCTAGGGGCAAAAGGGTCCATATGAATGTACGTACTAGCTGTATACACCTGCATGTGGGCCATAGGTCACGGCAAGTGTACATAATGGCATTTTTCAGACTCTAGTGTAATTGTAATGGCATGCTTACAATAAGACTAATAGTAATGGTATTTCTCAGAAACACGAGAATTGTAATGGCACCAATCCAATTAACCCAAAAAACCCCTGACAAATCCGTTGAAAATTAAGCCACGGAGAACAAGCGCCAACTGGAAAAGCGAGACGAGCCCACTTAGCAACTCCCCATGAATGCTAGGCGGTGTACATGAATGAGAGGAATTGAGAGGTCCGAGGTGGTGAAGAGCACGCACCTCCTGAGGATGTGAGGGGTGGTGTCACGAGAACCCTAGTCGGCTATGAGGAGGCTATCGCGACGACGACGAGGCAAAGAGAGGAGAGTGAGGCGGAGCCGACCACGTCCCGGGGGTTTATGGCTTCAACTTTGAAGGGCCTACGAGCCATGATTGACATGGACTGGTACATGGATAGATTGTCATTTCTTTCATCCAATTTTTTATTATATTTTGTTTTCTTGGGAAGTTTGTTTCTTATTACTCCTAGAATATTTTTGTGATCCTAGACAACATATTTCTGTTTTCAAAAATACTTAACACTAGGACATATTGTGATTATTAGGTGGCTTGGGCGGCTTGCCCGTGCCTCACCAACAAGACTCCCATAG
This sequence comes from Miscanthus floridulus, assembly GCF_019320115.1. Taxonomy (NCBI): domain Eukaryota; kingdom Viridiplantae; phylum Streptophyta; class Magnoliopsida; order Poales; family Poaceae; genus Miscanthus; species Miscanthus floridulus. The sequence continues at coordinate 32,414,196 of NC_089595.1, forward strand.
CGCCGACCTCGCCCTCACTGCTGCCAGAGGTGTCAGGTCGGCTGCTCGATGAGCAGTAAGGAGGATGGCGGTGGGGCCATCCTGCCACTCTCAACCCCTGTGGCGCGCCATGGATGCCAGTGGTGGCATGGACACCAGGCTCAAGTTCGCAACTATATGCGAGGCCATGTCGTTGGTGCGGTTCACAGTGTGCGAGTTGCTCTACATGCTGCTACCGATGCTGTTGCGGTTCAATCACGCCTATAGGGATTTCGTTGCCCTCATGGTGGTGTGTTCTTGGCGTGTGTCGACGCAAGCAAGAGCCACGGTGGGGGGCGCAACCAGAACCGTGTTGCTGGAGGGTGGATCCACGTGGAGGGTGGTTGAAAGCTCTAGTTTGATTTTGGTAAATTGATGAAACCCTAAGTGTTAACCTAGTTTATCAAGTGATCATGAGATAGGTAGCACATTCCAAGTGGTGAAGCAAATGAAGATCATGACATGATGATGGTGATGTCATGGTGATGATCAAGTGCTTGTACTTGAAAAGAAGAAAGAGAAAACAAAAAGCTCAAGGCAAAGGTATAAATGGTAGGAGCCATTTTGTTTCTGGTGATCGAGACACTTAATGAGTGTGATCACATTTAGGATCGATAGCCATACTATTAAGAGGGGTGAAACTCATATCGAAATGTGGTTATCAAAGTGCCACTAGATGCTCTAACTCATTGCATATGCATTTAGGGTCTAGTGGAGTGCTAACACCCTTGAAAATGTTTGTGAAAATATGCTAACATATGTGCACAAGGTGATACACTTGGTGGTTGGCACATTTGAGCAAGGGTTGGAACTTCACCGGCGGAGTGTCCGCCTGTAGAGTGCGGATAGTCCGACGGTTCCACCGGCGCCCTAGATAGAAAAGACGGAGGTCACTGTAAGTGACCGGACACTGGTCTTGGTTGGACCAGCGCGTCCGGTCAGTGGCAGTAGAGGGCACGTAGCGTCGGTCTCTGACCAGACGCTGGGTCACAAACTGACTGGACGCTAGAAGGCTACGTTCGGTCCTGCTGACGTGGCAACACACAGTGTTGAGGGTGACTGACCGGACGCTGGCTGTGTCCAATCAAGCATGACCGGACGCGTTCGGTCGTGAAAAATCGTCTCTGGATGCTTATCGGAAATGACTGGACGCTGGGGTTCAGCGTTCGAACACTTTGAGCTGCTACGTCCGGTCATCACTTGACCGTTGAGATCGGGCGATCAACATTTGAAGAGAGGAGACACATGGCACGCATCGCGTGACCGGACGCTGAGGTCCAGCGTCCGGTCAATATGACCGGAGCATCCGATCACCCCGTGTTGTGCCCAGTGAAGGGGTACAATGGCTCTATTTCGTGGGGGCTTCTATTTAAGCCCCATGGCCGACTCAAGCTCACTCTCTTGGCCATTTGTATTGATATAACAACCTTATGAGCTTAGCCAAGGCCCTCCCACTCATCTTTATCATTGATTCAACATCTTTGTGAGATTGGGAGTGAATCCAAGTGCTTTGTTTGAGTGTTTGCATCTAGAGGCACTTGGTGTTCGTGTTTTGCTGTGGGATTCACTTGTTACTCTTGGTGGTTACCGCCACCTAGATGGCTTGGAGCAGCGAGGATCGTTGAGCGGAGGTTGGTGATTGTCTCCGGCTCCGATCATGGTGATTGTGAGGGGTTCTTGACCTTTCCACAGCGGAGAGTCAAAAGGTACTCTAGTGGATTGCTCGTGGCTTGTGTGATCCTCATCTTGTGTTGGTTGTGCGGCAACCTATCGAGGGTTTGGCGTGTGATGCCAATTAGCGCGTGAACCTCCAAGTGAGTGAATCGCCACAACAAGGAGTAACTTGCCAGCAAGCAAGTGAACCTCGGTAAAAAATCATTGTGTTCATCATTTGATTCCGAGGTGATTGGTCTTCATTGGTATTCATTCTTGTGATTGATTGGCTTCTTCCTCGACATGGCGGTATAAACAAATTGCTCACTCTCTTTACTTTACCGCAACCTAGTCAAGCTCTTTAGTGTAGCTAGTTTGAGAGCTTGTTAGTTTGGTTAGTGTGGCTCTTTAGTTAGCTTTTGAGAGCACATTAACTTAGTCTAGTGTCATAGCTATTGTGTGGATAGAAACTATATAAACTAGAATTGTGGTAGGTGGCTTGCATTTTTAGTAGGCTAGCGCAACACTTAGGCTTCGCCTCATAATTATCTAACCGGATTGTTAAGTGTTGTTGTAGAATTTTTAATAGGCTATTCACCACTCCTCTAACTATTAGGACCTTACAGCGGTCGGGTGCGACTGAGGTGTGGGTGTTGGCTAGTTAGCGGTTGGGCCTTCTACCTCCCTTCCCTAGCCCTGTCCTTCCTACCACCTTGCATATCTACTTGCTGCTGGGCATATCTACTTGCTGCTGGCCAGCTTCGGCTGGATCCGACGACGGGCAGCCTCTATGGCAGACTTCATGCGACGCTTCTCTTGGCCAACTAGTCATGTCAGTGCTACCTGTCATCCTTCCTCAGGGCAACGGTCATGCCTTCGTTGTAGCTCCTCGTGTTGGCTTATAGGTCATCGTGGTGGCTCTCTCTGGCTTCTCAGTGCGGTGGCTTCTCGCCGGATCCACGCGTTGTCCTGTCAGTGCTCAAGCTACCTTACCTTCATGAACAGTAGCGCTGCAGATACGACTGGTCGAGCCATTTTTAGTGTAAAGATGCCCTTAGCTTTAGGTAAGAGATCTAAGCTCTAAGTCTTTAGCTTAGATCTCTTACCTAAAGGCCAAGGGCTTGTTTGGTTAGCCTCTCCTAAAGTTTAATCAGCTAAATCTAGTCCCATTTAGTGACTTTTTACCCAAATATTATGACTAAATTGGATTAAATGGGCTTTAACCAACTAGTCACCAAATTGTTGCTAGAAGGGATTCACTTTGGAGCCAAACATCTTAACTAAAAGGGACTAAAAAGCCTCTTTTAATCTCTTTTAGCCACCCAAACCAAACCCAATGACCAAAGTTTAGAAGGGGGAAACCAAACAGGACCTAAAACTATACAAGTAGGATGAGTAGTGTCTAACTTAAAGACATGTTTGAATATCATGGGTTAATCGTTAGCTAGCTAATTTTAGTTTAAATTAGCTCTAAACAAGAGGGCTAATAGGGAGACAAATTTCTTAGCCAAGTCTCTAATTAGTTGCCAGCCAACTAGCTAGCTAGTCATAACTAATTTAGGCTAATTTTTAGCCTCACTAATAATTAATAACTAGTCACGTGTATTAAACATATAATTACTGGCCTGTCATCCGTGTGAGCTTATCTGAGTATTGTATTGAGTTGTACGATTTTCGATCCCAGTTTTCATTAAAAAAAACTAAGCGGGCACTCATCTAATCGAAATCGCAGCGAAGCTTTTGCCGTCCTCTTAAACAAAAAAAAAAGTATCGTATTGCTGTTGTGGTTTGAGATGAAGTCCAGCAACTGGCGCGGGGTTCCAGAATAAGAGCGACCTCATTGATAGGTGCCGAGAAGAAGTCTACAAGAAGAGCGTTCGGATGGACCTGAAACAGAGGCGGGATGAGGACCGAGCGAGAAAAAGCGGTCCAACAGGCCTTGTGCACTTGTGACGCAGACACGCAGTACGTATTATGAGATCCAAAAGCCCATCATATTGGATTGGATGGCAGACGATAAGGCACGCGCGCAAGCCACCGTGGATAAGAATCGAGAAGCTTGCGCTCTCCCGTCTGCTCTCTCCGCCTCCATCCATGGCGGCTCATCCCCTCCTCTCGTCCTCCGCGCTTGTTTGTTGGCGTCTTCGTCTTCCCCCTGTAGCTGCAGGGGAAGGGAACCGCGTTCCCCGGCTGTGCGTGGCGTCAGCACGCCCAGCTGCTCGAGGTATCGAAGCCGCCTCTCCGCATTGATTTCCATCTTTTGTACTCCTATTACTGATTTCCACGGCCTCTCCGCATGTACGGCAGCCGGGAGGGTGAGGTCCCTGAGCGTGAGGTGCGAGCAGGGAGGCAAGGGCGGCGGCGGCGGGCTGGACGTGTGGCTGAGCCGCGGCGCGATGCTGGGCTTCGTCGGGGCGGTCACTGTGGAGCTGACCACTGGCAAAGGCTTGCTTCAGGTGTGGGTTGTCTTTCGTTCTTGCTTTGCTTTGGCTGATAGAATGGACAATTTTGATCCGTGGCATTGGCAGCTTAATTTCTAAGGGTCTGCTTGATCTATTGGCAGTTAAAAATTAGCTAGGTAATAGCGGCTACTACCTCCGTCCTATAATACAATTTCAGTACAGTGTCACTACTTAAATTTAACTAATTATAAATAAAAAAGTATCTATCTTTATAATACCAAATAAATATCATGGATTAATTATAAAAATGTATTTTCATAATAAATTAATTTAAAGTCATAAATATGAATATTATTCACTGAAAGCTTGATTAAACATGAGCAATTTTTCGTGGCACATAATCTATAGTTGCATTCTTTTCATGACGGAGGTAGTAATTTTTAGCTGGGGCTATTTGAATTCATCTGCTAATAGGTGGTTAGACAGTGAGTTGAAGGTGCAACTCTAAACCTACTAATAGAATTAATAGTTAGCAGCCCTCTAACTAATAATTAGCATGTCTTTTTAGATTCACTACTTCCAATTTTAGCTGCTATTTTTTTAGTGTTAATGGATCAAACCAAGCCCTAAATTCTCATGGTTGATTAACGGGCTAATTAATCTTTGTCTGCCGCAGAATGTTGGATTGACCGCGCCGCTGCCGACGCTGGTGCTGGCGCTCACCGCCGTGGTCGGCGTCCTCACGGCTTTCCTCATCTTCCAATCCGGAACGCGGGACTGATGGACGAATTGACAGAGCTGCCGGCACTTTCGTAGGTCCCAACTCCAAAGAAGGCATGCATGTCTATCAGGGTCTCGTGCCCTGTATGTCTATGCAGTTGTGGTTGTGTTCACAGAAAGGGAATGCAGAGGAAGTTGGAGGAGTAACACAGCGCGAAAAAGATAATTAATTGTTACCAAATGTGTTTTCAGTACTCCTTCTTGAAGGAGTAAATTGCATTTTGGATATGTTAAAGTGTATAATAAGGTATATATGTGGCTCATGAGACTCTTTATCACAACAAAGGGTTAGGGAGACAAATCCAATCTATCCATCCACGATCTATTCTTTTATCCCTCCTCTCTTTGGCCAAGAGAGTGGCGGTCGGTTAAGGGGGCTATATCTAGGCAAATTTTGTTGCGGGACACCATTCTTAGGCCCTGTTCGCTTGTCTTATAATCCGTATTTTTCAGCTTATTTTTTCAGTCGAAACAGTATTTTTCTTTCATAATAAATCAGCCGGAATAGTATTTCGACTTGTTTTTTCAGTGAAGGTAACGGGGCCTTAGGTGAAATTGGCTAACTAACACACTATTCGTAGTGTTTGTTGAGTACCATTATAAATCTTTAGTTCATCAGCTGCTGGACACCACATGCATTATAATGTAATTTTCAGTTGTTTTGGAGAGATAAACACGTGTAGTTGGCCCTTTATGCCCTTTATCACCCCGAAATGGGATGGTTCGGTCGAACCTGTTAGCTACAGGACCAGAGCTGTCTGTCTCCGCCCACCTGCGAGGACGAGGCTGAGCACGAGCAGTCAGACCCGGCAGGACCAGGCTTCGACGAGCACTTCCAGACCCATTTGAAAATAGGATGGACAGGCATATGACCACGGAGAATTTTGTAGACTTTGATGAAGAGAAGAGACCTGTTCCCCAGATAAGGTATATTCAGTGTTGTCAAACAATCATATTCTTTTTTTTTTGCAGCCATGTCTTTTTACCCATTTAATGAGATTTATACCGCTAGATTTAAGTATTCAAGGCACTTATTAACCATTTACTTATTTAGTATTGGGGCCTCAGATTTATTTGTTCTTAAACACTATCTTTATTTCAAGCCTTGAACTGGTCATATCCCTTGCAACCTCAAGTTTATGACACAGCTATAATTTGCAGGACATATGGATAATAGTATGCAAGTTGTTGATCCATCCCCTTTCAATGTTGTGTAGTATTTTAAGCTTTCTGCTAGCATCATATTTTGCTACAGTGGAGAAGAGGAAACATGAACAGAAATTGGATGCCACATCATGCTCGGCCGCAACGGGTGACTGCGACGCGCCACGCAGGGGCGGTGTGGCCCCGCCCGCCGAGGCTCCGCGGATCCCAATTCAACTGTGGCTCGGCCCGCGGAGCAGGGTATCCGCCCTTGATGCTGATGGGTGGCGGTGCATCCTGCCCCGTTCTCCAATTCATCCTGTGGGCAACCAGCAGCTGTGTCGGGGAGGCGGTGAGGCCCGGCTTCGACGAGGCGCCCCACCGGGGGTCAGACACCAGATCTTCCCGGTCGATTTTTGGGGTAGGTGCTTCAACTGCCTATCCTGGACTCACCGGGTGGCCACCTGCCGGCTCCCCCGCCGCTGCCTGCGCTGCCGCGGGTTTGGGCACATAGCGCGTGACTGCAAGCGGCCGAGATCCAACGTTGTCGCTACCGCCTCCACTTGCCACTCCTCGCCGTTGATGGGTGTATGTGCGCTGGGTGGCAGAGCATGGTCGTGGTCTGGCTCGCTTTGGTTCGGCAGTATTACCGTCAAGGCCACCTCTGGGTTGCCTGCTGATTCGTCCACACCCCACACCCCATCCATGATTCCTGCTGCAGGTGAGGTTGCCGTGCACTCCTCCCTGCCTCAGGTTTCCTTCGACGACTTCTTCGACCCCATCGCTTCTGAGAAGAAGACCGTGCCAGCCAATGAGCGATGGGATCCCATGCGCTCCGAGGGGTTGGTCGTCATGGAGAAGCCTTCGGGTGTGGGGGTACCAGCTAGAGGGTCGCCCCTTCCGGCGCAACTTTGTGGATCGCCTGACTTGGCCGCGCGTTCACATATGGAGGATGTTTCCTCCGGTTGGGGGGCCGACTGCGTCAATGTGGAGCTCGTTGGCACATCTCGCTCGGCCACTTCTTCGGACGAGGAGCACTCGGGCCACGCGGGGTCGCCGTCCAGAAGTCCTTCCTAACCTGTGGCCTTGTCGCCTGTGGGCACAGCGGCGGCTGTGGCAACAGCTCCGGTGTCACCAAGTGCAGTCTCGCAGCTTCTGCAGTCGCAGCTTTGCTCTGCCATCATGGAGCCGATCTTGGTCGAACCTCCACGTCTCCGTGTTCCTAGGAGGCGTCGTGCGGTTGAATGCACATTCTCACCGCCACGACGTAGCAGGAGGCTTGCGGCCAAGAGCAGATGCAGAGCCTCCAACCCGACCATGCAAGCCCAAAACGTGTTGATGGCAAAATGGGGACTCCACCAGTAGGATTAGGTGCCGCAGGACGATGCGGACGGCGATTTCGATGAGTACATGGCCCTATTTGGCGGGCCTCTCTCGGAGTCCAAGCACAAGGCAATCAGGATGCTCTTCCCGGTAGGCAGCGCGATTGAGGGCATCCAGCTGATGGAGGGGGTGGAATTTGAGGTTTAGCCTACCTCTGGGTATCCGCCCTAGGTCGTTCAATCGTTGCCCATGGACTAGTTTACTAGCCCGCTGTCGCTCAGCCCGTTGTTGCTTTTAGTCAATCTTGTGGTACTAGCCGGGCTTCCTCGTAGTTTTCTTTAGTTTTTTCGCTTCTGTGTTTTTCTTTCCTTCTCCTCGCCTAGGAAACCTTTGGTTACCTAGTGTTGAGCCATTTGATATTTAGTTTGGTGTTGTCTACTTCCTCTTAATGAAATACGTGCTACACGGCACGTTCGAGAAAAAAAATAATGCTTGCTTGTTCAACCAAGCAGGCTATTCATTATAGCTGTTTCCTTCTTGAAATAATTGAGGACTGAACTGAGTGATACTACGGCAAATAATCTGATTGTACACTTGATTACTTAGTCTGCAACTTGCATATGTTGATTAGGCAATCGACCTCAACACATCAGTTTTGGTCTAGCATTGGTTCTGATTATGGTGCCTTTCTTGAGGGTTCTGAATTGTTTGGTTCAACAAAAGGAGAATAAGAATATATTTGTCCTTTGTACTTCGACATCTTGTGATATATCTGGACCTAGCTTTGACATTAGCGAATCAAACAGGTATCTGCATTCCATCAGTTATGTCATTTCCCTATATGTTTCTGAGTCTCAGGACGGCGGCTTGCAATTGATATGTAATATACTTTCTGTCCATATGCAGATAAATTAAGATCGTGCTCAATTTCTTCAGTACGATTTCATCAGCTCTTGACAATGATGAATCACTAACCACCTCTTGGCCCCATTGTATAAAGTTTCTGAAGGATTTGCTAGGAAAGTTGTTAGTGGTATGTTAATATTCCTATCCTGGTATTGTTCATTATTCGTTTCAGCAGATAGGAGATGCATACATATTCAGTCTAGACATGTTCAATCTGTCCGAGCTTATCTGAGTGGTTTCAGATAAAGTCGAGCAACTGGCCGAGGCCCGAGGAGGTCCAGAATAGGTGTAGGTGACCTGATTGATGTTCAGAAATTTACAGCTCTCTCGCTGGAGCTCCGCCATGGCTATGGAGTTTCCGCGCCCCGATCTGGTCCGGCCGCCTCCACCGCCGTCAGGACCCGACAAGAGGGCTAATAGGTGGTTAGATTTCTTAGCCAAGTCTCTAACTGGCTAGCTATCCATAACTAATGTAGGCTAATTTTTAGCCCAACTAATACTACCTCCATCCCAAAAAAAAATGTAACTATGGATTACGTGCCATATAAAGTGGTTCACGTTTGACTAAATTTCTAATAAATGATATTCACATTTATGGCTCTCAAATTAATGTATTATGAAAACACATTTCACAATTAATTAAATTGTTTTTAACACACAATTAATTAAATTATTTATTTAATCTATAATTGGTTAAAATTAAGGTACTAACACGTGACAATGTACTAGAATTGCATTGTTTCGTATATTAAACATGTCCTACGACATGTGGATCTAGTTTAATCAGAGCCACACCACCTATTGTAGGTTGACAGCCTGTTTGTTTCGTCGTAAACGATCGTGGATTATTTACTGCTGGCTGGTTTGGCTAATTTGGTGTGAGAGAAAAATACTGTTACAGCTTATAATCTACGATTATATACGATCGTATAAGGCCAGCCGAACAGGCTGCGAATCCCTTGAACTTATCATTTGCATATGCTACCGTACGAAATGAGGCAGCTGGACTTGACGCCAGGTGATGATGATGCCATGATGGCCCTGTTCGCTTATCTTATAATCCGTCTTTTTCAACTTATTTTTTTCAGTCGGAACAATACTTTTTTCTCGCAACAAATCAACAAAATGATTGTACTGTTTTATGAAAAATGTTATACTCTTATAGCATCTTCAAGAGCCTTTTTTTAAACCCACTCTCTAAATCATCATTTGGAGAGTTATTTGCAAAAAACAAAATTGTTTCCCATATCTTTCCACTATTGCACTGGCGGAGCCACCGCCCAGGCTTGTCGGTAAAAGCGCAAAGAAAAATTTTCCTTATACTGCAGAGAAATATACTCATATGGATTTTTCTTTATAGTGCAAAGAAATATTATACCAGAGTAATAGTACAGGGAGGCTCGTAGGGCCTGAAATAAGATTTTCTTTTTATTTGCAACGTGTTTGGTCTGTGGATCGACTCCATCCGGTATGGGTTCGTGCGGAATCAGGTTGCCCAGCGTTTTTATGAGGAATGGATCGGCTCCCGAGATTGGCTTGCGGAGTTACTACTTGGTAAGGATGGCAACGGTTCGGGTTTGGCGCGGATATCCGCGGGTTTCGGGTTCTGCGGGTTCGGGTTTGGGGATGGTTTTTCACCCACGATTTTTGGGTTCGGGGCCCCGAAACCAATCGGGTTCGGTTTCGGGTTTGGTTTTTCACCCGTGGATATCCGATGGATATCCGAAATAAATCATTTGGAATTAAAACTCATGTTTTATAATATACTAATAATAATTTGTTTACTTAGATTATTAAATTTATTTAAAGTTGACTCATGAAAATATTTATTATTTGTTATCTCTTGTTTATACATGTGAATATGTGTATATATATTCGCGGGTTTCGGGTATCCATTCGGGTTTCGGGTATCCGTTCGGGTTTCGGGTATCCGCGGGTTTGGTTTTGGTGATGGATTTCCACCCGAATCGGTTTTCGGGGCGGGTTCGGGTTTCGATTTCGGGTTTCGGTTTTGGGTGCACGGAGACTCCACCCGATCCGAACCCGACCCGTTGCCATCCTTACTACTTGGTGACGGATGACGGATGACGCGGAGCAGGGAGGTCGTATCGTATCGTGGATTATTTACTGCTGTCTGGTTTGATGTGAGAGAAAAACACTGTTTTTGGTTGAAAATTTACGATCATTTACGAGTAAACGAAAAGCACGTAGGATCAGATGATTTCTAGACAACACATGACGCTAACCAAACACGCTAAGAGATCTGCCGGTTTCGACAATACTTAAACGTAGGATTTGCGTGTATGCGTTGCTACGAGTGAATGTCCATGCATGCTATGAGTGTCTGCAAGTACTATAAGGCCTGGTTTAGTTCTAAAAATTTTCACACTAAACTATCACATCGACTTACGGCACATGTATGAAGTATTAAATATAGACGAAAAAAACTAATTGCACAGTTTAGTTGAAAATAGTAAGACGAATGTTTTAAGACTAATTAGTCCATGATTAGCCATAAGTGCTACAGTAACTAATATGCGTTAATGATGAATTAATTAGGCTTAATAAATTCGTCCCACGGTTTCCAGATGAGCTATGTAATTAGTTTTTTTTATTAGTATCCGAAAACCCCTTTTGATATTTCGAAAACATCCGATGTGATATTCAAAAATTTTTATTTCACGAACTAAACGTAGCCTAAGAAAAAACTTTGGTCAAATGTTAGAATGTCAGATAAGCAGATGAGCGACGCCCATCAAATCGTGCTCAATTTCGTGGCCACCCGTCCTAGCTGGCACCCGTAAAGGAGGCAACGCAAAGGCAGCAGAAACCCACGACAAGCCCAAAACAAAAACCCATTAAAATCTCGCCTGGCCTCTCGCAGCTCGCAGTCCAGCCAGCCCCGGTCGTTCGCCACAATCTCCACGCGTCGCCGCCGCTTGCCGGCGAGTCTATTCCCCTCCGCCACGCCGCCGAAGCTTCCGGACCCCGCAGCGGTTCGGATAAGGCGGCCGCCCAAAGACCATCTATATACGGGTACTAGAACTACAGTAAACCAGAAAATAAAAGCAGACGTGAAAGTATCCTTACCTCCGCATATCTATTCTACACATCTTCACTATCAATTGACAGCTTATTATTCTCCCAATCCCAATCAAATCCTCCCTGCCGCGCCTGCCCTATGTTGCCTAGCGCCTACGCCTACTACTGGTTGCCGTGCCATTCTTTTCTCTCTGTGTATTGTCTGCGCCCAGGACAAGCTGCCCTTGCCGCATGCTGCCTGCCGCGTTATTGCTTTGGCCGACCAACTTAGGCGCTTAGCCAGCTGCAGGGCTGGCCATGCCGCTTACTTGTCTATGAGACGAGTGAAAGGATCAAGATATCCAAGAGGAGGGTGAATTAGACTAATTCTAAAATTCTTTGCAATAATTAAACTCTACAGTGTTTCAGGTTGTTTTTTCAGCGAAATGAACGGGGCTGATAGCGTCTGGCACCTTAATTACTTACTACTAGCTTTTGTTGGAATTAATTAATCGTGGCAAACCAAATCAATCTATCTAAGCCGCCGAGGGTTAACAACTCTTAACTCAGAGAACAGAGATGACACGGTAGGTAGCCATCGATCATCGTGGTCCAATCCAAGTCAAACCACCCCTCCTCCTGCCTCCTGCCCTCCCGGCCCCTATAAATAGTCCATCACCACATGAGAGCAGAGCACAACAACAGCTAACAGAGCAGAGCAGAGCAGGTGTGGAGCGTGGCGGAGACGCTTCCTGAGGACGTGCTGGGGAAGATGGGCGCGGCGCCGGCGCCGGCGTGGGAGGACCACCGCGTCATCTCCCCACGCGACCTCGCGGGCGCCGACGGCGTGCTGCTGGGGTTTCCCACGCGGTTCGGCATGACGGCGGCCCAGATGAAGGCGTTCCTAGACGCCACGGGCGGGCTGTGGCGGGACCAGGCGCTGGCGGGGAAGCCCGCGGGCATGTTCGTCGCCACGGGCACGCAGGGCGGCGGGCAGGAGACCACCGCGCTCACCGCCGTCACGCAGCTCGCGCACCACGGCATACTCTTCCTTCGTGCCCCTGGGTTACACCTTCGGCGCGGGCATGCCCGGTGTTGACGAGGTCAGCGGTGGCAGCCCCTACGGCGCGGGCACCTTCGCCGGCGCCGATGGCAGCAGGACGCCCACCGAGACGGAGCTCGCCATCGCCAGACACCAGGGCACCTACTTCGCCGGCATTGCCAAGAAGCTCAAGGCCGGAGCCGCGGCCCTCGCTGCCGAAGTCTCCTCAGCCTAATAATGATATTAATCAGTCGTCATGTACTCATGTCTACTCAGACTGCCTTTATTTAATTTCCTGCTTTATTATTAATTCATTGATGTTTTTTTGGCGACAGAATAATATTGAACTACGTACGTACTACATGGCATGTTTTGCTTGTTCCTAAACATGATGTCATAAGTGGCTCCAGAGACTAGAGGACAAAAAAAACTCGAAGGGAGTTTGTGTTATCCATTAAAAGAAAAAAAAATCTTAGGCGCACGTCGTACCAAGAACTACTCCTACATTGTATTGTTTTTTATATTATTTTTATTTGAGGCCTACTAGGATTAAGGGTTTAATTCAGCACTCAATTCACTCCCTTTTAGACGCTTACGAAGATCTTTCACATATATATATATATATATATATATACACTTTTTGATTGATGGGACGACGGGGACATACGGTCCTCAACTAGTATATTACCGTGATACTGTGCTAAGGAGGTGCGTCCGGACGTCTCTATTGATGGGTCGCAGCACCAGCCCAACAGCCCAACACTCTTATACACTCATCTACTCTCCTCCAACTAAGTCTGCTCGTGAGCCCATTGTCCGTTCCTCTCCATATCACACCTTCGTGTCCACGCCGCCGTGGTGTGCTCCAGCGTGACCACACCGCCATAGCGCTCTCCACCTCCCCCGACTGGCCGTCATCCTCTCTCTCCACGGTGCTCTAGCGCCGCCGTCCGCCATCCTTCCTCTCCACCGGGCCATCTGCCCGCCGCTGCGCTCTCCACCGTGTCGGCCGCATTCTCCCCCAGAGCTGCGCTCCACTCCGTGATATCGAGCTCCACGCCGGCATCGAGCTCCGCATCGACGTTCCTCCATTCGTTTAAGACAACAAGAAGATGTTGCGCTGAAAGCGCATGTTGCAAGCGTATGTTTCGAGTGCTTTATATGTTGCAGAGGTATGTTATAAGTGTTTCATATCGATGTTGTAAAAGTAGATCGAGATGTTGCCTATGTTGCAATAGTTGTACACGTATGTTGCAAATATCTGTTCTCAATGTTTCATCTGTTTTTTAGACGTATGTTGCGAGTGTTTCACACATATGTTGCAGGTGCTTTATCTTGATATTGCGTATGTTCTCAATGTTTTTTCAAGTGTTCTCAGGTGATTTTTTGCGAGTGTTTCAGGCGTATATTTTTAATTGTTTCATCTGTCTTTAGACATATGTTGCAAGTGTTGTATCCGAATGTTTCAAAAGTAGATCGAGTGTTGTATCCGGCTGATTTGTTGTGTGAGAAAAACACTATTCTGGCTGAAAAAACAAACTGAAAAGTACGGATTATAAAACAAGCGAACATGACTTATGTTTCAAAGGAGATGATACTGGTTAGAAGAATTGAGGGATATGTGGCACATTTTCATTTTCTTCACACATAAATTACTGCTCGATATTGATGACAGAACAACTTCATCAGCATGTCTCCTATATATTAGTACACATACACTGAATTAAACTTGTATGCATAAATTATGTAGATTCTAGTTCTTAATTAATATACTTTTTATTAAGTAGCTAATTCAAAGAAGAAAACCGAGCTTTTGTGGCTGTTAAGGATATAATAATAATTTAAGATGAATAGACTGATACAAAAGATTGGCTTATTATTAAAGATATAAAGGCACGCCGAATAGGTGGCCTTCCAGGGTGTCCACGTATGTTCTATTTAGTTGGTGCGTTAGTGTAACACCCTAAAATTTGCAATCTTTTAAAATAGTAAATTTGATTTATTTATGTTATTATGTGAGCATTTAAAATATAGGAAAGAAATATTTTTATGAAAATAAAAATCAAATATAAGGAATAGAAACATCCTGATGCATACATGCTGCTGCATATTCATTTTTTGGATGATTGGTTTTGACCAAATTTGAAAAAAAATTCAAATCCATTTGAAAATACTTTTGAAAAACTCTAAAAATAAAAAGAAAAGGAAGAAATTCTTTCCATTCCCTCCCTCCCTCAGTTTCGGCCCGCAGGCCTTTCTTTCCGCCAGCCCAGCTCGGCCTTCCGCTGGCGCACCGTGCCGGCCCAGCTTCGCGCGGCCCAGCAACAGCCGCCTCGCCAGCCCAGCAGCCGCGCCAGGCAACCGCCCACGCCCCCCCGTGCCCTGCCGCTGACGACCGGGCCCGCTTGTCGGCGCCGTCTTCACCCCGCGCGCCTCGGAACCGCCCGGCCTGGTCGCAACCGCCGCCCACGAACGGCATCGTGGGAGCGCGCCCCCCCTCGCGCCCCGGCCGCTTTAAATCGGCACCGAGCCGTCTCCGCCCCTCCCTGCTGCCTCCACGCCCCATTTTTTCTTTCACCCGCACGCGAGGAAGCTTCAACCGCCGCCCCGAAGGTCGCCGAAAATCCGCCGCCCGCCCTCGCACGGACCGTCGCTGCCGGGCATCGCCGTCCCCTTTCTTCCCCGCGGTGAGCACCCCCCGGCCTCCCTCTATCTCCCGGTATCTCTTTTTTCTTGTTTTTTTTGGCTTCTCGAGCCTTGGCCTCGAGCTCCGCGAGCCATGGTCGCCGGCCATGGCGGCCACCACGCTTGTCGCCGTTCCCGGCCGCCGAAGCGGCATGGCTGCGACCCCCTTCCTCCCCCGCGTCCCCCAGTACACTCGGTTGTCCATTTAGTGAAACGTAGGCCCCTAACCGCGCGCTCCGGCGAGACCACTGCCGCCGGCCATGGAGCCTGGCCGCCGGTGACCCTGTTCCGGCCAGCCCCCCCTGTTCTCTCTCCTCGGTTTAATCTCAGCCGCCCATCGCGAGATCAACGGCCACCAGTGGAAGATACCCCTTCGCGTGGCTATTTTTCAAAAGAGTCCCTGGACTTTTCTAAGTCCTAACCCGCAGCCCAAAACGTATTTCCCCGAATGCGCAATCTCGATTGGAAAGCGTAAACTCCACGGCTTAAGCCAAAAATACGTTTTCAGTATTTACAGAAATGCCATTTGAACTGTTTCGCTTATAAAATTGTCGTTTTAGCTCCGAATTGATCCAATCAAATCGCGTTAGCTTCGTAATTCCATAAGCTACATGTTGGAGCTACTGTTAGTCAAGTTTGGAACTTTTTAATTTCATGATTAGATTTAATTAAATATATGGCTATAGAAAAACCCGTTTAAATCATAACTTTCGCATTTTAGCTCCGTTTTTCGTGAACTTCGCGTTGACGTGATCGTAGCGAGACGTAGAATAGTTTTACAAACATTTTATCTTGATTTCAATACTGTTGGTGTACTGTTCTAATGATAGGAATGTTTGCTTTGCATGAATGCTTTTAGAATGTTGTATGTTGCTGTGTTGGTCGCGTTCAGACGGTGAGGAAAACGTTGGAGACCAAGAACTCTTCGACGACCAGCAGGACCAGCACGAGTTTGTGAACCAAGGCAAGTATAACATGGGCCTTCCTTGATGTCCTATTTCACTTTAATCAATTACTCATTTGCATATGTCTAATTTTGATACCCGTAAGGACATCCTAGTGATTGTTTATCCTGTTCCTTGTCTCTTATGGGTTAAATGCATATGGGTAGATTGCTAGTGCTCTAACTGAACTTGACATACATGTTGATGAATGATACTATGGAACAAAGTGAGTAACATGATTTATAACAACTGTTCCATAGGGCGAAAGTGCAAATGACCTTTGTTCATATTCCTCCCGGCCCTCCATAAGGACTTATCTGTCGGCAAAAGCTGGGACTGACATTGCAACCGGGAGAGTCATATGGCTCTGACTTTAGCTCAGTAATAAGACTTTTCCTAGCTGGTTAGAGGTTACCTTTTTGGCGCCAATTGGGCTTGCCACTTTGGGTATAGGGCTGCCTCTGTTCCTATGAGTATAGCCGCGATGGATTTGTGCCATAGGAAAGGGGGGTCCCTACATCTGCCTGCCAAGGAAACCTAGCGGCCCTAACTTGTTAGGGAAACCTATGAAATGGCTTCATAGTGTACCCTGCCCGCTTACCTTGGTAGTGACATGGGAGTAATTAACCCGGGCATATGGGGATCATGACTCACGGTGAATGTGCACCACCTCTGCAGAGGGTAACAAACTGTTATAACAGCCGTGTTCACGGTTACGAGCGGCCCGGAAAACTCACAGAATAACTGGTTAATTGTTGATGATCATTTAAAGTTGTTCAATGATGATATATGGTACACCTGACCCTGATATTTGTTCTTATGGAAATTAAATGGGAGCTTAAGCATAACTTGATAATAATTGAGAATAAAAGCTTGACCTATTAAAAATGCTAACTGCAGTAAACCAAAGTCAATCCTTTTTGAGCTTCATAACCCCATGTTAGCTTGCTAAGTACGGAATGTACTTACGCTTGTTTAATTTCTTTATTTGGATAAAAATCCCGGATGGGTAACAGATAACAACGTGTATGAGGAGTTTCCCGGAGGATTATTAGGTTTGTGGTCAACCAGTTGACCTTCCCTGTGATGACGGCCACGAGAGTTTTATTATTTTTTCATTATTCCACTGTGATGTATAAGACTAAGTTTTATTATAACTCTGATGTATGAGACACCGTGATGATACTATATGTAATTTGTCAGCTTGTGTGTGTGATTGATTCCTAGGCACACACGAGTTTTGTGCATTCAATTTTATCCTTAAAATTGGGTGTGACAAATTGGTATCAGAGCCATGTTGACTGTAGGACGCAAGCCTAGTAGAAACTAGTCGTTTTTAGGTTTAGATGTTGCTACAAAAACCCTTGCTCTATGAACCTTGATATTTTCTTCTATACTATATCTCTACCTTTGCTATTCATCTCTACTTTGGTGCTTATTTTAAAGTCTTTGTTCTCATCTTCACTCCTTGATCTGATATGCTTTTAGAACTTCTCCTTACCACCTTCTTGCGTAATCCTAAGATGAGTCTTTAGATTGTTACCCCTAGCACAATAAAAACGATAGTATCGCAAGTTAAGTCAATGATTGAATTGTGCATCTTTATTGATTATCGAATTGTCATTATGCTTATAATTGTTTTGAATTTTTATAATGATTGCAATGATCTTGTTGGGTGTTCCCACAATTTCATTTAGTTTATAGGCCTAAGGTATAAGGATCAGTGCAATAAATAGTTGGGTTATGGTTTTCTTCTCCTCTCTTGATCTTGTCTTTTCAGAGCAGTCTACACTCTTCGATTTATATCTCTATTCATGGACAACCAAAAATCATGAGCAAATTCTAGACACTAGAACACTTCAATATCTTTCTCTGAGCGCAAGAATCAGCTTGAAGGCTATGTTGGTTATGGAGATACGGAAATCGCAAGGCGATGCATCTGTGCTATTGGAATCTGGAGTAGTTTCTGTTGTGTACTGTTTTCAACCAAGTTAACGGTAGAATCTGGAAAAGTGTTCTATAAGGAAGTTGTGGAGAATTTTATAATCTTTCCAACGGTAGAAGCTACAAGTTCATTAGATTAATAGAATGGGAGTTACATCTGTTATACTGTATGGCTGTTTTTGTCTCGCGAGGAATTTCAGGTTTCTTGCCCATACACAAGAGTCTCATTGGGATGTCAGGACATCGTGATAGTAGTTAGATCATCTGGAAGAAGGTGCAAGTTACCCTTTTTGTGTCCCCTAGTCTATCTTTTCTTAAGGGGGGTAGCCAAGTTGAAGAATCTGTAAGATGAAGTAGCGTACGTTCTAGTTTGCGCAGCGGAAGCATGGTGGTACCCAAAGAAGTGGCTTGTTCATTAAGTCAACTAAGGAAGCGTGATTTGAACTACCTAGCATGTTATCTGGAGTTATCCATTGTGAAGCATGGAAGTAATATCTTATTGGAAATAAAAGTGACATATAGGAGGATCATAAGAGTCTACAGGACATCTTCACTAAGGTGGTCTTGAGCTTGTGAAATCCTTGTTGGAATGAAAATTGAATATGACTTGGAAAAGTGCTATCGCCTGGAGAAGCAAAAGTCGTTGTTGATGTCCTTAGCAAGAGAGAGTTATGCTAAGAAAATTCGAACCATACCAAGGACTAAGAATTATATTCCAAGTTCGAGCAACTTAACCGGAATCATTCATGTTTTGAAGATTGGTGGAAGAAATTTCCTTCTGACCAAGAGATTCATCAAGACTTCATCGGAAGGTGGATATTTTGAAGAGAATTGGTATTATAGGAAAGGTGGCTTAGTGATTGGAGTTACCTAAGGGTTGTTCAAGGTACCTTTCAAAATCTTGAAATCAATTGGGTAAGTTACTTGGAGAAAGATCAACATGTATGCAAAGTAAAGTGGGATCCCTATCAAGACGATGGAACTACACGATGAAGTAAAGAAGAATCCAAATGCGGGGAATCTGCATCTCTTTTGTCGACGTCTTTCGAATCTCGAGGACGAGATTCATCTTAAGGGGGGTAGAATTATAACACCCTAAAATTTGCAATCTTTTAAAATAGTAAATTTGATTTATTTATGTTATTATGTGAGCATTTAAAATATAGGAAAGAAATATTTTTATGAAAATAAAAATCAAATATAAGGAATAGAAACATCTTGATGCATACATGCTGCTGCATATTCATTTTTTTTATGATTGGTTTTGACCAAATTTGAAAAAAAATTCAAATCCATTTGAAAATACTTTTGAAAAACTCTAAAAATAAAAAGAAAAGGAAAAAATTCTTTCCATTCCCTCCCTCCCTCAGTTTCGGCCCGCAGGCCTTTCTTTCCGCCAGCCCAGCTCGGCCTTCCGCTGGCGCACCGTGTCGGCCCAGCTTTGCGTGGCCCAGCAACAGCCGCCTCGCTAGCCTAGCAGCCGCGCGAGGCAACCGCCCACGCCCCCCGTGCCTTGCCGCTGACGCCCGGGCCCGCTTGTTGACGCCGTCTTCACCCCGCGCGCCTCGGAACCGCTCGGCCTGGTCGCAACCGCCGCCCACGAACGGCATTGTGGGAGCGCGCCCCCTCGCGCCCCGGCCGCTTTAAATCGGCACCGAGCTGTCTCCGCCCCTCCATGCTGCCTCCACGCCCCATTTTTTCTTTCACCCGCGCGCGAGGAAGCTTCAACCGCTGCCCCGAAGGTCGCCGAAAATCCGCCGCCCGCCCTCGCATGGACCGTCGCCACCGGGCATCGCCGTCCCCTTTCTTCCCCGCGGTGAGCACCCCCCGGCCTCCCTCTATCTCCCGGTATCTCTTTTTTCTCGTTTTTTTGGCTTCTCGAGCCTTGGCCTCGAGCTCCGCGAGCCATGGTCGCTGGCCATGGCGGCCACCGCACTTGCCGCCGTTCCCGGCTGCCGAAGCGGCATGGCCGCGACCCCCTTCCTCCCTCGCGTCCCCCAGTACACTCGGTTGTCCATTTAGTGAAACGTAGGCCCCTAACCGCGCGCTCCGGTGAGACCACTGCCGCCGGCCATGGAGCCTGGCCACCGATGACCCTGTTTCGGCCAGCCCCCCCTGTTCTCTCTCCTCGGTTTAATCTCAGCCGCCCATCGCGAGATCAACGGCCACCAGTGGAAGATACCCCTTCGCGTGGCTATTTTTCAAAAGAGTCCCTAGACTTTTCTAAGTCCTAACCCGTAGCCCAAAACGTATTTCCCCGAGTGTGCAATCTTGATTGGAAAGCGTAAACTCCACGGCTTAAGCCAAAAATACGTTTTCAGTATTTACAGAAATGTCATTTGAACTGTTTCATTTATAAAATTGTCGTTTTAGCTCCAAATTGATCCATTCAAATCGCGTTAGCTTCGTAATTTCATAAGCTACCTGTTGGAGCTACTGTTAGTCAAGTTTGGAACTTTTTAATTTCATGATTAGATTTAATTAAATATATGGCTATAGGAAAACCGTTTAAATCATAACTTTCGCATTTTAGCTCCGTTTTTCGTGAACTTCGCGTTGACGTGATCGTAGCGAGACGTAGAATAGTTTTACAAACATTTTATCTTGATTTCAATACTATTGGTGTACTGTTCTAATGATAGGAATGTTTGCTTTGTATGAATGCTTTTGGAATGTTGTATGTTGCTGTGTTGGTCGCGTTCAGACGGTGAGGAAAACGTTGGAGACCAAGAACTCTTCGACGACCAGCAGGACCAGCACGAGTTTGTGAACTAAGGCAAGTATAACATGGGCCTTCCTTGATGTCCTATTTCACTTTAATCAATTACTCATTTGCATGTGTCTAATTTTGATACCCGTAAGGACATCCTAGTGATTGTTTATCCTGTTCCTTGTCTCCTATGGGTTAAATGCATATGGGTAGATTGCTAGTGCTCTAACTGAACTTGACATACATGTTGATGAATGATACTATGGAACAAAGTGAGTAACATGATTTATAACAACTGTTCCATAGGGTGAAAGTGCAAATGACCTTTGTTCATATTGCTCCCGGCCCTCCATAAGGACTTATCTATCGGCAAAAGCTAGGACTGACAGTGCAACCGGGAGAGTCATATGGCTCTGACTTTAGCTCAGTAATAGGACCTTTCCTAGCTGGTTAGAGGTTACCTTTTTGATGCCAATGGGGCTTGCCACTTTGGGTATAGGGCTGCCTCTGTTCCTATGAGTATAGCTGCGATGGATTTGTGCCATAGGAAAGGGGGGTCCCTACATCTGCCTGCCAAGGAAACCTAGCGGCCCTAACTTGTTAGGGAAACCTATGAAATGGCTTCATAGTGTACCCTGCCCGCTCACCTTGATAGTGACATGGGAGTAATTAACCCGGGCATATGGGGATCACGACTCACGGTGAATGTGCACCACCTCTGCAGAGGGTAACAAACTGTTATAACAGCCGTGCTCACGGTTACGAGTGGCCCGGAAAACTCACAGAATAACTGGTTAATTGTTGATGATCATTTAAAGTTGTTCAATGATGATATATGGTACACCTGACCCCGATATTTATTCTTATGGGAATTAAATGGGAGCTTAAGCATAACTTGATAATAATTGAGAATAAAAGCTTGACCTATTAAAAATGCTAACTGCAGTAAACCAGAGTCAATCCTTTTTGAGTTTCATAACCCCATGTTAGCTTGCTAAGTACGGAATGTACTTACGCTTATTTAATTTCTTTATTTGGATAAAAATCCCGGATGGGTAACAGATGACAACGTGTATGAGGAGTGTCCCGGAGGATTATTAGGTTTGTGGTCAACCAGTTGACCTTCCCTGTGATGACGGCCACGAGAGTTTTATTATCTTTTCATTATTCCACTGTGATGTATAAGACTAAGTTTTATTATAACTCTGATGTATGAGACACCGTGATGATACTATATGTAATTTGTCAGCTTGTGTGTGTGATTGATTCCTGGGCACACACGAGTTTTGTGCATTCAATTTTATCCTTAAAATTGGGTGTGACAGTTAGATAGAAATTCCACGACTCAGATGAAGCGCGTCACAACCGGCCTTCCTCCATGCATGCAAGGACAATATAATTGTAGGTGTACTTTGCATCAGTAGGCATGCGAGGTTGTAGGAGGAGCGGACGTCTCTGCATGTGTGAAAAATCTCTGCATGTAAAGGAGAGACATTAAATGTGCCCACCTGCTTTCAACCTACTTCACGCGTGTAAAAAATATCTGCATGTAAAGGATGGCATTAAATGTGCCCACCTTCTTTCGACCTTCTCCGAGGCCATTTCAAATTGTTCTCCTCTCTCTCATCCCGACGGCTGTGCTCCCAATCTGGATTAGAGGCGAGGTGGCGGGCTCCCCGGCGGCAGCGCCGCAGCGGCGCTCCAGCCATGCACCCATCCCCACGCGAAAGGCGCCCCATAGCCACGGCGTAGCCCTTCCCGCGTCAACGGCGCTGGCAGCCCATGCGGTTGCGTCCCTGGCGGCGGCAGGAGGCCGAGCCCCCTCAGATCCGGTCGACAGGCAGTAGTAGATTCGCCCGAGAACTGCTGCTTCGCCACCTACGAGAAAGCCGGCCACCACCACGTCCTTGCGAGCTTCGAGCGGCATGAGGAGCGAGCCTTCTCGTGGGCGGTGGAGGCAGCTGCTCTGCTTTGTAGCACGATGAGCAGTAGGCTGGATTTTTTTGTGCTTCTCGTGACACCCCGCGTGGCTGCGCCGCACCCGCACTCGCAGGCGAGTCGGCGGAGTCGCACACAACACACTCGCTCCTCCCTGTGTCTCGCCCTGCTCGCCTAGTCGCTCCTCCTTTGTGCTCAAGCACGGCGACCACCTCCTCTAGTCCTTTGATCGCCGAGCGGCTCCAGACTGGCGGCCTCCAACCGCCTCCTCCATGCCCCCCATCCCCTGCGCGTCCAGCCTCAACCTTGAGCGGCTTCGGCCTTCGCCCCCCTCCTCCACGGCACCCTCCCCAACGCATCCATCCTAGGCAGCCTTCGTTGTTATCTGCCTCTCCACTCGCTTCTCCCTGGCTCCGCTCTCTACCTCACTGCTCCTCCCTCTCTCTCTTCTTTGCGGTGCGGGCATATGGATGGACGGATCTATCGGAGGCTCTAGTGGGCGGCACAGCGGCCCCGACATGCGGCCTCACCTAGGGAGGGCCCCTCGCAGAGGCAGCGTGGGGCGAGCGCGCAGCGGTGTGGGCTGAGCGCGCAGCGTGGCGGCACAGCGTCCCGGCATCATGGCCTCAGCAATGGCGGGCTCCCACGCGGAGGCGGCGCAGCGGTGCTGGGTGAGTGCTCTCCCCGGCACGGTGGTGCGGCGACGGGGTGGGCCCCAAGGGTGGACGTGAGCTCAGGCGAGTCCCCCTCTTTTCTTTACCTGTATGGCTGTACCATGGGCTGCTCACTGGTGGCTGCTCCGGCGACTCCACAGCCGTATCAGGTGCCTCTATGCCCGATCCGGTGCCTCTATAGCCAGATCCATCCATCCTGGTAAGTCTCCTCATCTCCTTTCTTCTTGTTTGCCTGCTTCTATTTTCTTTAAGTTCTTGATTTGCTGGTAGTTATACTCTCACCAAAAGATTTGTCAAGTTTGGTTCCAGCTGAACGAGTCCACTACCATTAATATGCCAGATATTTGAATTTATTTTTTGTTGTTTAGAGTTCTGCTATTTATTTGCTCATGTGCCTGCTAATTAAAGGATTATTTTTAGCATTTCACAGGAGCTCGACCCACTGTGGTAAAGAAGAGCACTAATTATGAATTGAACAAAGAACTTGCACTCCGCAGTTTCTACTAGACCGGTATACATTCACCTCCATATCTTATCTCCCTTTATGTTCTTAATTTATCGTTTGTGTTCTTTTCCCTTTGTCCTTTCCAAACTAAACTAATTTTGGCAGACGTGGCAAATATTTGAATAATTTATGATGTTTAGAGCTCCGCTATTTAGTTCCCTGTGTGCCTGGGAACATAATTTATTTTGCTGTAGATTTAAGGTACCCCTATATCATGTTCTAAAAAATAGACGTTGGACATGCAATCATCTAATTTGTTTTGATGTAAATTTAATAAGCTGCCATACATATGCACTGTCTGTGGTATTGTATTGTGATAAGCAGGTTTGTAACTAATATATTTGGATCTAAAATATGGTTTTAGGTGCTGTGGAAAACAATGGACAAATGCTATAGGTGTGAAGACAAATTGGCTCCAATCGAAGAGAATATGAAAGAGAGCATCTCAGCAAGCAGAGCAGGTCCCAACTGGTACAAGAAAATGGATAACATGAGAGAGTGCAAGGTACCCCAGCAGCAAGATGGTGATGACCTATTCAATCCAGTCACTCAAAATACTTAATTCGTTTTGATAGATATGCATGTCTCATGTGTTTGGTTTGGCACTTTGAATTTTCCATTGCTTTAAAACAATAAAGTGTGCCTAATTGTTCTATTTTTTCATCCCATTTACCATATCTGTCCATCCCACCTCGCTACTAGATCCGTTCATTCCCTCTCCAGATCTCTGTGTAATACTGGATGTGAGGCTTCCCTTTGTTACTCTTCGTTGTGGCATGAGTAAGCTCTCTGTTTTGGTAGGTTTCCTTGGTCTATTATAATTTATACATTTTCGCTTTTCTTGTCTCAGATTCCTTTTTTGTGCTTTATGCTTAGTGTATCGATCTATGAGCGATTTTTGAGAAAATATACTCTAATGGCGTTCGGCAGCCTGTTGGAAATATTGCATGTAGAAACAATTTTGACTAATCTTGCAGCAACTGAGTGACATCTGTTTCAGCCTTGTGTTAGTATCCCATTCCATGTTTATGTTTATCATATCGCAGGTCATATTATTTGCAGGTTAGCAGCTTATCTTCCTTTTTAAGCATTCTATTTCCCCTGTTTAATTTCCTTTCAAACAAATTTCCTCCTGGTAACTTATGCTTGCAGGGAACTGCTGCTCTCCCTTCCCTCCTCTCCCCCTGCGTGATGATTTCCCCCACAATTTTGGCGGTGATGATTTCCCACACAGTTTTCATTGGGTAGCGCATCTCCTTTGTCTTTATTACATGTGCTCCATATTTTCTAACCTATCCTATACAAAGGGATCAATTTTTAGATTCACAATTTCCCTATCTTCCCTATCTCTAGCATTACGTATGGCATGGGTATAACTAATTGTATTCCAACCAGGCAAAAAAACAGGCATTATAACCACTCCAAGTAATTTTCTTTTTTAGTATGCTCAGGTTGTGTCTTCTCTATGCACTGTATAATTGGTTTTTATTTTCCTTGTGATATATAAACTGAATCCAGTTATCTGCTTTGTTTTGTAGAATCTAAACAAGCCATGCGCAGGAGCACTGAATACAGAGTAATTATGTGTCCCATGCTATGTTGAGAAAAAAAATAAGGCACTCAACATCCACGGTTAATTTCAATAGAGAGACAATGGTGATCATGCAGGTAGACTGCATTTCTTTAAATGATTTAACAAGTGCCAGTTGTTTAGCCTCCTTTTGACAAATGTAGTGGCTTCTAATCCTTTTGTCCTGCTCTGAAGTGTATGTGAATAAAATCACTATTGGTTTACAATAAACCTGATAGTCCTAGCCGGCCAGAAATTGCTACAAGAAAGAACACCTACATATATCCCTGTGTACAGAGGTTCCCATTCAAATTCTGGATGCTGCTTGATAAACTTGGCACTATTTTTTTGGGAAAAATTATCCTATTGATGTTTAATACAATACATATTGAATCTCATGTACTAGTTGCCGGCTGTACTTAAGTTGATCCATGGAGTCCTTAGCAAAGAAAATGCATTTTGCTTCTTCATGTGTTCCCATTGTAATATATGATGATATGATAGTTCCGATTCAAGTTGGTTATTCGTTTACCATCTAGATCCTTTTTCTGGCCTTAAGGCAAACTACTCTGTATATGACAGGTATCCCATTATTGCATTTTCTCATTTCAATGCTTCTCTATTATTATTGTTGTGCGTACATATCCTAAACCCTATCGACTGCCCCTCTATTGTGTTTAGGTGCGTTCAGTCGTATATCAAGCAAAAGGTGAAAAAAGGATGGACAGGTCAGGAGCTTAGCTCTGAAATGCTTCTTCATTTTTCCCCATTTTCAATTTGGTTTACCTATATGTTATACAGAAATTCCTGTGAATTTTATACATTTCTTGCATATAGAATTAGTTCTTTTGCATTGAACTATTTTTCCATTAGATACACACCCCTCCTAATTAGATGGCATCAAACTAAAACATTGTCTGGTCAGTAGGCAATACCTTTGTATGCAGATTTGCCTTTTTTGATCTCCATGTCAACAACAGGTTGTCAATTGAGGCTGCCTTCCTTTGATACAATTTATCTCTATTTGTAATGTTAGTCATAACAGTATGCGTCTGCAGTATTTTCTAACACTGACAATGTTAGTTGCTATTGTTAGAACTGCTTTTCATGTAAAGTTACCTACTCCCTTCCTCCAGTGCTGCTTACATCTTTTTAAAAATCTATAGATTTTCCCTCCATCTTGAAAATGTATGACATGGTGTTGACCTCTGCATTTCAGCTGGACATCGCCACCACTCTATGTCCCTCTTTTTGTCACCTCCTAAGCTCATCTTAGTTTGGCCATGTGCCTCTGTTTTTTCAATGATTTTGCTGATTCATCTTCTCAGCTAAGATGCCACATTTTCCTAAATTGTTTCCCCATTGCAGTGAGTTTGCTACTTGGTTAAATTCAAACTTTGATTTGTGCTGAGGAGCGATAGTGCGGATTCCAACTTCAATTTAATAGTGCTCTAATGATGATGAAAACAGACGACTACACAAAAGTACATGAACATGCAGATGCCTTCGGTGTCCAGCAGTTAATGCACATTTACAGAAGGGGTCAGTGGGTTTCCTTTTTTCCCGGTCGTCATGTGCTGATATTGAAGGTGATGCATTGATCCTTTTTGTACCTATATGTGTATTTTGATACCTTTGTTGCGGTGTTGATTTGATTGTCTTATTTCTTCATGACTTCCAATGTTCTACGGAAAACATAACTTCAGGGATCCATGCTACGCAAATGATTTGCAAAGCTGTGCTTGTTGACTTGCACAGCAGTTTAACATATCTATTTCGTCGACTGTTTTCCATAATAGACAGGTGTCATTCTGCTTTCACTGTTAATTATTAGTTTACCATAATAGCCCGTCATCATTCTGTCTATAGAGTCCTTAAATACAGAACACGAGAAACAATGTAGACGTCAAGATCTGCCAAAGACATTATGCCCAGCTAATCTTAGTGCTGTCTTGCCTTCCATTAGCAGAAATAAGACAGTGAAGCCACAAACATCTGTTTGCATCTTGATGCATTTGCAGAATTAAACATTAGATTTTTCTTAGATGCATTGTCATGGGTTTGTTTGTTTCTGCTTGATCATTCCTAACTCCATGATCATCTCAGGAAAAAATCACTCTTTTATATCGTCATCGTCCAGGCAGTTTACCTCTGCATCTAGCACGAGCTGGCCATGTCCAACATCTATGTACTCCAAAGGCCGCACCAGAGGCAATCCCTTCCCCACTCTCTCAGCTAATCCAGTTTCTTTGCTTTTGTAATATTGCTCTACTTCTGATCTTTCTAAAAATTGATCTGGTTTCCTGTTCTAGGGTCGCCAGCTCTACAGCCGTTCCTCAGCCTACCCACTCCGTCCACTTCACAAGCTAGGGAGATACTCTAAACCCTTTTTTTAGGATCTTATTCCTTTCTTTGCAAGGTCTTAGTTTGGTAGTTTCAATGTACCATGCACACAAAAGAGCAGAGTGATATAAACAGAGGTCAAAATAAATGCCTTCTGATTTTGAGTTTGGTATCCCTCCTGTTAACCTGTTATAACATGTTTCCTTCTCTGCCATCTCTATTGTCTCAATCAACAACTTATTTTCTCCTTTTGCAGTTCCCTCTACCAAGACCAAACTACACATAAATGCATGGTTGATGGCTCTTTGCCAAAATAGTAACTTGGTGACCCACTTTAGACTAAGCAGGCTATATGACTAAGGGAGGAAATTCCTCTTTTTTGTAAAAGCTTTCAGATGACATGCAGGGTACTACCATGCTGTGACTAATTGTGATAGGATCAAGGTACCTCAAATACTGTTTATAGCCTACCAAGGACATGATTGTTGTTGTAACTGATGTAGCATTTTAAGTTGCTTTCATCTCATTTGGTAACTGTTGGGCACCCACAGCAATGATAAAACCTTTTTGGGCGCAACCTGACAGTTGTGTTACTCTTAGAAAAAAATGATTCTTATACTAACAAAAAGATGCTAACATTTTCTTATTGCAAAACGTTAGTGTACTAATGCCTAGCTTCCGAAAATTCAGTCTCACGTCATTCTTAAACTTAGTGACTATATTGTTACATGATATGCTAGGCCTGATGATATTATTGTTTTTGCAATTTAGTGACCATCTGCTACCTCAGAGACATAAGGCATTGCAAAATCTTGAAACTACCCCACTTCAAATTGATTTCGAATAACTGTCATATTTTTTTAGTTCACAAACCATCGATGTTGCCATTATCCGGTCCAACCTAACATTAACTCGAGTGTGCTCATAGTCACAACAAAAAACATTCATACAGTCATGTCTTGTTGTTACCTTTAGTTTACTGATACTATCTTGCAACTTACAACTGTGTTCAGTTTGCCTACACCTGCTACATTTTATATAATCTACATGCACATGTAGGTCAAAGTGATAGCTGACAAGGGTAACCCAATAATGAATCTGCTGCCACAGTGAGGTTGGACTCCTATGGAAAGGAAGAAAAAAAAAAGATCTGGACGAGTACCTAGGTAATACCTTGGTCATCTCTTTCATGTTCCCTTTGTTTGATTCAGTGATTTCACAGTTTGGTTCGCATTTGTTTGGCAGTGGAATTTCTATCAGTTTGTAGTATTTGGTTGCTTCAAATAGATAAGTTTCTGCAATGTCCTAAACAGTTCCCTCAGGATTGACAACTTTTTCTAAGGGATAGTGCAATGTATAACTGATTTTTTTCCTGCACAGAATGTCGGCTTTTCTGGTGCTCCCTTTTGTTTGTCAAGTCTCAGGCTTTATCTTAGATGGTCATGATGATTGATCAACAATGGACTCATGAGGGAATACCTAAAGAGCTAAACTCCGTTATGTTAGCAGATTGGAGATAAGTGACTGTTCTCTAGCTTATCAGTTTTCAAGAATACTTGACTGCACACTGCAGATGTTCAGCAGAGTCAAATTAGGAAGTGTGCTTGCATGCTTGTATTAGGTGTTTACATCAGTTGATATTCAAGGGAAGCACACTTGCCTATGGTGACAAGGACTAGCATGGCAGTACTCTAAAAAATTAACGTGTACCTAGGGACATTCTATAAGTGCATTAACTTGCCTGCCGTGTGTCATGTAACCAAAGACATACTGATACATACAAAGTCTACAATGTTTCAGCTAGCTGGTAGACTATTCTAATGCATATGGACTACTTTTCTGCAACATTGTGGTTGCTCTTAGATTATGTTTTTGATGGTGTTTCAATTCCATGACTAAATAAATAGTAGCCTGCTCACAACATAAAAGCAAGCAACCATGGGACATATATAATGTGTCTGCTGGTTGTGCTTCAATAGAACGTTGGCATGGTTAAGATGGTCGAATTACAGACACATGAGCAAGAAATAAAACGGTTTTGATGACTTGGTCCTTCGTTGCCCGATGCCCAACAACGACGCATGCGCTGACCCCACCACCATTGCCGCCGCAGCTCACCAGCGCTCGGATGCCCCTCGCCGACTGCGGCCGCTCGCACGCTGCCACGACAGTGGGTCCCACCTCCCACCTTCCCTCCCTCTCCCTTCTCCATGCATAGCAGCAGCATGAGCAGCACAACCGTATATGCACAGCAAATAGAGCAAGGCAAGCACGCACGCAGACAACCACCACATTTACCACGCACGCACCAGCAACGCCTTGTTACCTTTAACCATAGTAACTAGCCGTCGTCCATTTGCATGCACCATGCAAAGTTAGCACGCAGGCACAAGCAAAGGCCTGAGCAGCAAGCACGCAGTTCGTACTCGCATGCGTGCCGACCATCACGCTAAGAGCCACCGGCCATACATGCCGAGCATCCACCCCCCCCCCCGCTACACGCTGCACCACCTACCTACAGCATCGTCCCATCGTCCTGTGCAGCCATGGCGCCACAACGACACCATTAATGACGAGAAGCTGAGCACCGGTGGCACAGCTCCTCCCCGGCCCCAAGTAGCAAAGTATGAACCTAAAAAGAATGGAGGTGAGCAAATTTGAACTAACTTTTTCAACACCTTGGAAGCGTAAACCGTGTTTGTAAGATTTTGTATGGTCCTGACAAAGTAGAAGGCAATTCCTAAGGTTCACATCCCGCTATCTCTGGCCACGTCTTTAAAACCATACCCTCTATCTCATTGATTAAATTTAAAATTGTCTGACATATTGAAAAGTGAGAATTATATTCATTTTATGACGGAGATTATGGCAGTTGTAGTGTTTACATATCCTATTTGTGACATTTAATTGATCTTTATCTCACTCTTAATGAAGAGTATTTTTCTTAATTGATTTTTATCTCACTCTTAATGAAGAGTATTTTTCTTAATTAATCTTAATATTCTCCCCCTCGAAATATGGCATGAACTTTACTGCCATAATTTTGATAACTATTCAGAAAGCCTCTAAACGAGGAGACACTTTTAACTTACTTCATTTACATGATTGTATCATGTAAACAAAGTTATTTTTTCTAGAATTGTGACATATTGAAAATTGTCTGACATATCCTGTTTGTGCATTGTAGAGCCCGTATTGGTTCACATGATCGTCATATGCCTGGTTCAGACAGAGGTTGCAGTTCACGCATGTTGCCGCTGCTAGGGTCGACGTACAAAATGGCAGCCACCGCCGCGCACGACTGACTCGTTCCTCTTCTGGAGTTAATGCTAAGCTATGGCTTTGTGCTTTGCGTCGCCTGTGGTTCACGCCTGTCGTGACCCACATCTCTTTGTACTCTTTTCTGGGCTCTTGTTGGAACCTTGTCTTGCAGCCGTATTAGTCATTAATGGCCTCGGACATCGCTCGCCTCGAATACGCAAAAAATTTGGTGAATTCATTTATAGTGATCTCATGCTATAACCTTAGTGGACCGCGCCAGGACCACTGACCCATCTGCCTTTATAAGCAGGGTCTGGCTTAGCTGTTGGTACCACCACCTGGTGCACTTTAGCTCGCCTAGCTATTCCTTTTGACCCAGCTTTTCACTCAATCCTTCATTGCAACCACTGCCAATGATGGCAGGAGCCTGGGTTAGTAGTTACTGCCTGAACACTGAGGGTTTTCCCAAGATCCTGTATGCCACCCTGCAAAAGCTCAGAGTCAAAGATTGTCCTGAGTATGAGGGCCATGAGTATGAAAAGCATGGCACTGAGTGGTGTGAAGTTACCGTCTACATTGGGAAGAGTGAAGAGTTCCTTGACATCACTAAAGCCTGGAATGTGACTGCAATCGGGTTTTGCTTCGTCGACACCTACCAGGTTGTGGCCCGCAAATCCTTGCGGTACTTTTGCTAGATCTATGAAGAGCCCATTGCCCATACCCCCATGTGGTTCTTTCCACCTTTGGAAAAGAATCGACGGGCATGGAGGGCTTGCTTGGAGGCTTTGCAAGGGCGGGATGCGCATGAAGATAGTCCTACCACGGTGCACTTGATCACGTACCTGCTTGCTCTAGGTGAGCAGTATGACCGGCAAGCCTTAGAGCTAAGGAAGTGCCTTTGGTGAGCCGAGGAAGCTAAGATCTTCTCTAGGATGCTCTAGGTGTAGCTTGCCGAAGCGCATGCCAGTGCGGCAGCCGCTGAGAGTCGGGAGACTGCCATGTCAGAAGCTCTGAAGGAGGCTAAAGATTGACATGCCCATCAGTTGGGAGAGGCCTACCTTGTCACCAGGGCTAAGCGGAGGACGCTGGCTATTGAACGGCAGGATCCCTTGATCGTGGATGGGATCCATGTCCACCCGCCAGAAAGGAGAACCGGTGTTGCAGTACCGCTAGCACCTCCACTCTTGGAAGTGTCAGAAGTAGAACCCTTGATTCCTCTCACTCAACCATTGCCAAGAGAGGAGGTAGATCCATAGCCAGGGTGGTAGAAGAATTCGCCGAGCCTGGGAATGAAGATGCGTGGTCCAAAGTACATTAGTTGCCTTAGGATGATGTACCCATAGTTAGTAGTGTCTTTCGTCGCTGTCCACCGGTATTGTAATCTTTTTGTTGTATTTCGTGCGTAGTTGTTGAGGTAGTCCGATCATAGGAAAGGTGAACGATGTGTCGAGAATGGGAGAATAATTGCATGTATGTTGTACCAGCATAAGGACGTTCAGAGTATGCATTTTATTTATTTCGCTATGTTATTGCGTCCATCTACCTTAAGTCTCGTTAGACGTGCTTAGGGTTTTCGAGGGCGATGTTAAGTGGGTTACAAGAGAAATTACCATTTGGATCCGAACAGACCAGCCATGATTGGATAACATAGGACACTGTATCGACTAATTGTGGATGTCCTAGCAGAACACTTGAATCTCTTTAAATCAAATCCGTTGTTGGATTTGAAGTCTTTGTCCCTTGTTGCGAAAGGAACCCTTGTTGTGTGAATCTTCCCTTGCAATACTCCTCTAATTCTGTGGTCTATGACCCCACCATCTTTATTGTGTGTAAGTTGGTAGTAGTTGTTTGGTTAATAGCTTATGGTGTCACGACAAAATTGAGGGCCCCTGTGGAATAGCTACCACATGGTGATGTTGCTCGGCACGCACTGGTATCGAGGTTGTTGACCAAGTACCTTTACCAAGTTACACTGCCATACCACTTTTGATACAAAATATTGGGGTGTTTGAACGAGAAATCCATAATGGGTTGATGAAATAGTGTTCTCTCAAAGTAAACAAGAGGAGGTGGTTTTGGAGGAAGCATGTATGTTGCGATCTCACTTCATACAAAGGTTGGCACATATTGTGGACAAGGAAGGGAAGCAAAGAAGAACACTGAGAAAAAGTTAGCCTTGGGTAGTTGGGAGTGCTTAGAAAATCCCGAGTGGATGTCAAGTCCCAAGCACTGTGCCTAGCTCGACCACGCTACGCACACCGGGTCGCTGTCACCGCGTGCCCCACGGATGTCGTCGGTGTCAGGCCCATTAGCACCCTGTCCTCGCATGTCTGCGACATCGTGCCACACTCACCATCATCATGCACTATGTGCTTCTCCTTTTCCTAGCCTCTGGTCCGCTCTTGATCCTCGCCCTCATCCCCGTACTGGACCCCCTCCCTTCTTTCTTCTTTTGGGGACACGGCCACCCGCACGCCTTCCTCATCGAGCGAACCCTCTCTCCTCTCCTTTATTCCCCCCTCTACTCGCTTGTGCAGGGAGCACGCCATGACCAACTTTATCCCCACAACGTGAACCGGTAGTGTATCCCATCCATGTCGTCTCCTCTTCCTGTGCGCTACGCCCCATCTCCGTTCACCACTATAAGATGCCCTTGGTCCTTGCTCTTCTTCTTCATCCCCATCCCTCTCGAATCCGAAGCAGAGCTACAAGATCTAGTCGTCATTGTGGAACTAGGTTCGTCTGACAGAGGCGATGGTGTAATCTGAGAAGAAGGGATCTGGTTTTCGAAGAAGTTCAAGTCTACCATTGGTTAGTTTGGTCTTAGGGTTCATGATGTTTGACTTCTCAGTCTCCTGTTTCTGGATCTGTTGGTCATACGCCATGTTTTGGATAATCATTATCTTATTGTTTCTCCATTATCCTCATCTATCCCGACTTCTGGAGTAAGCCTTGGTTGTACTAGGTTGCTCTTAACCATGTAACTTTAAATCCCAGTGTAATTTAGTGTTTGACATTGTGTAATCTTTCTTGTAATTCCAGATTTATGAAATGTGTTGTAGTTTTGCCTAAGGGGAGTGGATCCTAATTCACTCTTTTGTAAACCCTCGCGTTAGGAGATGTACTTGTGTTGTAGTTTTTGCTCTTTCCACCTATAATGTAATCCTAGCCAATGTTGTGCTTTGAATCTAAGTGTGTTAGTTGCTTGAGCCCAACTCCATCAAATACTTCTTTCCAGTAACATGTTATTGATTTGCTGGCCTAGAATAGGCACCATGTAATGACAACCAACCTCTATGTTTGTTTACAACATTGTAATGAAAAAAGCCATGTTACCTTTCCTTCCCATATTTTCCCATTTAATGTACCAAATAGACCAACCTTTCGTAGCAACGTGATGAGAAAATATATTAGACATATGAGCCATATTTCCCAAGATTTTTTCTATACCAAGCACATCACCCGTAGCAAAGCGCGGACAGCAGTGGCTAGTAATATGTGAAAGCATCTAGGCTCCTAGTTGGGTTTTGGTGATTAATGACAATACGTGATTACTGTGACTAACGTGTGTTTTGTAGAGGCAATTAAGTTAGGTCACGGTAATGGAGATTGTTTTGGCTATCATGATGGTCATGCCCCTACGATGGAAATTGTTTCGGTTTTCAAAGGATGGATGACAAGGTTAAGGATGGACTAGTTCTAAGTGTCAATTGGAGTTGGAGTGACACTTAGAGTAGTTTAGGACTTTGTTTTTCCTTTGGCCATACTATTAAGGGGGGTATGGAAGGGTAGCTTGACCTAGGTGAGTCTAGTGGGTTAGGTGTGGTGCACACTTGCTAAAACTAGCGCTAGGTAGCACCAAAATAGTCCTTAGATCTAATGGAGCAAACTTCATTCACATATGATCGAGAGTTGGAAGTGAATGGAGGGTCAAATACTGACCGGACGCTGGCTTCGGTGTGACCGAACGCTGGCTCAAAGTTCGGTCAATTTATTTGATCAAGGTGAAGTCATCTGGAAGTGACCGGATGCTAAGAAGTGAAGTGACCAGATGCTGAGGGCCAGCATCCGGTCGACATCAGTAAGGTTCTAGTGAGGGAAAATTGTGACCGGACGCGTCCGATCAGTGCTGATCGGACGCTAGCCAGCGTTCGGTCACACTGTAAACACTGGAGTTCGAGGTGAATTGACCGGCGCATCCGGTCAACATGACTGGAGCATCCGATCACCCCACAGAGGCACATAACGGTTTGTTTTTCAGCCCATGTTATAAATACCACCTCCATTTGTGTGTGGGGGTACTTTTGCTCATTCCAATAGCTGAGAAACACCTTAGAGAGTGCCAAGAAGAGCAAGGTCCTAGTGAGGTGATTGAGATTTGAGAATCCCAAAGAGAGCCCTCATTAGTGAGATCAAGAGTAGCAAAGTGTGCATCCACCCTTCTCATTAGGCTTGTCATGGTCAAGTGAGAGTTTGTGCTTGTTACTCTTGGTGATCGCCATCACCTAGATGGCTTGGTGGTGATTGGGAGTTCGGTGATCATCCGACGGAGCTTGTGGGTGACCCAACTCAAGTTGTGAGCGGTTGTGGGTGATTCACCGCGACGGAGTGTCAAAGAATCAACCCATAGAGAGCACTTAATCCTTGCGCGGATCAAGGGGGAGCTACACCCTTGTGCGGGTGCTCCAATGAGGACTAGTGGGGAGTGGTGACTCTCCGATACCTTGACAAAACATCGCCGCATTCCTTCTACTCTCTTTACTTTAAGCATTTACTTCGAGCAATTCAATACTTGTCATTTACATTCCTAGAATTGCCATGCTAGAGTAGGATTGGAACTTAGGGTGCAAAACTTTTGTGCATTAGATCAATAGAAACACTTTCTAGGCACAAGGGGTTAATTGGGCTAACCATAGGATTTGATTATTGCAAAGAAATTTGTAATTAGCCCAATTCACCCCCTCTTGGGCATCTTGATCCTTTCAATTGGTATTAGAGCCTCGTGCTGACATATTTATGCTTAACCGCCTAGAGCAAGATGTCTCATGGGGATGGACCTCCTCCTATCTTTGAGGGAGATGATTTTCCTTAGTGGAAAATTCGCATGGAGGCATATCTAGAAACTCTAGATGTTGGTATTCTTAGAGCCGCCTCACAAGGCTTCCCAAAACCTCGGGATGCTACTCACCTACAAGGCGATGAGGTGAATTACGAGGAGTGGAATGCAAAGGCTCGAAACACCATCTTTAGAGGCCTTTGCAAAGATGTGTTCAATCGGGTGAGGAACCACAAAGACGCCCATACACTATGGTTGGACGTTTGTGCACTCCATGAGGGAACTAAGAGTGAGCATGAGGAACGCTATCATCTTGTCATGAAAAAGCTCAACTCTTTTGAAATGCTTCTTAAAGAATGTGCTAATGAGATGTATTCACATTTGAATGTTCTTGTAGAGGAAGTCAATGGGCTTGGACTCACTCAAATGCAACCATCCGATGTTGTAAGAAAGATCTTGAGTGTCCTCCCCATTGATAAATATGGGCATATTGTGACCGTGCTTCATCAAGGTGATCTTTCCACTGCTACACCGACACAAATCTTGGGAAAGATCAATGCTCATGAGATGTACATGCACATCACGCCACAAAGATGGCTCATCCTCTACCAAGAAGAAAGATAAGGACTTAGCATTCAAAGCTAGCCAAGAGAAGGGTAAAGCAAGACTTGAGTATGAGAGCTCAAGTGATGATAAAGTTGATGATGAAAGTCTTGCTCTCATGGTGAAGAAGACCGCCAAGATGCTAAAGAAGTTCAACAAGAGTGGCATCAAGTTTGATGGCAAGAAGAAGAAGAAGTTCTTCACTAGCTCTAGAAGGAAGCCAATCTCCAAGATGGATTGCTTCAATTGTGGAGAACTTGGTCATCTAGCATACCAATGCACTAAGCCCAAGAAATAAAGTTCAAGAACAAATTCAAGGGCAAGAAAGATGACTCAAGTAATGAAGAAGAAGAAGAGAAGAAGAAGAACAAGCCATACAAGAAGAGAGATGGCAAGAAGGACTTCCACAAGAAGAAGAAGAGTGGAAAGGCATACATTGTCAGTGATTGGCTCATGGACATTGATTCATCTAGTGCCTCATCCGATGATGATAGTGACAACAAGAAGGTGGCCGCAATTGTTATCGACTCTTCATCATCTTCACCGCCACCACCACCATCATCCTCTACACACCTATGCCTTATGGCCAAGGGTGACCACAAGGTATCTAACAATGATGATAGTAGTGATGATGAGCATGCTAGTGATGATGATAGCGATAGTGATAATGATGAATATGAATCACCTTCTTATGATGATCTTGCTAGATTGCTAAAACAATACACTAAGACCATTATAAAAACTAGAGCTAAAAATGAAAAGCTAGAAGCTAAAAATGACTCTTTTAGCCAAATGTGATATAGCGAAAAAGGCTAGTGTTGAGCTTAGAGAAGCAAATGATGCTATATCATCCAAACTCAAGGAGCTCAAATCTTCTAAGAAAGAGCTTAAAGAAAAAACATGATAAACTTGAGATGACACATAATGAGCTCATCACTAGTCACAACAAGCTAAGAGAAGAATATACTACTCTTAAGGTTAATCATGATAATCTCGTTATTGCTCAAGAATTCTTATCCAATGAGCCATATGATGCTACTAACGATGTTGTTAAGATTGATATAGCTACATCATGTGATGACTTGATTATTGAGAGCATTGAGCAAAGTTCTACTAGCAAGGGCAAGCAAGTGGTTGAAGCCGATGATTATGATGAGTTTGTCAAGCTCAAGAATGACAATGAAAAGCTTAAGAAAGATCTTGAAGAACTCAAAACCACCAAGTCTATTGTGCTAGAAACTATTGTTCATGATGATGGTTTGATCCTTGAGAATGAGAAGCTCAAAGATGAGAACAAGAAGCTCAAGGAAGAGAAAAACAATGATGCTCTCAAGGAAGAAAACAAGAAGCTCAAGTTGGAGAAAGAGCATCTTAAGATTGGATTGAGCAAGTTCACTAGAGGCAAGCATCTTCAAAGTGAGCTACTAATGAACCCCGATATGAAGATGGATAGAAGTGGCATTAGCGTCGATGTTTTGAACAAACACCGACTAGTAAATTTATAATTGATGCGCATTAGGCCCGGATGGTGCGCTAAAGGACACAAGGTTTATACTAGTTCGGGCTGAATGTCCCTACATCCAGTCTATTGCTGCTCGTGTTATTAGCACCGAAAAAGGTTCATAGCCGGGGGTACAATGATCGAGAGAGGGACATGTCCCAAGTCTCTGATGGAATGGTCGAAAGGGTTGCCAAGAGCTTAGGTCACTGCTCAGCTTTGTGTGAAATGTCATGTGTCCGAAGTCAGTCCCTTTAGTGGGGGGCCCTACCCTCCCTTTTATAGACCAAGGGAGGAGCAGGGGTTATAGATGGGAGAAAGGAGAAAAACCAGAGGCCAAGAAGCCCTGCCAAAGGTGTGAGCCCTCCTTTTCCGCTAAGCCAGCCTTACTGACATGGCCAGACGATGTCGAGGATTGGTACGTTCACCGGGTGCCCATGTCCTGGCGATGCCATGCCCTTACTAGATCAGAAAGTGGCCATGTCTTGTCCCACCCCTCCGGGCGACGTGTCGGACAAGGGTGTTGACTTGCAGCCCTGTGGGGAGTGGGCAGCATGGTAACAATACGTCTATCACTATAGATGGTGCGAGTCTCTTCCTAGACTATAGTGGTTGTCATATGCCGATGTTAGTATCCACGCCCGAGGGCTGGTGGCGGCGCCTACAATACTGTGGGACAAAAGTCGGTGCCTAGAACACTTCCTATAGGCATGTAAGACATGGTCCTCGGTATGGTGGTTGACTTGAATGTCTTGTCATACCCTATGCTTGTCAGCATGAAGGAGCAGGGTGCAGTCATTGGGTGAGGCAGAGCCAGCCCTCAATCGTCGGGCGAGGCGGAGCCCACCCTCGAACGTTCAGACGAGGCGAAGCCAGCCCTCGGGGGTCGGACGAGGCAGAGCCAGCCCTTGGGGGTTGGGCGAGGCAGAGCCAGCCCTCAGGGGTCAGGCGAGGTGGAGCCAGCCCTTGGGGATCGAGTGAGGCGGAACTAATCTTTCATTGTTCGAGCAAGAATTGTAGTAGCATTCTTGTCTGACCGAAAGCATTAACGTTCAACGATTATTAGTCCCACCTCATTGGGTACCCTGGTATTAGGTCCCTGACAGTAGCCCCCAGGAGATTTGGATAGGACCGCCCAAGGGGTAATTTCAGATCCTTCATGGGTAAGGTTGTGGGATTCAATTTTTATCAGCTGGATAGTTTTAAAGGGGACCCTGGTATCCCATTCATGGGGATTTCATCTAGGGTCAGCCTGGCTGGGGCTCGATTATGGATCGAGACCCCCCTGCTAATGTTCGTGTGCATGGGTCTTAGTCACCCATGACCCCGTCCCTTGTTGGGATGGCCATTGAGACCACCGGACCAACCCTTGGGCTTTCTAGGCCCTCTTGGGCCGGTGAAGAGATCTTCTGGCCTGTATCCCCTCCATGGGGGAGAGTCTGATTTGTTCGGGAAGGCAAAACATCTAGGGCGATTTTTGTGGGAAAGGATAGGGATCACGGGCGCGTATCCCGCGACGTGACGTGGTGGCATGTCATGGCGGGCTTAGAGATCGAGGCAGACGGTTGCGCTTCTCGCATCCGTTGCCCCTATAAAACCACGGGGTTCACCCCTAGGGTTCCATACTCCGCCTTTTCGCCTTTGCATCGCCAACCTCTGCCGCCAACCGCCAGAGCCTCCGACACACGTACTGCTCCCGCTGTCAAACTCGCTGCTGCCTTCTTCCTCGTGCTGCTCCCACCATTGCAATGGACCCAGGGTATAGATCCAACATCTCCCCTCAGTGCCTAGAGGGCCTCGTCTACCGAGGCCTCCTTCGCCCATTGACCGCCACCGAGGAGTGGCGGCTGCCTGGTGAAGAGGATGAGCCACAGCCACCCAAAGGGTACGTCGTGTCTTTCGCCCACTTCCACAAGTGGGGATTCGCCATGCCTGCCCATCAGTTCCTTTGGGGACTGCTGGACTACTATTATGTGGAGCTTCAGTACCTTACCCCAATGGGATCCAGCACATTGTGGCATTCGTCGCCCTATGCGAGGGGTTCTTGGGGATCAGTCCTCACTTTGACCTATGGTGGTATCTCTTCGCCGTCAATCTTCTAAAGAGGTGGGCTAGGAAGCAAGAGCTATACGTGCCGGTGGGGTACGTCGGCATCCACCTCCACAGCAACCGGGTAGGAGCGTACCCGCTAATGCGTCTATCCACCTCCAACAAGGGGTGGCATTTGCAATGGTTCTATGTCAAGAATGATGCCGCCGCCCCCTTACCAGTTTTCATCGGGCGCTACATCATGGAGACCCTGGGGTCATGGGGGTGGGGTGTCACGGGCAAGGAAAAGAAACACCTCAATGACCTTCTTGCCACCCTCCGAACTCTGAAGGATAGGGGCATGAAGGGATTGGGGATTATCGGCGCCTACCATGCGAGGAGGGTTACGCCACTGATGGCACGCGTGCTTCCCCTATATTAGATGGTGCCCGAAGCGTCGTTCGAAGGGATGGTGCTTGCCGATGAAGCGCTCCCTCCCTCTAAAGTGGCGTAGTGCATCAAGGAGACGATAGAGCCTACGAAGGACTCCGTTGGTGCCATCCTTGACTTCATGTATCCCATGCCGGGGCATCCCCTAATGCGGCCAGAACCGGGGTTTGTTGACTTTGTAAGTTTCCTTTCCCCTTGCTTTTCTTTTCACTTGAATTTCTGACCCCTGATGCTAACCTTGGGATAGCGGGACTAGCCGGGGGGACTGTTCTTCAAGGATAGCCTAGCTCCGCTGCCGAAGGACCCAACCCGGACGGCAGCGAACCGCGCCATGGCCGGTTGGGACAAGAAGACGAGGGAGCTCATGAAGAAAAAGGTGATATGGAAGCAGTAAGCTCAAGATCGACGAGAGGATACTGGTAGTGAAGATGATGACCATGACGATGAATCTGACGAAGTAGCAGCCGGCGTGGACTAGGGTGACCTGGAGGACGAGGACTCATTGTCTACATAGGGGCCCTTCCTATTCCACATGGGGGAAGTGAGTCTACGAGGATGGTGGAGCCAGGCCTACCCTTGGGTCTGGTGGGAGCTGGTGGATCCGCCGTCACCCTCGGGGTGCCGGCGGAGGATCGATGGATGGGAGGGGACAGATCCACGGCTGCCCTCGAGGTGCTGATGGAGAGGGACGGCTCCGATGCCGCGCCCCGTGAGCTAATGGAGTGGGGTGGCCCTATCGCCGTGCCCCATGAGCCAATAGAGGGGAGTGGCCCTATCGCCGCGCCCCATGAGCCGATGGAGGGGAGCGGCCCTATCGCCGCGCCCCATGAGCCGATGGAGGGGAGCGGCCCTATCGCTGTGCCCCATGAGCCGATGGAGGGGAGCGGCCCTGTTGCTGCGCCCCATGAGCCGACGAAGGGGAGCAGCCCTGTCGCCTCACCCTTGGAGACAAGGGAGATGAGCCCCCTACCTCAGAGTAGGGGGTAGGCTCGAAACAGTCTTGCCCACTTGAGTTGGAGTAGGGGTCCGGGGGTTTGTCCCCAAAACGTACCCGCCACCTGAAAGCGCCAGAGTATGTCACCGATTCCCCTCGTTTTTTCCCTTTTTATTTTTCTGTTCCGACCTTATGCCTTTTTCCCTTTTTGCAGATTCTTGCAATGGGGCCACCCTCTGGGGCCAGCACCCAAGAAGAGCCTTGCCCATCAGGCGGGATGGATGGCACTGCCCGACGTCGCTCCCATTTCGGGCAGGAGCAGCGCTGATGCTGTGGCCTCGTTAGCCAATCTAGCGGCACCCATGGTGGTGCCTGCGCCCTTGGTGGTTGCTGAGTGGGTGGCGTCTTCCATGGTGGGTGTGGCACCGCTAGCCGAGGGTCTGGTGTCGCCGATGGGGGTGGCCGCGATCGCGTCAAGCCAGGAACAGCCAGACGTGGCCATGGTGGCATCTGAGGTGGCAGCACAATCCGTGCCTCCGGTGGCCCAAGAGACGACGCTCGACATGGGCCAGGCAGAGGAGGAAGTGGTTGGAGGGTCCCCAACCCTGACGAGATTGGCACGGTCGGACATAGCCACGGTGGCATCTGAGGGAGCAGCATGATCCGCGTCATTGGTGACCCAGGCTATGGTGCCTGAGGCAGGCCGGATGGAGGAAGACACGGCCGGAGGGTCTTTAGGCATCATGGCGGTGGTGGAGAGGACCCATAGGAGGTTGCCCCTAGCCTTGTTGTTAGGGGGCAGCCGCTCCCCCGTGTGGGGGGAGCTGCTGCTCCAGTGGATGGCCGCTGAGGACCCAACATCAGCCCTTTTCTCGCTCGACGATGCTGCCGAGAGCTTGGAGCGGGAAAATCTTGACATCAGGTTCTTGGCCATGATGAATGCCTTGAACCAGGCTAGTGGTGCCTTGCATGAAATCCTCATTCCTACTAGCCAGGTATCTGCTTGATCTTCTCCCTTGTTTTCTTCTTTCTTCACGCATTTTTGTGTTTTTGTATTTTTGATACCGGTCTTCTTTTCAATGTATCATTGCTCATAGCCGGAACAAGTCTCGGTTCCTCTGTGAGCAAAAGGCAGAATGGGACCACCTTACCGAGGAGGCTAAGGCATGTCGGGACACAGAGGAGGTCCATGGGATGTTCGAGGACTTGTCGGCGAGGGTGAAGCTAGACGAGGAGGAGGCCGCTAGGATCCGAAAGGAGCAGGACAAGCTGCTCCAGATGGATGCCGTGGCCAGTGAGCAGGCCATCGAGATCCTGGCTAAGCTAGAGATGGAGCGGGATCTTAGGCAGAAGGCTGAGGATAGGTCCACGGCCTTGCAGCAGAGGGCGGACTGGGACGCCGAGGTGATCGCCCGGTTGCGCGGGGAGTAGGATGAGTTGTGCCGAACCGAAGAAAGACTTTAGTCGGAGCATGGCACGGCCCGTGAGGAGCACGATCGGGCCATTTGAGAGCGCGACGAGGCATGTCAGGTGGTCAACTCCCTTTGGGTGGACCTTGGAACCACGGTGAGCCAAAGGTTGGACGCCAAGAGCGTCTCGGCCGGGCTAGTTAAGGAGCTCGCCGAAGTGCGAGGGATCCTTTAGACCAAGAGTGATGAGCACGACCTTCTGCAAGCCGCTGTCAGGGTGGTCATCGACACCCTGAGGGTGGCATAGCTAGAAGGAACCAGCTCGCTCGTGGCTCATGCCGCGGATATGACGACGTGGGTTGGCCAACTTGAGGAGGACGCCTTTCACGCCGAGATCACCCAGGCCTTCGCAATTGCCTGTTCCCATTATGATTAGGAGATCAACTTGGAGGTAATGAGCCAAGGCTTCATGCCTGTCTATGAAGATGCTGAGCTGGACGAGATGGAGAGGGTGGTGGCTCCCCATGCGTGGAACCTGGCGAATAGGCTGAAAGAAACGGTTCTCCCTCCGTGAGAGTAGTTAGTTGAATTAGTTTGATAAACATTTATCTATAATATGTGAACAAGTGTCGGTTCTTTTGTGTCTGAAAACAGATTCGTGGCTTTTGTTTCGCAATTTCATTTCGTTTGTTTGATCTTACCTTCTTCCCTTTTTGTGATGAAAAAAGATTTAGGTGATCGACCCTTCCGTTTGTTAAGACCGTAGGGCCCAAGGTGCTTAGGGGAAATTTTGATTATGCTGGTGAGCAAAATTACCATAGCCATCTGGGCGTGGGCCTTTTGCGGTCTT
Source organism: Miscanthus floridulus (assembly GCF_019320115.1). Classification (NCBI taxonomy): domain Eukaryota; kingdom Viridiplantae; phylum Streptophyta; class Magnoliopsida; order Poales; family Poaceae; genus Miscanthus; species Miscanthus floridulus. The sequence goes on from NC_089595.1 coordinate 32,457,886, forward strand.
ACTAATCTGTTCCCCCAAACTTTGCTGCCAGTCTTGGTGCGAGGAAGAGGTCTGCTGTAATGACTTTTTTGAAAAAAGAAGGGAGGTACCCGTACCTTTATCAGCCCCCAAGTGAGATCTAACCCCTTGTGGTTGCTAGGGTCGGATGTTACTGGAGACCGGAGTGAGGAAGCAAACTTATGTTTTGTATTCGCACGTTCCCCTTACTTGGCGATCGCTGCGTGACCGTACGTTCGGTCTCATTGCTGGTCTGGCCTTCCCTGAGCCCCCGCACGTGGTGGGGATTTGGTCAAAGGCCGACTCATTTTGTGACTGTCGCCCCATCAACGGTTTTTCGCAGCTAGAGGGGTTAAGGTGACATCACTTGCTTTGATGGCTTGCTTCATGAGCTTGCTAACGGGGATGTTTGGGCGGAATCCGATCCCATTGCTTTGTGACAGAGTTGGCAAAGCCCTCGGGTGGCATTCTGTTGCTCCTTGCCCTACCTTCTAATAGATTCCCCCTCAATGGGTTTCTATCTCGGCTAGGTGCTAGATTGAAGTAGAAGGTTGAGATGACCCTATCTGCCTCAATGCGGGTTGGGCAAAGGCCGCCGAGGCTCATCTGTGTTTTCTCCCCTGGCTCTTGTTCGACGCGGGGTGGCTCCAGACCCTTCGCAGGTCAGCCTTCAAACCTCGATCTCTCGATCTGGCTTGAGCCCCCAAGCCCTTTAGGGTCTGATAGGGGTCGACCATGTTTTCGCATGTTACCCCATCCTTGGTTTCCACAATTGAAGGGGCTGAGTTGACAACACTTGCCTCGATGACTCGAGTGTCGCGCTCAATGAGCTCGCTATCGGGTATGTTCGTGTGAAATCTGGGTCCATCATTCACAGACGGGGTCGGTAGAGCCCTCATGTGGCATTTCACTACTTCTTAACCCGCCTCCTAGCAGATGCCCGAGCCATTCGATAGGCTCAGGTGGCCCGCTAGCCTCTCCTCGATAGAGATTCTATATGTTTGGCTCGAGGTTAGAATCAAACGAGAAAGGTCAAGACATCCCTGTTCGCTTCTGAGCGGGGTTGGGCAAGGCCGCTGGGGTTCATCTCTATTTTTTCCCCTAGCTCTGTTTGATGCAAGGCGGTCTCGAGCCCTTCATGGGCCGGCCTTCGAACTTTGATCGGTCACCGCTCATATTGAATGAGGCGGCTGTCGCTTTGTGACGCGACATGAAGCGTTGAGATGCAGAGGTTTGCATATGCAATGCTCGGATGTATGGTTTTAATGTATCACTTAATTGAAACAAAAGTGGGGTTTGGTAACGTTACCTTGGTGATATGAGCGATGGGAAGCTCCGACCAGATGTGTCCGTGCAGGGTTTGGGCCCGATGTTTGCGATGAGGTCAGCGTAACCTACGTAAGAGTCGCTATTTTTTGTTTTTGTCTCTCAGTAGTGATTCGAGCCACTCGATTGATTTTAGTCGACCTGATAGCTTCTCCCTAAAGGAGCTTCTGTAGGGAGACCCCTCCAAACCCTTCTCAGGAAGGCAGGAGCCAAGGCTTGCAGTGCAAGGAACTATGAGTTTGATTTATGCTGGTGAACAAAAGACACCATAGCTGTCGAGGCATAGGGTCTGGCAGTTCGTCCAGTTGTATTCAAAGTTTTATACCCACACACCGTGCTTCTAGTTTTAAACGTAAGGAGGGGTTGGGCGAAGAGGGTGATAGACACCCTCGGTAGCCCCCGAGCAACGTTCGTGCCTCTGCTGTTGCTGGGGTCAGAGGCTTAGTAAAGAAATTGACACTCAAAGTAAGTAAACGGAGGTGCTTATCTTTCAACGGTCGTTTGTTCATTGTTTTGCCTAGGTCTCCTGACCGACCTAGGCAACCCGTTGGGCTCCCCCTGGAGGGGGGTTCCATCATTGGGTTATTCCATAGTCCTACCTGGGGAAGCAGAGAGTTGCCTGCATGCGAGCGTGCCTCGGTTCTCACGCTTGGGGCACATTAGTGGCGGGCCATGCCCAGGCGATGTTCTGTCTGACCAGGCGACGTCTTGTCAACCAGAGCGCATCCCTCCGGCTCCGTCGTGTCCCCTTAGATTTCTGTTAGCATTGATTTTATATTTGCATTGAATATGGGAAGGTAGAGAGTTTTTCATCCCAACCTTTCGCCTTTCCTTAGCTGCTGAGCCCCTTCTTTAAATAGGGGGGGGAAGAGGAGTTCTTGTCCCACCTCCTCGCCAGCCTCTGAGCCGCCACCTCTTCTCCTTCCTTTCCACCGAATTCATCGGTTCCTAAGTAAGAGAGGGTAATGCCAGGGAGAGAAAAACTCACAGATCCGCTCATGAATCTGGAGCGTGATGTCGAGCTGGAGGTCATCCAACATAGATGAGATGGTGCGGGTCACCTATGCTGAGGAGGGGTCGCTACTACCAAAGGAGGAGGAGCACTGGAGGGTGCCGAACGTCATCGGTGAAAGCATCTAGGCCCCTAGTTGGGTTTCGGTGATTAATGACAATATAAGATTACTATGACTAATGTGTGTTTTGTAGAGGCAATTAAGTTAGGTCATGGTAATGAAGATCGATTGGGCAATCAAAGTTGTCATGCCCCCTCGTTGGAAATCATTTCGATTTTCAAAGGATGGACGACAAGGTTAAGGATGACTAGATTCTAAGTGTCGATTGGAGTTGGAGAGACACTTAGAGTAGTTTAGGACTTTGTTTTTCCTTTGGCCGTACTATTAAGGGGGGTATGGACGGGTAGCTTGACCTAGTTGAGTCTAGTGAGTTAGGTGTGGTGCACACTTGTTAAAACTAGCTCTAGGTAGCTCCTACGAAGCCCTTTGATCCCATGGAGCAAACTTCATTCACAAATGATCGAGAGTTGGAAGTGAATGGAGGGTCAAATACTAACCGGGCGCTGGCTCCGGTGCGACCGGACGCTGGCCGTAGGGTCCGGTCAGTTCATTTACCGAGGAGAACAAGTCTGGTGTGACCGGACGCTGGAAGGTCAATGTGATCGGTCGCTGAGGGCCAGCGTCCGGTCGACTCCAGTAAGGGTCTAGACTTGAGAAAGTGTGACCGGACGCGTTCGGTCAATACTGACCGAACCCTGAGTATCCAGTGTCTGGTCGAGTACAGTAAGCATCCAAGAGCGACCAGACACATTTGGTCATTACTGACCGGACCCTGACAGCGTCTGATCATCACTTAAAAACTGTTGCGCGGGTTGAACTGACCGGAGCGTCCGGTCACCCCGCAGAAGCTCATAACGGTTCGTTTTTCAGGCTGATCTTATAAATAGAAGCTCCACTCGTGTGTGGAGTTACTTTTGCTCATTCCAACAGCTGAGAAACACGTTTGTGAGTGCCAAGAAGAGCAAGGTCCTAGTGAGGTGTTTGTGATTTGAGAATCCAAGAGTGAAACCTCATTAGTGAATCAAGAGTAGACAAGTGTGCATCCATCTTCTCATTAGGCTTCGCGATGGTCAAGTGAGAGTTCGTGCTTGTTACTCTTGGTGATCGCCATCACCTAGATGGCTTGGTGGTGATTGGGAGCTTGGTGTTCACCCTGGTGGAGCTTGTGGGTGACCCAACTCAAGTTGTGAGCGGCTTTGGGTGATTCGCCGCGACGGAGTGTCGAAGAATCAACCCGTAGAGAGCACTTGATCCTTGCGCGGATCAAGGGGGAGCTACACCCTTGCGTGGGTGCTCCAACGAGGACTAGTGGGGAGTGGCGACTCTCCGATACCTCGGCAAAACATCGCCGCGTTCCTCTCTCCATTTACTTTGAGCATTTACTTTAAGTATTTACTTTGAGCAATTCAATACTTGTCTTTACATTCATAGAATTGCCATGCTAGAGTAAGTTTGGAACATAGGTTGCAAGTCTTTTGTGCGTTAATTTGATAGAAACACTTTTCTAGGCACAAGGGGTTAATTGGGCTATCCATAGGATTTGATTATTGCAAGAAAATTTAGAATTAGCCCAATTCACCCCCCTCTTGGGCATCTTGATCCTTTCAATTGGTATCAGGAGCCTCAGTGCTCACATTTTTAAGCTTAACCGCTTAGAGTAAGATGTCTCATGGGGATGGACCTCCTCCTATCTTCGAGGGGGATGATTTTCCATATTGGAAAATTCGCATGGAGGCATACCTAGAAGCTCTAGACGTTGGAATACTTAGAGCCGCCTCTCAAGGGTTCCCAACACCTAAGAATCCCGCACAACTTCAAGGCGATGAAGTGAACTATGAAAAATGGAATGCAAAGGCTCGCAACACCATCTTTAGAGGTCTTTGCAAAGATGTGTTCAACCACGTAAGGAACCACAAAGACGCCCATGCACTATGGTCGGACGTTTGTGCGCTCCATGAGGGAACTAAGAGTGAGCGTGAGGAACGCTATCATCTTGTGATTAAAAAGCTAAATTCATTTGAGATGCTTCCCAAAGAATGTGCTAATGAGATGTATTCATGTTTGAATGTTCTTGTAGAGGAAGTCAATGGGCTTGGACTTACTCAAATGTCGCCATCCGACGTTGTGAGAAAGATCTTGAGTGTCCTCCCCATTGACAAATATGGCCATATTGTGACCGTGCTACACCAAGGTGATCTTTCCACCGCTACACCGACACAAATCTTGGGAAAGATCAATGCTCATGAGATGTACATGCACATCACCCCACAAGATGGCTCATCCTCTACAAAGAAGAAAGAGAAGGACTTAGCATTCAAAGCTAGCCAAGATAAGGGCAAAGCAAGACTTGAGTATGAGAGCTCAAGTGATGAAGATGATGAAGAAAGCCTTGCTCTCATGGTGAAGAAGACCGCCAAGATGCTAAAAAGGCTAAACAAGAGTGGCATCAAGTTTGACGGCAAGAAGAAGAAGTTCTTCACTAGCTCAAGAAGAAAGCCAATCTCCGAGATGGATTGCTACAATTGTGGCGAACTTGGCCATCTAGCTCATCAATGTACAAAGCCCAAGAAAGACAAGTTCAAGAACAAGAACAAGGGCAAGAAAGATGACTCAAGCAATGAAGATGAAGATGAGAAGAAAAAGAACAAGCCATACAAGAAGAGAGATGGCAAAAAGAGGGACTTCTACAAGAAGAAGAAAGGTGGAAAGGCCTACATTGTCGGTGATTGGCTCACGGACATTGATTCATCAAGTGGGATCATCCGATGATGATAGTGACTGATGAAAAGGTGGCCGCCATTGCTATTGATCTTGCATCTTCACCGCCATCATTGCCATCATCCTCTACACACCTATGCCTTATGGCCAAAGGTGAACGTAAGGTAACTAAGAGTGATGATAGTAGTGATGATGAACATGCTAGTGATAATGATAGCGATAGCGATGATGATGACTCACCTACATATGATGATCTTGTCAAAATATTAAGAAAATACACTAAGATCATTAGAAAGAGTAGAGCTACAAATGAAAAGCTTGATGCTAAAAATGATTCACTCTTAGCTAAGTGTGATACATTGGAAAAGGCTAATGATGAGCTTCGAGAAACTAATGATGCTATATCATCCAAACTCAAGGAGCTCAAATCCTCCAAGAAAGAGCTTAAAGATAAACATGATAAACTTGAGTGGGTGCACAATGAACTCATCACTAGCCACAACAAGCTAAAAGATGAATACACTACTCTTAAGATTAATCATGATACTCTTGTTATTGCTCAAGAATTTTTACCAAATGAGCCACATGATGCTACTAACCATGTTGTCAAGATTGATATAGCTACTTCATGTGATGATTTAATTGATGAAAGCATTGAGCATGGATCTAGTAGCAAAGGCAAGCAAGTGGTTGAGTGCAATGACTATGATGAGTATGTCAAGCTCAAGAGTGACAATGAGAAGCTCATGAAAGATCTTGAAGAGATGAAAAGTCACAACACCATTGTGCTAGAAACTCTTGATCATGACAAAGAGTTGATCCTTGAGAATGAGAAGCTCAAAGAAGAAAACAAGAAACTCAAGGAAGAGAAGAACAATGATATTCTCAAGGAAGAGAACAAGAAGCTCAAGATGGAGAAAGAGCATCTCAAGGTGGGATTGAGCAAGTTTGCTAGAGGCAAGCATCTCCAAAGTGAGCTACTCATGAATACCGTCATGAAGATGGATAGAAGTGGCATTGGATATATGGCAAGTGTAGAGAAGATGAAGGCCCAAGCTCAACACCAACAATCAAAGCCAAAGCCAAAGCCAAAGAGATGTTTTGAGTGTGGACAAGAAGGCCACTTTGCTCATGAGTGTCAAACTCCACCACCACAACCCTTGCCCAAGCATGCTAGACCCTTTGCTTTCAATGCTCACTACATGCTTAGAAAAGATTCTAGTGGAAAGATGAAAGTCATGTTCTTAGGACCCCCCAACAAGAGTAGGCCTAAGAAGATTTGGGTGGCTAAGTCACTTATTGAGAAGGTGAAGGGCCCTCAACAAGTTTGGATCCCTAAAGCTTGAATCTCTTGTGTGTAGGTGAACTACAAGACCGGTGGAAGTCATTGGGTTATTGATAGTGGTTGCACTCAACATATGACCGGTGATCCTCATATGTTCACCTCACTAGATGAAGAGGTAGATGGACAAGAGAAAATAACATTTGGAGATAATTCAAAGGGCAAGGTTAAAGGATTGGGCAAAGTGGCAATATCAAATGATCATTCCATCTCCAATGTGCTCTATGTTGCTTCATTGAGCTTCAACTTGCTATCCGTTGGGCAATTGTGTGATCTTGGCTTTCAATGCTTATTCACTGAGAAGGAGGTTGTTGTATCCAAGGTAGATGACAATCAAGTGATATTCAATGGATTTAGATACAACAACTTATATCTAGTTGACTTCACCTCCAAAGATGCAAACTTGAAGACTTGCCTATTCACCAAAACAACACTTGGGTGGCTATGGCATAGAAGACTTGCTCATGTTGGGATGAGCTCACTCAAGAAGCTTATGAAGAATGATTTGGTGAGAGGGTTGAAGGATGTGAAGTTTGAGAAGGACAAGCTTTGTAGTGCATGTCAAGCCGGCAAGCAAGTTGCAAACACTCATCCAACCAAAGCTTTCATGTCAACCACAAGAGTGCTAGAACTCCTACACATGGATTTATTTGGACCAACAACATACAAGAGTTTGGGAGGAAATCTCTATTGTCTTGTGATTGTGGATGACTATTCAAGGTATACATGGGTGTTCTTCCTTCATGACAAATCCGAAGTTGCCTCTTGCTTCAAGAAGTTTGCCAAGAGAGCTCAAAATGAATTTGAGGTGAAGCTCAAGAAGATAAGAAGTGACAATGGCAAAGAGTTTGACAACACAAACATAGAAGCTTATTGTGATGAAGTTGGAATCAAACATGAAGTCTCCGCAACTTATACTCCTCAACAAAATGGTGTAGTTGAGAGGAAGAACCGGACTTTGATCACTCTTGCAAGGACAATGCTAGATGAGTACAACACCCCCGAAGCTCTATGGGCGGAAGCAATCAACACCGCATGTTATGCATCCAACCGCCTATTTCTTCAAAAGTTCCTTGGCAAGACACCTTATGAGTTGCTCAATGGGAAGAAGCCAGACGTCTCATTCTTTAGGGTGTTTGGTTGCAAATGCTACATCTACAAGAAGCGGCAACACCTAGGGAAGTTTCAAAGACAGTTGTGATATAGGTTTTCTTGTTGGTTACTCATTGAAGTCCAAAGCATATAGAGTATTTAATCATGCCACCGGCTTAGGTTGAAGAAACATATGATGTGGAATTTGATGAATCTAACGGCTCCCAAGGAGCACATGAGAATCTTGATGATGTAGGTGATGAACCATTGAGAGAGGCTATGAAGAATATTCCGGTGGGAGACATCAAGCCAAAAGATGATGAAGATGATGTACAAGTCATTAACCAACCTTCTTCATCAAGTGTACCACAAGATGGTGAAAAAGATGGGAGAGTAGAAAATGAAGATACTCATATCTCCCATGAGCAAATGGTGGTACAAGCACAAGATGTTGATGCTCCACAACCTCCTCCTCAAGTGGTCAATAGAAGAAATACACCTCTCCTACAAGATCATCCACAAGATCTCATCATAGGGAGTCCATCAAAGGGTGTAATGACTCGATCTCAAAAACTTACTTCATTTATTGCTCATCACTCTTTTGTCTCTTGCTATGAGCCTACCAAAGTAGAAGAAGCTCTTAAAGATCCAGATTGGATCAATGCCATGCATGAAGAGTTGAATAACTTCACTCGCAATGAAGTTTGGACTCTTGAAGAGCGACCAAAAGGTGCAAGAGTCATTGGAACAAAGTGGGTGTTCCGCAACAAGCAAGATGATCAAGGTGTTGTTGTGAGGAACAAGGCAAGACTAGTTGCAAAGGGGTTCTCTCAAGTTGAAGGCTTGGATTTTGGAGAGACCTTTGCACCGGTTGCAAGATTAGAAGCCATTCATATCCTACTTGCATATGCATCACATCATGAAATGAAACTATATCAAATGGATGTGAAAAGTGCATTTTTAAATGGCTTTATTAATGAACTAGTCTATGTTGATCAACCTCCCGGGTTTGAAGACCCTAGATATCCTAATCATGTCTATAGGTTGTCCAAGGCACTATATGGGCTTAAGCAAGCCCCAAGAGCTTGGTATGAGCGCCTTCGGGACTTCCTTATTGAGAAGGGCTTCACCATTGGGAAGGTCGACACTACACTATTCACCAAGAAGCTTGATGGGCATATCTTCATTTGTCAAGTATATGTTGATGATATCATCTTTGGATCATCAAATGAAGACTCATGCAAAGAATTTGGTGAATTGATGTCGAAGGAGTTCGAGATGTCAATGATTGGTGAGCTTACATTCTTTCTTGGTTTTCAAGTCAAGCAAATGAAAGAAGGCATCTTCATCTCTCAAGAGAAATATACAAAAGATCTTCTCAAGAGATTCAAGATGGATGAATGTAAGCCAATCAAGACACCTAATGCCTACAAATAGGACATCTCGACCTAGATGAGGGAGGTAACCCGGTTGATCAAACTCTCTACCGTTCTATGATTGGTAGCTTGTTATATTTAACCGCATCTAGGCCCGACATCATATTTAGTGTGTGTATGTGTGCTAGATTTCAAGCTAGTCCTAAGGAAACACATTTAATTGCCATAAAAAGAATCCTTAGATATCTTAAGCACACACCAAGCATTGGCCTTTGGTATCCCAAAGGAGCTTATTTTGAATTAGTTGGCTATTTCGATTCGGATTATGCCGGATTGCAAAGTTGATAGAAAGAGCACATCCGGAGGGTGCCACTTGCTTGGTAGATCACTTGTGTCTTGGTCCTCCAAGAAACAAAATAGTGTGGCTTTGTCCACCGCCGAAGCAGAATACATTGCCACGGGTGCTTGTTGTGCACAAATACTATACATGAAATAAACTTTGCTAGACTATGGTGTAGTTCTAGAGAAAGGTACCTCTTTTGTGCGATAATGAAAGTGCGGTAAAACTTGCAAATAATCTGGTTCAACACTCTCGCACCAAGCACATAGATATCCGTCATCACTTTCTAAGAGATCATGTTGCTAAAAATGATATATTCACTAGAAGGTGTAAGAATCCGAAGATCAATTAGCGGATATCTTCACCAAACCGCTAGATGAGGTTACTTTTTGTAGATTGCGGAATGAGCTCAATGTACTTGATTATAGCAACTTCACTAAAAATTGAGCTTGTGTTGTCCCTTGCATTCATTGTAATATACAACATGTTTAATTTGTCGGCAATGCATATAGGGCTTGTCTAACATGGTTAAGATAACCGCTGAAAAGCGTGTGAAGAAGCTTAACCTTGGATCAAACTTGACAAGCAACTAGATTTACTTACAAGTATTGCATATGCATGAATGTTGTTATGTCATTTTGTTCCATTTGCCCTCTTGTTGCCTATTTTCTTAAAAAGAATAATAGCCTAAGGCAAAATATTTTGAAAAATATGAGGGTTTGAGAGAGGTCACTCATATCAGTCCCAATTGGTGTTTATTTGAGTCTTAGTCAAGTTGGGACTTGATTGGGAACAGGCAGCGCAAAGGAACCTTAAAGATTTGCTAGAAAAGGTGCACCAGATGCTGCACCGGACGCTGCTGTCTAGCATCTGGTCAGTTCACAGGAGGTGAACTGCTGCCGAAGGAGTGACCGGACGCTACATCTATGCGTCCGGTCAAGAGGGGATCCAGCATCCGGTCGATCGAAGGAAGAATAGGCTATACTGACCGGACCTTGCTTGCGTCTGGTCATGGACCACTGGGTGCATCCGGTCCTGATTCCAGAGGAATTGGACCTCTCTAGAATCGACCGGATGCTGGGTGGTAGCGTCCGGTCGCTACCACTGGAGCGTCCGATCAGTGGATCTCGCGCGGCTTCAGGACTCTTTTCTCCGTTTCCTTCTCTGTCATGTTTGGGACCCTCATATAATTGCTACCTTCGAGTTGTTTCCCCATGACCTAGCCCAAGCTGCCATTGCTGCTGCCTCCTGCGCCTCCACAGCTCACCAGCCACGCGCCGCCGTAGCTCGCCGTGCTGCCGCACAGCAAGCTCCGCCTGAGCCTCCCCACGCGCCACCGTGCCACCGCAGCACCGCGCCCTCCACGCCGCCGCACTGCCCTATCTGTGCCCCTGCTTCGCCTCTTACCGGAGTCATCGTGCCCTAGCCTGAGCAGAGCGCCGCCTCTCCAGGTCACCACTAGGCAGTGCCTTCCTCACCGTCGTTTTCTTCGGTAAGGACGTGCCTTTGAACCCGCATTAAGTTGCCCATGACCTAGATTGAGTTCATCTAGCATTGATTTCACATTATGTCAGGGCCATTGATTCACTACTTACCCTAACCCTAGCTCGGTTCCGAGGATCCCCCGCGTGACATCTCATCTTTTCTTGGATCGCCGTCCGTCAGGTAGAAAGCCATTCGATTCAAGTTCGTATCTACATTGCTTTCTCTATTAGGGTTTCGCATCTATTAGATATATTGTATTTATTTGTATATCCATCTATTCTATCGTGCAGCATGTCGTGCCACTGAGTTTTGTGTGACAGTTGTCAGATAACTCGGGGCCAAGCTCGTGAGTACGGACCGAGGCCAAGCCTTGAAAGCGGTAGTTTAACAGTTAATCTTGGTCAGTGATAGCTCATCATCTTGTCAGATCAAATGGCTCGCACCAAGAATGTCGAAGGTGGTCTAGGCGACGATGATTGGAGGCCCCTACCTCGCCAGCCTATAGATCCAAAAGGCAAGGCAACAAAGAAGACCGCATCCAAGAAGAGGAAGTACCCAGATAGAGGGACAGCCAGAGCAGCAGCAGTTGCAGAGGCAGCAGACCATGTCGAGAGAGGTGGTGCCCACAGCGGAGTTGTCATTGCAGATCAGCCGGTTTCACCAGCAGTGAGAGCTGTGCTTGAGGAGGTTGAGCATCATCATGGTAGTCCAGTTGGGACTGCCACGTTTGTAGGACGACGGGTTGCCATTGAGGAGGGTCAGTCAGTAGAGTAGGAGCCAGTTCAGCAGACTTAGGAGGGTGAGCAGGCACAGCAGACCCAGGAGGCCGAGGGGATAGAGCTGGCACCCTAGCTTCGCCGCTCTGGATGGACCCATGTACTAGTCTCGCCGAGGCCACTGACATAGCGGAGGGGATCACGTCCACCACCTAGACCACAGGGTCCACCTCTAGTGGTGCATCTCGACTTGAGGGCCGTCATGGCCAGACAGGTTCAGCAGCTGCGATTTGTAGAGTTTGAGGTTTGGTTTCCTCTGAGGAGGGATGAGAGGGCAGCTGAGGGTTTCTACATGCCACTGCAGGAAGATTTCTACAATGCTTATCTCAACAGTGGGGCAGTGTTCACATCTCAGAGAGTCTGCCGCATAGAGTCTATTATGGCAGCAGCCGGAGAGCACATTTGGCCTTACTTATCATATTTGCCAGGGTTGATAGATTTGATTGGATGGACTGGAATATATGTACCATCTTGGGTTTGTCAGTTTTATGCTTCACTCTTCATCGATCCACATCACTGATTTATTCACTTTGCTTTTAGAGGCAGAGACTACAGAGTGATGAGTGGGAGGGCCAGAGAGATATTGAGGCTACAGGATCAGCCTGTCAAGATGCATGAGGTTTGTTATGGACAGTAGGAGCCTCCTAGGCGTCCTCATGGAGGGTTGGTGCCCCCTATAGATTTAGTGCGACATTGCTTCAAGGAGCCCTTTGGTGAGGGGTCAAGCAGGAACCCCAGTGACTTGACTCCTACAACGAGAGTGCTAGAGGCCATTATCAGGAGGACACTGCTTCCTAGGTTGGGATACAGGGAGGGCCTTGACTCGCTTATAGCTCTAGCTTCTCAATGCCCTGATGCAGCAGACAGTATTTGATATCTAGACCTCCTTCTTTCAGAGATGGAGGATACAATAGCTGAGGGATTCAAGGGTCGCAGGCAGCTTCCCTATGCTCACTGGATCACGTTTCTCATCTGCAGAGTAGTGCTTGATAAGCCCCCAAGTATGATGGATGAGTATACAGGTGCCACCACAGAGTTCCCAACTTACAACTTGTCACAGAGGATCAGACACAGCACTCCTCAAGCACCCAGATAGCCTAGCCATCGTCCCGATGTGCTAGAGTTCGCAGCTCAGCAGGATGAGATTATTAGAGGGATTGTAGCCACTGAGGAGGAGCTAGAGGCACAGCAGGAGGCGAGCGAGTATAGTGATAGCTCTAACGATGACTACTAGCCTATTCCTTAGATGCCTCCATGTAGACACGATACAGAGGCCGGTAGCTCCAGTTCTGCTCCACCTACTCCATAGACAGACCTTGCTCTCATTGCTATTCTTGAGCGGATGCAGCAGACACAGGATAGATAGGCACAGGAGACAGCTGCTACTTTTGCCTAGTTTCAGGCTTGACAAGACGAGTTCTAGAGGCAGCAGCAGGTCATGCAGCAGCAGATGCATCAGCAGCAGATACTCTTGCAGCAGTAGCTTATGGGTTTCATGTAGCATGTAGTGACAGCTCTTGGGGCCCCACAGCCACAGCCTTCGCCCCAGCTTGCTCAGCCTGCTACCACTTCGATGACTCCAGCAGTACAGCCCAGTGGGCTCTAGAGTCAGGGACAGCCTCCAGCTCAGTTTGCTTCACCTCTTGTATAGGTGTCCCAGTGGTTAGCCTCACTCGTGGTAGCCCCGCAGTTCACTCCACTTCAGATGGGCTTCACACCGGAGTAGTCACCCTCGCTATTTGTGCCTAACATGTTAGTCTCTAGGAGTCTTGGAGCATCTTTCAGTGAGTTGACTGGCATGCCCACACCACCTCATATGCATGCCGCCGGTCCTTCTACAGTAGCCCCAGTTGCAGTAACTACTCAGAGGCTTCCTAGCTTAGTCGCATCATTAGATCCTATAGATGTAAGAGCAGCTTCACAGGCAGTACCTGTCCCAGCTCAGATCTAGACCGCTTCAGCGACACTTCCTGCCACAGAGGGTTAGTTAGTTCAGAGCTCTGGGTCAGATGATGATGGCACCCAGTTCCAGCTTGCTCCTCGCACCTCAGCGCTCGGCTCGTCCGCTGCAGCCCCATCGACCGACCCCTAGGTTTTGGTGTTTGATGCCAAATGGGGAGAGGGTTTGAGTATGTAGACTCAGGGGGAGCGACATTTAGGGGGAGCTAGTTATCTAGTATTAGCTTATTATATACATTTGGAGTTTTATTTGTGTGATACACTATTACTTTTGCATTCGTGTGTTTACTTTCATGCATATTATTATATCTATGTGATAGTGTTATCTATGTGATTGTGATATATGACATGTGTGCTCTCTACTTTACATTATTTATATGTCATATCACTTGTGTTATTGCTCATTTGCCTTTGCTTCCGCGTTTACACTTCGATGCAAATCAGCTTTGTTAATCGTACTCATGCTTAATTCACATCCTTTGAGTACATTGTGTTGGCTTGGGTCATATAAGCTTGACTAACACTTTTGTTCTTATCGACAAAAGCTTATATGAACCAAGCCCGTCAAAAACCTCACTCTTTCACATACTCGAGGTGGTATTGTCATCAATCACCAAAAAGGGGGAGATTGAAAGCATCTAGGCCCCTAGTTAGGTTTCAGTGATTAATGACAATACAAGATTACTATGACTAATGTGTGTTTTGCAGAGGCAATTAAGTTAGGCCATGGTAATGAAGATCGATTGGGCAATCAAAGTTGTCATGCCCCCTCATTGGAAATCGTTTCGGTTTTCAAAGGATGGACGACAAGATTAAGGATGACTAGTTCTAAGTGTCGATTGGAGTTGGAGAGACACTTAGAGTAGTTTAGGACTTTGTTTTTCCTTTGGCCATACTATTAAGGGGGGGTATGGACGGGTAGCTTGACCTAGTTGAGTCTAGTGAGTTAGGTGTGGTGCACACTTGTTAAAACTAGCTCTAGGTAGCTCCTACGCAGCCCTTTGATCCCATGGAGCAAACTTCATTCACAAATGATCAAGAGTTGGAAGTGAATGGAGGGTCAAATACTGACCGGACGCTGGCTCTGGTGCAACCGGACACTGGTCGCAGGGTCCGGTCAGTTCATTTGACCGAGGAGAACAAGTCTAGTGTGACCGAACGCTGGAAGGTCAATGTGATCGGACGCTGAGGGCCAGCGTCCGGTCAACTCCAGTAAGGGTCCAGACTTGAGAAAGTGTGACCGGACGCGTCCGGTCAATACTGACCGGACCCTGAGTATCCAACGTCCGGTTGAGTACAGTAAGCATCCAAGAGCGACCGGACGCGTTCGGTCATTATTGACCGGACCCTGACAGCGTCCGGTCATCACTTAAAAACTGTTGCGCAGGTTGAACTGACCGGAGCGTCCGGTCACCCCACAGAAGCTCATAACGGTTTGTTTTTTAGGCTGTCTTATAAATAGAAGCTCCACTCATGTGTGGAGTTACTGTTGCTCATTCCAACAGCTGAGAAACACGTTTGTGAGTGCCAAGAAGAGCAAGGTCCTAGTGAGGTGTTTGTGATTTGAGAATCTAAGAGTGAAACCTCATTAGTGAATCAAGAGTAGACAAGTGTGCATCCATCGTCTCATTAGGCTTCGCAAGGTCAAGTGAGAGTTCGTGCTTGTTACTCTTGGTGATCGCCATCACCTAGATGGCTTGGTGGTGATTGGGAGCTTGGTGTTCACCCAGCGGAGCTTGTGGGTGACCCAACTCAAGTTGTGAGCGGCTTTGGGTGATTCGCCACGACGGAGTGTTGAAGAATCAACCCGTAGAGAGCACTTGATCCTTGCGCAGATCAAGGGGGAGCTACACCCTTGCGCGGGTGCTCCAACGAGGACTAGTGGGGAGTGGCGACTCTCCGATACCTCAGCAAAACATCGCCGCGTTCCTCTCTCCATTTACTTTGAGCATTTACTTTAAGTATTTACTTTGAGCAATTCAATACTTGTCTTTACATTCATAGAATTGCCATGCTAGAGTAAGTTTGGAACATAGGTTGCAAGTCTTTTGTGCGTTAATTTGATAGAAACACTTTTCTAGGCACAAGGGGTTAATTGGGCTATCCGTAGGATTTGATTATTGCAAGAAAATTTAGAATTAGCCCAATTCACCCCCCTCTTGGGCATCTTGATCCTTTCAATCGGTTTTGCCATCGTGTGTTGTGGCCTTCGTTCGGCGGGAGGCGCCCCCCGCCCATACGCCATTGTCGAGGTTGTGGCGAATGACAATGGCGTAGTCCCTGGGCACCCTGGCAGAGGGGCACCGCAGTCACCGGCGTGGTGCTCGACATTGCAGATGATGATGCCTTTGAGGATCCCGCTGAGTGGTAGGACGTCGCCGATGGAGAGCATGGCATGGCGGCCACAGTAGATGAACTGGCCTATGTACATGCCCAGATGTTGCCAATTAAGAGCATGGTGCGGCAGCCGCAGTAGTAGTCGTAGCAAAGCTAGGTAGAGACTATAATTGAATAAGTTTGTGGGGGAGCCCTCGAGTGAACAATCCTTTGAATTTTAAGAGTACATTAGTCCTTTTTGTGATGAAATCACTTTGTAAGTGGTGAATTTGTGCAAAAATGAACAAATTTTCATCTTTTGTTACGGCAAACAACTTTTTAGCTTCCTCTTTTTATAGAAGAGGTTTCGGTGCCCTCCGACCCTTCCCATGGCTCAAGTTGCAAAAAACTAGGAGTGCGGGTGAACTAATTCTGATTACGCTAGTGAGCAAAGAAGTCATAGCTACTAGGGCATGTGTTTCTCGCAGTCCTACCAGTTGTAGTCAGAATTTGCTCCCGAAATCCTAGCCCTTAGGACTTGTTACGGGAAGAGTGGAAAACTTAGAGAATGTTTGCTAAGGTAACACAGGAAGTGTTTGCAAGATAAATGTACTTGTATCATTTGTATCAGCCCCCGAGTGAAGTCCGACCCCTCGCAATTTGCAGGGGTCGGATGTCACTAAAGATCGGGGATTTGTAAAGACAAGAACTGATAAGAAGAAGTATGCATTTATTTAAGGATAAAAATGACATAGCTGCTCAATGTTCTAGGCGTTGGTGAAGACCTCGCCGTTGATGGTTTTCAACTTGTAGGCGCCTAGATGAAGTACTTCTATGACAACGTACGGCCCCTCCCAGGGTGGGGAGAGCTTGTGGTGGTCCTTGTTGCTCTACACGAGGTGGAGGACAAGGTCCCCGACGTTGAAGGCTCGGTCCCACACCCATCAGCTATGGTACCATTACAACGCCTGCTGGTACTTGGCCGAACAGAGGAGGGTGATGTCACGGGCTTCGTCTAGCTGGTCCATGGCGTCTTGGTGGGATGCCTCGGCCCCCTATTCGTCGTATGCTCTAATTCTTGGTGCTTCGTAGTCAAGGTCTATTGGGAGAATGGCCTTGGAACCATAGACCATGAAGAAAGGTGAGTAGCTAGTGGCCCGGCTGGGAGTTGTCCTTAGGCTCCAGAGCACCGCCGGGAGCTTGGCGACCCAGCGCACGCTGAACTTGTTCAAACGGTTGAAGATCCTGGGCTTGAGGCCCTGTAGGAGCATGCCGTTTGCGCGCTCGACCTACCCATTCATCCAGGGGTGCGCGACGGTTGCCCAATCGATCCGGATGTGTTGTTCATCGTAGAATTGAATGAATTTCCTACCGATGAACTGTGTGCCAATGTCTGTGATGATGGAGTTTGGTACTCCAAAGCGATGGATGATGTCGAGGAAGAACAATACAGCTTGCTCAGATTTGATCATGGAGATCGGTCGAGCTTCGATCCATTTCGTAAACTTGTCTATGGTGACAAGCAGGTGGGTGAAGCCCCCGGGCACCTTTTTGAGTGGCCCAACTAGGTTGAGCCCCCAGACCACAAAGGGCCACGTGATGGGGATCATCTGGAGTGCCTAGGCTGGGAGGTGAGTCTGCCGAGTGTAGTACTAACACCCTTCGCAGGTGCGTATGATTTGCTCGACGTCAGTTACTATAGTGGGCTAGTAGAAGCCCTGTCGGAATGCGTTTCCAACCAAGGTCCTTGGCACAGCATGGTGACCGTAGACCCTACCATGGATGTCGCTCAGCAAAAGTCTTCCCTATTTGCCGGGGATGCAGAGCTACACGATCCCAGTGTGGCTCCGTCTGTAGAGTTCACTCTCTATAAGAACGAAAGGCTTGACGCGACGTGTGAGCCATCGAGCTTCAGTCTTGTCCATTGGCAGTGTGTCGCAGAGGAGGTAGTCGAGGTATGGCATTCTCTAGTCGTCCGGAGGGTTGGGCTCTATAGCTGGGTCCTCTTCAAGCTCCATGACCTCAGGGTCAGACGGAGTAGTCGACGAGTCAGCCCTTGAGGCTGGATCAGACGAGCCATCCTTGGCTTGTTCCGACCCTTCTTAGCACACTGAGGGTTTGTGTTGGTCGCTGGCGAAGATGCCCATTGGCACTGGCTCTTGACCGGACATGGCCTTTGCGAGTGCATTGGCCACCTCATTGAGGCACCTTAGGACGTGATTAAGTTTGAGGCCATCAAACTTGTCCTCCAGCCATCGGACTTCTTGGCAGTATGTAGCCATCTTGGCATCGTGGCAGCTGGACTCCTTCATGACTTGGTTAACGACCAGCTGAGAGTCACCCCAAATGTCAAGGCGTCGGATGCCCAGCTTGATGGCGATGCGCAGGCCATTGACGAGTGCCTCGTATTCGGCCACATTATTTGATGAGGGAAAATGGAGCCGAACCATGTACCTCATGTAGACCCCAAGAGGTGATACGAAGACTAGCCCCACACCGGCACCCTTCTTCATCAGTGACCCATCGAAGTACATCGTCCAGCACTCTTGATCGACGACCGCTGGTGGCATCTGGACCTCGGTCCACTCCGCGATGAAGTCAGCCAGCACCTAGGACTTGATCGCCGTTTGGGGGTGAAAGCTCTAGTTTGGTTTTGGTGAATTGATGAAACCCTAAGTGCTAACCTAGTTTATCAAGTGATCATGAGATAGGTAGCACATTCCAAGTGGTGAAGCAAATGAAGATCATAGCATGGTGATGATGATGCCATGATGATGATCAAGTGCTTGGACTTGGAAAGAAGAAAGAGAAAAACAAAAAGCTCAAGGCAAAGGTATAAACCATAGGAGTTATTTTGTTTTGGTGATCAAGACACTTAGAGAGTGATCACATTTAGGTTTGATAGCCGTACTATTAAGAGGGGTGAAACTCGTATCGATATGCGGTTATCAAAGTGCCACTAGATGCTCTAACTCTTTGCATATGCATCTAGTATCTAGTGGAATGCTAACACCCTTGAAAATGTTTGTGAAAATATGCTAACACATGTGCATAAGGTGATACACTTGGTGGTTGGCACATTTGAGCAAGGGTGAAGAAGTTAGAGGTGAAAAGGAGTTAGTCTTGCTGGTCACTAAGTGACCAGACGCTGGTCTCAGAGGGACCAGCACGTCTAGGTCAAGTGTGGCAGCAAAGACACTGGTGTCGATCATACGACCGGACACTGGGTCTTGGACTGACCGGACGCTGAGGTCTAGGGTCCGGTCCTATTGTCGGATAGCACTGATGAAAGTCAATGTGTGACCGGACGCTGTCAGGGTCTGATCAAAGAAAGTTGTTTCTGGAACCCTACTGGAAATGACCGGATGCTGGTGGCTCAGTGTACGGTCAGTGTTGTGCGTAGTGTCCGATCAACTCAAGTGACCATTGAAATCGAGACACGTGGCTATCGTTGGGCGACCGGACGCTGAGGTCTAGTGTCCGGTCAACATGACCAGAGCATATGGTCAGCCCGTGTTGTGCCTAGTGAAAGGGGTACAACGGCTCTATTTCGTGGGGGCTTCTACTTAAGCCCCATGGCCATTTGAAGCTTATACTCTTGGCCATTTTACATTGACATAGCAACCTTGTGAGCTTAGCCAAAGCCCTCCCACTCATCTCCATCATTGATTCATCATCTTTGTGAGATTGGGATAGAATCCAAGTGCATTGCTTGAGTGATTGCATCTAGAGGCACTTGGTGTTCATGTTTGCTGCTGGGTTTCGCGTGTTACTCTTGGTGGTTGCCACCACCTAGACGGCTTGGAGCAGCGAGGATCGTTGAGCGGAGGGTGGTGATTGTCTCTGGCTCTGATCATGGTGATTGTGAGGGGTTCTTGACCTTTCCTGTGGCTTGTGTGATCCTCATCTTGTGTTGGTTGTGCGGCACCCTATTGAGGGTTTGGCGTGTGAATCCAATTAGCACGTGAACCTCCAAGTGAGTGAATCGCCACAACGAGGACTAGCTTGCCAGCAAGCAAGTGAACCTCGGTAAAAATCATTGTATTCATCATTGATTCCAAGGTGATTGGTCTTCATTGTTATTCATCCTTGTGATTGATTGGTTCCTTCATCTACACGGCGGTATAACCTTCTTGATCACTCTCTTTATATTACCACAAACTAGTTGTCAAGCTCTTTAGTGTAGCTAGTTGTGAGAGCTTGCTTGCTTGGTTGGTGTGGCTCTTTAGTTAGCCTTTGAGAGCACACTAACATAGGGTAGTGTCATAGCTATTTTGTGAATAGATACTATCTAAACTAGAATTGTGGTAGGTGGCTTACATTTTGAGTAGGCTAGCGCAACACTAGCTTCGCCTCATAATTGTCTAACCATTTTGTTAAGTGTTGTTGTAGAAATTTTTATTAGGCTATTCACCCCCCTCTAGCCATTAGGACCTTTCAAGTGGTATCGGAGCCTGAGGTCATCGTGATTTGAGGCTTAACAACCTTCGATGTAAAAATGGCTCAAATCAACAACACCAAGAAGCCACCCCAATTTGATGGCACAAATTATCCTTATTGGAAGTCAAAGATGACCACACACATCAAGTCAATCAATAGAAAAGTGTGGAAGGTAGTTGAAACCAAAATTGAGATCGGTGATTCGGAGAATCCCACCACCGTCGAAGAAGTGCTTCTCCAAAACAATGACATTGCTCTAAGTGTTATTCATGATGCTATTGATGAAAGAACATTTGAGCAAATCAAGAATATTGAGATGGCTCATGAGGCTTGGAAGAAATTGGAAGAATCATTTGAGGGCACTCAAGCCATGAAGGGTGCAAAGGCATACATCCTAAAAGAGAAGTTTGCAAGCTTCAAGATGAAGGAGGATGAGAGTGTGCCGGAGATGTTCCATAGGCTTCAAGTGCTTGTCAATGATCTTAAAGCACTTGGTGAAGAGGTGAAGGACAAGGACTTCTCACATAAGTTCTTGAGATGTTTGCCTTCAAGATTTGGTACATTGGTCACCATTCTAGTGAGAAGCGATTTGGACACCATGACACCAAACCAAGTATTGGGGGATATAATGACCGATGATACATATAGAGATGATGATAAGAAGGAAGAAAAGAAGGAGAAGAAAGATGACAAGAAGGATGACAAGAAGAAGAGCATGGCATTCAAAGCCACATCATCCAAGGGCAAAGCTAAGCAAGAAACATCAAGTGAAGATGATGATTCATGGGATGATGATGATGATGAGAAGATGGCTCTCTTTAGTCAAGAGATTTGGCAAGTTCATGGTGAAGAAGGGCTATCGTGCTAGGAGAAAGAAGTCTTCATCCAAGAACAAAGAAGAGTCAAGAAGGTGCTTCAAGTGTGGAAGCAAAGATCATCTTGTTGCTCAATGTCCATACAATAGCGACAATGATGATGACAGCAAGAAGAACAAGAAGAAGGACAAGAAGGAAAATAAAGAGAAGAAGGACTAAGATGGCCTTCAAGAAGAAGAAGGGTGGTTCATATGTAGTCACTTGGGATAGCGATGCTTCATCAAGATGATGATGATGATGATGATAGTGATGATGTCGAGACCACCAAGAAGAAGGTTCTTGCAAGCATTGCTATCAATGAGAAGCCTTCTCTCTTCGAATCTTCATCATGCTTCATGGCTAAGGCCACTAAGGTACAATCTTGTGATGATGAAAGTGATGAAGAACATGATGATGAAAATGAACATGAAAATGAAAATGATAGTGATAGTGATGATGATGAGCCTACCAAAGATGAATTGTTTGACATGCTAGAAGATGCTAAAGAACATTTTGACATTAAGAGAAGAGAATGCAAGAGCTTGAATAAGGAGGTAAAAGCCCTTAAGCAAGCCCTTGATGAGCTCAAAGCAACTAATGAGAGGCTAGAGGAAGCCCATGAGAAACTAGGCAAGGCTCACAAGAAGCTTGAAAAAGCTCATTCTTCTTTGCTTAATGAGCAAAATAAAAAGACGCACGTTGAAACTTGCAATATAGGCTTAACTTGTGATATAATTGATGAATCATTATCTATGCCTATCATTGTTGCTCCCACTAACCCTTCTTGTAGTACTTCCACCACCACCTCATATAGTAGTGATGGTCTCACTTGTGATGCCTCACTAGTGGTTGAGAATGAGAACCTCAAGAAGGAGGTCAACAAGCTCACTCACACCTTAGCTAAGGCTTATGGTGGTGAGGACCGCTTGCTTATGTGCTTGGGTAGCCAAAGAGCTTCTCTCTACAAAGAGGGATTGAGCTACACCCCCAAGAAAGGCAAG
The DNA here is from genome assembly GCF_019320115.1 of Miscanthus floridulus. Classification (NCBI taxonomy): domain Eukaryota; kingdom Viridiplantae; phylum Streptophyta; class Magnoliopsida; order Poales; family Poaceae; genus Miscanthus; species Miscanthus floridulus. The sequence continues at coordinate 32,479,981 of NC_089595.1, forward strand.
GCGGCCTTTGATCCTCACAAGACTAGTTTTGTGAAGAACAATGGTCAGGTTTTTGTGACAGAACCGCCCAATTTATACAAGATCAAGTACGGCTGTCCTCGCTTAACACGTTGACACGCGCATACTCTCACTTATATAAACCCCGGTAGTCCGCCGAGTGTCACGCAGGACCTCGGTAAATCAACATCACAACCAAGATCACGTGATTAAGCAAATACACATCACATACGCAGAGTTGCAGCGGAAATAATATTACAAATAGGTTCATAAATAATAGTACCAGGTTTGGATTTCAAAACCGATTAGTGAAAACAACGTAACTTTCAAATGATTACAATAATATAAGTTCCAAATACGTTGCTAGCATAAGTGACATCCTCAGATAAAAGCATATAGATGAGATATAACATAGAGTCACCGAGCCCACCGGTGGTTAGCCACCATCTTCAGCAGGCCAAAACCTCACCTACAACATGGTGGGATAAACCCTGAGTACTCGAATGTACTCAGCTAGACTTACCCGTCATAACCAGAAATAAAATTGACTCCAAGGAGTATGCAAGGCTTTATAAGTGGAGGTAGCTTGACAACAATTTGCATAAAAAGCGATTAACTCAATTATACAGTTATAATTCTGTCATCAAGTTAATTATAACTATCCATCTCTAGATTAGCAACTATCCTGTGCCAAACATGTGGTATATCTTTTTAGAGCATACAATAGTAACCATAGCAGGTATAATAACTCCATGTTTATCTGAACCATCACATTCCATAATCCAATTACTATGATGTTGGGACTAGCCAAGTTTCTCACTATCCGGGAGAGACAGCGATTCGAATCGATTTCAACCAGCTGGGAATTTATTCCTAACACAAACCCAGGCAGACCAGATCAACGGTCACCTTAGGTCACCTTTGGTACAACTCAGGTCCACATTTCGTGGGTCCAGTACCGTGCCGCATAATCTGGGACACCAGATGCCAGGACGTTCAGGCCTAGCCTGCCCTTGGGCTCAGTCTGATCGCCCCCCTGCAAGGAGCGCACAACAGAACGGGGCCCTGGCCTAAGTTGAGCTACTCGGCTTCGCGGTCAGAACGAGTTATTCGGCTAGCTAAGTGATAGGCATGCGTTCAATCTTGTCAGAAGCGCCAACAACGGTACGGTCCTTAATCGGCATAGACGGAATCACATGAGTCAACCTACGCATAGACTCTGCCCGGCCTTGATTTTCTTTTACCCCATGGTTCTATTCCACGATAGCAAATATAGCCAACTGTGCTCCGGTTTCCACCTATCTCTCGCAGGTGACAGGAAATCACCTGACTTCTACCGGTCTAAGCATGGCTAAGCATATGTTCGATCCTAGACCTACACAGGGTTAACGGTGTATATATCTGGACAAGGAATTTATATGCATCAAGTGGTTCCATTCAACTCTTATAACCTAATGCATCAATCATAAGTACTTAAGTAATCATTTGTAAAATATTGGGAGACTTAGAATGCTCCGGGGCTTGCCTAGGATCCGACACAAGTCAGTTCAGTTAGCTTGCACTGACTTGGTGACATCTCCGGTCCTAGCACTTGCTTAGTCCTTCTATCTTCGGGATAGATCCACCAAACACCGTCTTCGGGTTTGACTCCAACATCACATTCCTTTCTATGATGCATCTAGCGTACCTAGATGAGGTGCAAGATGCAAGTGTATGAATACATGGAAGTGCAATAGGTAATGCATCGCATGCAGTAAGTAAGACAAGCACAAGGTTACATTAACATGCACAAGCACTTCGCATTGCTTACTATAAATATCGCACAATTTATCATGCCATGATAGCAAAGAAGACGACAACACCAAGCATGACACAAGTTTCCCAAGATCTCAGGTACTCTAACTCAACCATCATCAAAGGTATGAGCCACACTTAGCAATATACAAGCAAACAACTATAATTGGAATCTGTCAATTTCTGGACATGCAAACAGCAGCTACAAGATTTAGCTATAACTGGAGTTACACAAATCCAAATGACTTGAAAGAAGACATTCTGGAAAGCTTATGAAATTTTCGACTATTCATATTTAATCATCTTAGCATGATTCTTAAGTTAACTAAGTCAAATATACCCATTTACAGAAACTGGTCTAACCAAGACAGAGAGTAATCAATTCTGTAACCCAACTTTAAACAGGACATAACTCACAAACTACTTGGCCAAATACCACCAAATTTTAACAGAAGCTAGATACATGAATTATCTACAACTTTATTATTATCAGCAAAAACTCATTCAAATCCTAACTAGATCAAATACTAGCATCTTTCAGATCTGCTCAGAATAAAATCAAAACTTGACAGAAGACTTAAAAGTCATGTAACTCCTAAACTATCAGGCCTATGGTCTTACAATTTGAACACAATCAAGATTATGAAATTTGCTACAACTTTTGTATTCACTACAACCATAGCAAACATCATTTACACCACTACAATAATTGCACAAGCAAAACTGCAAATGCAGCCCAACAGCAGTGGTACAGAAAACTGATAGAAACTTCAGAGAAGCATAACTGGAGTTCTAGACCTCCAACAAACATGAACCATAACTTTTTGAAAATCTTAGGAAGTTACCTACAACTTTCGTATTCTCATATTAAGATGATTCTACAGTTAGAAGGGTCAATTAATCCAATAATTGCATCTCTGTCCAAAACATAGACAGAAACTGACATGCCACTTTAAACAGCTATAAATGGAGTTATATATGTCCAATAAATGTGGTTCTAGGACTTTTTGGAAAGCTTGTAAAATTATAAACAACTTTATTGTAAACACCTCAAGCTAATTATACTATTAAGAAGGCCTCACAGTAAGAACAAGGAAACCCCTCTCTGGGTTTGGGCAGAAACAGCCACTGAGATTCAAGCAATTATAACTCAAGATCTACTTAACCAAAAATTATGATATTTATCTTTTTGAAAATCTTAAGAAAAGTAATAAAACTCATGTATTGTCATCAAGTCATGATTCATAACTTAACTGAGCCAATTAATTCAAACATGTAGAACTGTTCAGAGTAGAAGCAAAGCAATACAGGGCATTTGTTATTTTTATAACTCTTAAACTATAAATCCTAAACTCCTGAAATTTTTACCAGACAACAACAATAACCTTAGTAGCACTGCCACAAAAATTTGACATTTATTGGAGCATAAAAACTGCAGTTATGAAAAAGACAAGACATGGCAAGTATCAAGAACCTAGCTGCATAGATCTATTTTTACAGCAAAATATTTAAACTAAAACATGCCACATTATAGATCTACTGCATAGACAATTTCACAAGGATTCCAAAAAGTCCTCATTTTCTATTTTACGATTTTGTTTTGAATTACTATGAATTTTCAAAGTGGAGCATTCAAATCTGCAAAAAATCAGACAAAGGAAATTTAAATCTTGCATCGAGGACCCTGCGGAAAATATAAATCAAACATCAGCGAAGAGGTCCTTATGAGTACTATTCACATCAGTCACTAGTTCTTCACATAACCCCCTGCCTTTTCCCTTATTGCCGCGCGAGGTCCATCATCTTCTACCTCTGGACGACAGCGTAGGGGAGCGGCTGGGCTCGCGGCTCCGGCGGCTGTGGTCGTCTACGGCGTCGGCGAAGCGGTAGGGAGCATCCAGGGACCTTCTCACACGTGTGGGGCTGCTCAAGTCGGCCAGAGGTGGGCCAGGTTGGCCTGGCCGCACGCACAGGCGGAACGCTGGTGGCTGCTCCGGTGGCGACGGCGATACAGCGGCCGTGGTGACTGGAAAATGGGCGCGGGAGGGGCAGCGTGAGGCGTTGGACGCGTTGCAACACTCAGTGCAGACGCAGGAGGGCTGTAGGAGAGGGAGCAGCGGTGGCACGAAGCTTGGCGGCAGGCGGCCATGGTGGCTCTGCTCTGGCTGTGCGCGCGCGCAGAGGGAGAGTGCCATGGAAGGGCGAGAGCGAGTGCGGGATGCGTGGTGACGCTCGGGCGTTCGCATTTGGAGCCGCAGGGAGTGGGGCGGCGCGTGGCAGTGGAGTTCGGATGCGCGTCAGGCCATGGGGGGCGAGCTCTGGTGCATGGCAGCCACGCAGGCAAAACGTCGAGCACGTGGCGAGCGTCGGTGAGGGCAAGGTGGGGAACCGATTTGGGCCACTTCCTAGGCCGAATCAGTCCTTGGGCCAAAAATGAAGTGTGTTCACCTCAGTCCTGCTCTACATTTTTCATTAAGGCACTCCAGTCATTTGAGCAACATAACTAGTGGGTAATTTAATCTCCAAAGTGGCATTGTCAATGCATTGACTGGCGATTAATAAACTCCAAAAATCGATGGTCAAGACAAGGTCCAACGAGTGCCATCTTTATACATGCTCTTCGCCATTCATGTACACTCCAACTTTTATCTTTGGACCAAATCGAGTTACCTAACAAAATTTGGAGAACACGAGACGTCAATGCCGATGGCGATGAATTTCTAGACTTAGAATATTTCTAAGTGCTGAAATCAGCAGTAGGTTCCAACTTTGAGCCACTGCTAGACTTAGTTTCCGAGCCGATCCATGGTATACTCCAAAAACAAAGTTTCTTCTACATAACATGAGCTTCAACTTTTATTAATGTCCAACTTGAAAACAGGTGCAGAAGCTATAGTTCTACTTAGACCAAAGTAGGATCACGATAAAGCTTAAATTATCCTTCGTGATCCATTGAAGCATTTTCTTGGCATTTGCTCAACATAAACCTTTCATGACTTTTGTTGTAGAGTTCACCTAGAGTCATTTGGGCATGGTTGCAAGATTTGGTTGATGATCGAGAATTCCATTCACTTTATAAAATAATTCAAGCAAGGACATAACTCGTCATTTCATGTGACTTCTTGATTCCAAACTTCATGAAACTTTTCCATGGATCAATATAGATGGGTATTGATGTGAGACACATGAAGATATTCCAATAACACCAGCCAAGCATATATCTTGAAAAGGGCCTATATGTAAAGCAAGGGTGCAATATCCAAGTTTAGGTTGGGGCTCATTTCCATAGGTTTGACCTTGACATTTTCATCATCACTTAATATGCCATGTTTGAGCTCAAACCCCTTGCTTAACTGGTGGCAAACACCTGGGGTGTTACAGTTTTGCACTAGTTGCAAGCAAGTTGGTCATGTAGAGCAAAAATGCATGAACAAGAAATCACAAGCTAATGTATCCTTCATAAAGCTTGATTCATGCTATATGCTTACTAAGGGTACAAATGGTGTGAAGGCTAAGTTCATTGGTAAACCATGGATGGGCTCAAAGAAGAAAGCCATTTGGGTACCAAAGAGCTTAGTGACTAACCTTCAAGGACCCAAGCAAGTTAGGGTACCTAAAAAGAATTGATCTTCTTTTGTAGGTTAATTACAAAGCCAGAGGAAGGCATTGGGTTCTTGAATAGTGGGTGCACTCAACACATGACCAGTGATGCAAGAATGTTCAACTCAATCAACACCAATGGCAATGATGGTTACTGATAGTATCACATTTGGTGACAATGGCAAAGGCAAGGTCAAAGGGACTTGGTAAGATTGCAATATCCAATAACATGAGCATTTCCAATGTGTTGCTAGTAGAGAGCTTGAACTTCAATTTGCTATTCCATGGCTCAATTGTGTGATCTAGGATTCAAATGCATATTTGGGGTAGATGATGTAGAAATCATAAGTGTAGATGGCTCTAACTTTATCTTCAAAGGCTTTAGATATGAGAATCTATACTTGGTTGATTTCAATGCTAGTGAAGCTAGATTATCTACATGCTTGTTCACTAAATCTAGCATGGGTTGGTTATGGCATAGAAGGCTTGGTCATGTTGGAATGAAATAATTGAATAGATTGGTTAAGCATGACTTAGTTAAAGGCTTGAAAGATGTTGTGTTTGAAAAGGATAAGCTTTGTAGCTCTTGTCAAGCTGGCAAACAAGTTGGAAACACCCATCCTAAGAAAAGCATGATGAGCACTAGCAAAGCATTTGAGTTATTGCACATGGATTTGTTTGGGCCAACACAATACACTAGCATTGGTGGTAACAAATATGGCTTTGTGATAGTGGATGACTACACTAGATACACATGGGT